>NC_059382.1:25105000-25438928 GCF_019703515.2 Myxocyprinus asiaticus | reverse complement strand
ACGCCGCCACCGGTAGATGTTCCTTACATGCACTCGCCGTGACGTCGCCTCCGGTCTTACATCAGCAGTCCCAATCAATCCCATTCAAAACTCGACACGGTCTGATGGCGACGGAAGGATAGACTGCTCCTTCTCCTTCTCCCGGGAAGCCTTTAAAGTGGCACTATCTACTCACCATAGGCTTCCAGCTGTTCAGAGCGGATCGCATCGTGGATTTAACGGGGAAAACGAGAGGTGGTGGAACATGCTTTTACATCAATGAAAGTTGGTTTACAGATGTAACAACGTTAAAGAAGACGTGCTGTCCTAATTTGGAAGCGCTCTTTATTAACTGTAAGCCTTCTACTCAACGCGGGAGTTTTCCTGGTTTATTCTGGTGAGTGTGTATATCGCGCCAAACGCGTGTTTGAATGCCGCGCTGCAACAGCTGGCTGATCAAATCACAGACACAGAACAACAATACCCGGCCTCAGTTATAATTATTCTTGGGGATTTTAACAAAGCAAACCTCACACGTGAACTGCCCAAATACAAACAGCACATTACATGCCCCACCACAGACAGTAATATACTGGATCATTGCTACACAACAATAAAGGATGCATATCGCTCTGTCCCTAGAACAGCTTTGGGACTCTCTGATCACTGTCTGGTTCATCTTCTTCCAAACTACAGACAGAAACTAAAATCTGCTAAGCTTGTAGTGAGAACTGAAAAGAGATGGATCAATGAAGCAGAGCTGGATCTATAAGCCTGCTTTGACTGCACCAACTGGAGTGTTTTTGAGGCTGCAGACACCAATCTGGACGAGCTCACAGATACTGTTACATCATATATCAGTTTCTGTGAGGATATGTGCATCCCTACTAGGACTTATTTAACATTTAACAATGACAAACCATGGTTTACAGCAGAACTCAGACAGCTTCGTCAGGCCAAAGAGGATGCTTACAGAGTTGGGGATAAAGTCTTGTACAATCAGACCAGGAACACACTGAACAAGAAAATCAGAGTGGCTAAAAGAAGATACTCTGAGAAGCTGAAAAACAAGTTTTCAGCTAACTACCCTGCATCAGTGTGGAGTGGCATGAAACAACTTACGAATTGCAGGACTCCTGCCCCCAACCCTGTGGTGGACCAACAACTGGCTAATGACCTGAATGTGTTCTACTGTAGATTTGAAAGTCCCAATCTCACACCCCACACCTGCCCTGACCTTCACTTCACACAAACACCAACACCTCCTGCAACCCCTCTCCTCCCCCCTCCTGCTACTCAACCTGCACTTAAGATCTGTGAAGACAATGTGTGCCGTGTCTTTCAAAAAAAAAGGATAAGGAAACAGGGCCCAGATGGCATTTCACCTGCATGTCTTAGATCCTGTGCTAACCAGCTGGCCCCCATCTTCACACAGATCTTCAATAGATCACTGGAGCAGTGTGAAGTCCCATGCTGCTTCAAACACTCCACTATCATCCCCATCCCAAAGAAACCAAAAATCATAGGACTCAATGACTACAGACCTGTCGCCCTGACGTCTGTGATCATGAAGTCATTTGAGAGACTGGTGTTGGCCCACCTGAAGGACATCACTGGACCCTTTCTAGATCCCCTTCAATTTGCTTATCGAGCAAACAGGTCTGTGGATGATGCAGTCAACGTGGGATTGCATCATATCCTGCAACAGCTGGACAGACCAGGGACATATGCAAGGATCCTTTTTGTGGACTTCAGTTCGGCTTTCAACACCATCATCCCAGCTATTCTCTGGACTAAATTACACCAACTCTCTGTTCCCATGTCTATCTGTCAGTGGATTATCAGCTTTCTGACAGACAGGCAGCAGCTTGTGAGACAGGGGAAATTCACTTCAAGCACCTGTACAATCAGCACTGGTGCCCCCCAGGGATGTGTGCTCTCCCCACTACTCTTATCCCTCTACACCAACGATTGCATCGCCAAGGACCCCTCTGTCAAGTTCCTGAAGTTTGCAGATGACACCGCTATCATCGGCCTCATCCAAGATGACGATGTGTCTGCATACAGAAGGGAGGTTAAACAGCTGGCTGTCTGGTGCAGTCAAAACAACCTTGAGCTGAACACGCTCACAACGGTGGAGATGATTGTGGACTTTAGGAGGAACACCCCAACAATGTCCCCCCTCACCATTCTAAACAGCACTGTGGCAGCAGTGGAGTCATTCAGGTTCCTGGGCACTACCATCTCACAGGACCTGAAGTGGGAGACCCACATTGACTCCATTGCGAAAAAGGTCCTGCAGAGGTTGTACTTCGCCAGTTGAGGAAGTTCAACCTGCCACAGGCACTGCTGATACAGTTCTACTCAGCAGTCATTGAGTCGGTCCTCTGCACTTCAATATCTGTCTGGTTTGGTTCAGCTACGAAATCGGATATCAGAAGACTACAAAGGACAGTTCGGACTACTGAGTGGATTATTGGTTGCCCCCTGCCCTCCCTTCAAGAACTATACACTTCCAAAGTGAGGAAGAAGGCTGGAAAAATCACTCTGGACCCCACTCACCCTGCCCACTACCTTTTTGAACTGTTGCCTTCTGGCCGACGCTTCAGAGCTCTGAGCACCAGAACCGTCAGGCACAGGAACAGTTTTTTTTCCCTCAGGCTATCCATCTCATGAACAGTTAAAACTGCCCCATTGAGCAATAATTAATGTGCAATACACAGCTTAGTCTTTTTATATTATCCAACACATCCAACCTCTTCTGCCATTACATTCCCTTGCACTGTATATAACCGATTTATATTTAGATTTGCACTACGTATGTGTAAGTGTGTATGTATGTATGTGTGTATGTATGTATGTATGTATGTATGTATTTGTGTGTGAGTATATATGTATATATATATATATATATATATATATATATATATATATATATATATATATATATATATATACACTACCGGTCAAAAGTTTTGAAACACTACTGAAATTTTCTCATGATCTTAAAAATGTTTTGATCTGAAGGCGATCTAAAATTTAATAAAAATAGAAAAAGTTTTTGAAAATTGATGACTTGGACCAAATAATAATGAACAGCAGCCAATAAGTGCCCAACATAGATGGGAACTCCTTCAATACTTTTTAAAAAGCATCCCAGGGTGATACCTCAAGAAGTTGGTTGAGAAAATGCCTGCAAATTCTAGGCAAAGGGTGACTACTTTGAAGATGCTAAAATATAAAACAGTTTTGATTTATTCTGGATTTTGTTTAGTCACAACATAATTCCCAGTTTTGATGACTTTACTATTATTCTAAAATGTGAAGAAAAAAATTATAATAAAGAATAAGTGTTTCAAAACTTTTGACCGGTAGTGTATATATGTGTGTATATGTATGTATGTGTGTGTATATATATATGTATGTATGTGTGTATGTATGTATATATACACATATACATACATACATACATATACTTTATTTTATTTTAAATATTATTATTTATTTTTTTATTGAATTTTTAATTAGTTTTTAAAAAGTCTTGTTGCTGTTTTTGTATTGTTGTGTACTGGAAGCTCCTGTCACCAAGACAAATTCCTTGCATGTGTAAGCATACTTGGCAATAAAGCTCTGATTCTGATTCTGTGATTTGAAAATGCTGGATCTTTGATTTGTTTGTTTGTAATGCTAAAACTTAAAGGGACAGTTTACCCAAAAATGAAAATTATCTCATAATTTACTCCCCCTCATGCCATCCCAAGTGTGTATGACTTTCTTTCTTCAGTAGAACACAAACGAAGATTTTTAGAAAAATATCTCAGCTTTATTGGTCCTCACAATAAAAGTGAATGGGTGCCAAAATTTTGAAGCTCCAAAATGCTCATAAACAGCGTAAAAGTGATCTATAAGATTCCAGTGATTAAATCCATGTCTTCTGAAGTGATATGATAGGTGTGGGTGAGAAACTGATTAATATTTATGTCCTTCTTCTTTTGTTTTTGGTGAGTTGCATTTTTCATGCATATTGCCCCCCTACTGGGCAGTGAGGAGAAATTATGGTACAAATGACTTAAATATTGATCTGTTTCTCACCCACACCTCTCATATCACTTCAGAAGATATCGATTTAATCACTGGAGTCTTATAGATTACTTTTATGCTAACTTTATGTGCATTTTGGAGCTTCAGAATTTTGGAACCCATTCACTTGTATTGTGAGGACCAACAGAGATGAGATATTCTTCTAAAAATCTTTGTTTGTGTTCTGCAGAATAAAGAAAGTCATACATATCTGGGATGGCATGAGGGTGAGTAAATGATGAGAGAATTTTCATTTTTGGGTAAACTGTCCCTTTAATCTCTGACTGATTAGCACAGCTTTAGATCCCTTTTGTGTATTATTGGTAAGAAGCCCAGAGTGCTTTTGTGTGCTGATAAATCAATTTCACATATTTTCTTGCATTTTTATTTAATTTTATTGGACATTTTATCTGCATTCATATTCCTGTCAGTGCCCAGGCACCAAAGAATTCAAAATCTTAAAATGTGTGTTTTAGTTTGTGTGGACACTGAGTTATGCACGTTGCTGATATTCATTTCTACATGGCCACCAAATACGCTGTGACTGCTCTCACCGAGGGTTTGCGACAAGAGTTACGGGAGGGCAAGTCCCACATACGTGCCACAGTAAGAGCAGGCTATTAAACAGTTATAATATTAATAGATTATATGTAGCCATTATCAAACCAACTGTTGAGTTTTGGATGATGGCTTTTATCTAAGTAATATTATCATTGATGTTATAACACGCCCAAAAGAGTATGGTGGCACTAAGAATGCTTTTTCTTTGACAGAGTATATCCCCTGGTATTGTGGAGACAGAGTTTACCTACTGGTTCTTGAGTCACAACCCAGGAAAGGCTGCTGCTGCCTATAAAAGTTTGAAGGTATATAACTAACAAACTTTCTTCAAAAGTTCTTTGCTGTGTGGGACATATTAAAGGTCCTTATTAACATATCTAAATGTTTAAATGTCATGTTAACAGTGTCTAGAAGCAGATGACATTGCTAGTGCAGTGATGTATGTCCTAAGTGCTCCTCCCCATGTCCAAGTAAGTATGGTCCAGCAGAGACAATTGCTTTGCTCTTTATGTTTGTTGTCTCTCAGACATTGGCTTACCTATGAAGTAAATGGAATGAATATTTTGGTGATCTGAAAGGAGCATCGGTGTCTTAAAAATAAGAAACACAACATTAGAATCAAATCTGTGCTTTTGTTTATTTATATATAGGATTAATTTGTGCAGCATGGAAATTAATGTTTTTATTTTTTCAGGCAAATTGTTTATTTAATGCTTAAATAGTTTTATTTATTATATTTTTTTCTTCCCCCTTTGTAGATTGGAGGACTTCAGATCCTACCTGTGGAACAGATGTGATAGGTGCTTGAACAGATGGACTGGGTAAAGTGTCCCTAACATTATGACCATCATCTTCAAAGCTCAAAAATGGTTGAAAAATGCAAAATGGTTCAAATGGTTGAAAAATTTGTGGACAGGCTGTCCTCTTGAAACATTGTAATAAAAATTTGCAATGATAACATTTATATACATATTAAATGCAATTTGTACTGGAATGCAACTCTTAACACTTGCTTGTTTCATCTTGAAGTTTACAGTATTTTAATTATTGCAGCAATTATTGTTGAAATGTTGGTAAGAAGGACTGTAATTAAGATTTGAGTAAAACTACATCCTTTTTGAATTCATGTGGCTCTTTATAATTTGTCTTTATGTAGATTTATGTAGACTTAGCTTAATTGTGAAGAAAAGAATTTACATTTTAAACCATGACTATCTGCAGAATTTTATGGAAGGGATTTAAACCTAGTAAAATGTGTTAAATGGAGCCAGTGGCATAGCCAAGGGCGGACCAGGCCCACCCAGGATATTAGAGTTTATTCTTTGACTTCAAATCTATATTTATAAAATTATATAAAAAAAAAAAAAGAAAAAAAAAAAACATAAATTCAGATTTCTAAAATTGTGAAAGAACTGTTTGAATGTGTCGATTCCCTGTTGTTAAGGAAAATTTGGTTAGAAATAAAAATGTCCAAACTTGGCCCATCCATTTTTGTTGAGGCCCACCCAAAAGTAATTTCCTGACTACGTCCTTGAATGGAGCTGATAGGAATTTCCTCTTATTGGTAGCTGAAAGCATAACAAAATTAGCCTAAATATTTAATAAACAAGCTTGCAAGGGGCAGGGAATGTGTACAGTAGAACTTTGTGAATGACAGGTGATGAAGTTCTGTGGAATCAAAGCGTGCGCAGATTCTTTATAAGTCGTTTTATTCATGACATGGCCCAAAACAACTTCAAGTTTGTGTTTTCTTTCACCATAAAATTGTATGTGATGGAACTAACAAATAATTATTTTCTTGTTCTGGTGTTCTTTTAAACAAATGAGCGACAATTGTTAAATACTGAAAAAGTATTTTTCAGCCCTTTCACACTTGAAAGGGCAGTTTTCAATCAAATCTCTGCCTATCTCTCACAGAACAAGCTGCTGGATGACAATCAGTCAGGCTTTAAAAGTGGACACTCCACCGAGACTGCCCTGCTGTCTGTCACCGAGTCGCTGAGACGGGCGAAAGCTGAATCCAGATCATCAGTCCTGATTCTGCTGGACCTTTCTGCAGCCTTTGACACAGTCAACCATCAGATATTACTCTCTACCCTTTCCTCGCTGGGCATCACAGGAACTGTGCTTGACTGGTTTAATTCCTATCTCTCAGGTAGGTCCTTCAAGGTAGCCTGGAGAGGTGAGGTATCCAAGCCACATCAGCTACTTACTGGGGTACCTCAGGGATCAGTGCTTGGGCCACTTCTCTTCTCTATATACACAACATCACTGGGACCCATCATTCAAGCACATGGTTTCTCTTACCACTGTTACGCTGATGACACGCAACTCTACTTGTCTTTCCAGCCCAACGACACCACAGTGACTGCTCGAATTTCTGCCTGCCTGGCAGACATCTAGGCCTGGATGAAGGAGCACCACCTGCAACTCAAACCAGCCAAGACTGAACTCCTTGTCTTTCCAGCCAACCCTGATGTTGAACACAACATCACCGCGCAGCTGGGTGCAACTACAGTAACGCCTTCCAAATCGGTCAGAAATCTAGGGGTAACCATCGACAACAGACTAAATTTCACAGACCACATCTCAAAGACCGCAAGATCATGTAGATTTACACTCTACAATATCAGGAAGATAAGACCCTTCCTCTCTGAACATGCCACACAACTGCTTGTCCAGTCACTTGTCATAACTAGACTGGACTACTGTAACGCTCTCATTGCAGGCCTCCCTGCATGTGCAACTAGACCCCTCCAAATGATCCAGAATGCAGCAGCACATCTGGTCTTTAATGAACCAAAGAGAGCACATGTTACACCACTCCTTGTCTCTCTCCACTGGCTACCGGTTGATGCACGTATCAAATTCAAGGCTCTGATGCTGGCATACAGAACAGTTACTGGATCTGCACCAGCATACCTAAAATCATTTATGCAGAGCTACGCGCCCACTAGAAGTCTGCGGTCGGCTAAGGAACGTCATCTTGTTGTACCAACACAAAGAGACACCAAAACACTTTCCCAGACTTTCAGCTTCATTTCAGAACATTAACATTAACCCTTTACTTTAAACCAAACATTGCCAGATGAGTTCAGTTATCAGGACATACAGTACCTTCTGAACCCCCTTTATATTAGGAGTCTTTAAATACTCTGTATTTACATTAAAACAATTAAGCATATGATTCAATGTATTTATTGCATTATTGTGTTATTATATTGTACTAACATTTAAAGTAATTACATCTGGAATTAAACTGTTGACCCTATCCTAATCTCAGTATTAGCAAATGTGAATCGTGAGAGTTTCACAGAACCACATATAATGTACACAATAAACACATTAGCCTATATAAATGCTTATTTTTTAATGTAAGTACAGTACATAGTAGTTAAAGACACTTTATATAAGGTTGGACCTATCTACTGAATGTTGCTCTTGCAACTTTTCATATTTTTACTTCCGTCACATTGATTCTATTTCCTCTGCAGTCTTTAGGTGACCCCTTGCATCTCTACTCAGCATGTGGACACGAACATGCCGTTACTCAGCAAAAGCCTCTTGTTCTCATGGGAACATGAGCCTGCCCTCTTAACCCCATTTCCATGACCGTAACAGCATGTAACAGTGTGAAATCAATCATGAATAGTCTTTTATCCTTTGTAAGTGATACTATTGTACTGTTTTGGAATGTATATAATTTCATAAAGCCTACACCCACTGAATGCTAGATTATTATTCCATGTCTGGGAACTGGGAAACTGGTATGAGATTCCACATTGTTTTCATTTTCTGAAACTGTTGAGTACAGCAGGGTCATGGAGGAGGAAGACGTAAAATGGTGTGATGTTCGGCTGAGACTAGGATATGAATAAAACTGGGTGGTCCTTCATTTGAATAAAGGAAATCCTATTAGTTTTCCTTTAGTGAAGCCAACTGAGATTTATTGCCAGTTTTCTTTGAAAATCGTAAGTTTTCATGAGAAAGTGTTGCATTTAGGTGGTATTTCACCAGTTAAAATAAAGCACCAATACCATTGCTTGAGCACAGTGGCCCCAAAAAGTAGTTTTGGACACTTAAGTTACACTAAAAAATGTTTTAATGTCATTGCAATAGATAACACAATACTAAAGCAAGTGTCATCTGCAAGCAAGTGATGCAAGAGCTTTTCTCAGAACTAACTATTTGCAATTACTTAAAACCAGTTCACACAAGTGTAGTTCATCATATTAACTATGGACATGTTCCACAAACATTTGACAACCAGAAAGTGTCCAAATACTTTTGTCTTGATTTTGAATAGTATATCAATTGATTCATAATTTGAAACTGAACCAACTTATTTTTATGATTTTGTTTTTTTATTTTATTATTTGCTTAAAAGTGTTTTTGTGCTTTCTTTAAAGTAAATGCCACTTGGTTAACCATTTTGTTATCCATTGAATGGCATTTATAAATATACTTTTTAGGGCCATGTATGTGATTGAAGGAAGCTAAATATCCAAACCTTCAAATTAAATAATTTTGAATATTCAAAACCAGCTACTCATATGCATTATCTTAACACTCAACACTTTGGCTTAAATAATTCACATTATATACATCTTATGCTAATTTTCCCTGTTCACACATGCATACTTCAAACTGATTCTGCGAAGGCACCTTCCAACAAGAGCATATGAGTGTCAGCTGATGGGAGATTTGAGTGTTACAATACTCATTTAAAGTTGGCGGGTGTGTGAGGCGCCAAAACCAGATTATCCTTTGTGAAGAATGTGACCCCTTTCTACTCAGTGACTTAAGTCCCCTAGCAAGGGCCTAGCAAGGCCAAAGTCTCCCTGCTAGAACAAAGACAATCATAAATGGACTCAATGCACTGCAGATGAGAGAACGTAAAAGGAGGGAAATGGCGTAAATAATCAGGTTACCTGTAAGTACGCTAAATGCACACCATTTAGTAAAAACAAAACCCCATAATGTGGTGTGGAGGAATGTTTTCTTAAACCATGCTCTAGGAGAACCGACACTGCTTGTGTTTACTTTATTCAGCAATCATGTTGAGATACATATGCTTAAAAAAATGATCCGATTGTCAATCTATCATCATAGGATCTATAAAAACAGAGTAGGTAAAACATGCTGCTTATCAAAACAACTTTGCCCCTTACAAAAAATCTAAACTAGCCACAAACTTGCCGCAAATTTGCTGCTTGATATTTTCACATGCAAATGAGCTTGTGATGAGCTGCAAATGTTCACCAGAAGTTTGCAGCTCTTCACCGGTAGTGGTGAACCTCCGGCAAACCTTTGGCAACAATGGACAATTTGCCGCAAAGCTCATTTGCATGTGAAAATTATCTATGGCGAATTTGAGGCAAGTTTGCGGCAAATTTTTGTAAGGGCTGCACATCATGTGGCAAGCTAAATAATTACGTTTCTATAACTACATTTTTGCAAATAGATTTTTGCGTGGCTCGTTGTGTGTATTGTGGCAGTTTCCTGGTGAAATGAACACTAGTGGCGCAACATCAACAAAGACTTGTATGCCCTTTCACACAAATCACAAGTAAAACGGCAGATTATTGGTTCATAAACACTTTTCACAATGCTGTGATACTATGGGTTAGGTTTAGGTTTAAGGTTTAGGGCAGGGAGGCAGGTTTTGTTGATAGAAAACTCAATAGAGCACTAACCTTAAAAACCCCTTCATTTTGGTAGGAAATTTAACTCCCTTTAAGCGCCACACAGTGGACATACCTCAGATCTGCCGCAATATGTGTAAGGAACCACTTGATTTCACAAAAATGTTGCAGCAGTCACAAACTTTTCATGAGATCAGGCTGTGAATATCACTCTCTCTTAAGTTTTCCTCTCTTTTCCCTGTTTCCTCGCTCCCTGGCTCTCTTCGGTTTTCTAGGTCTGCGGGTCACCATGGATGGAGAGTTAGTCTGTACAAGGGGAAACTCTGTTGCCGTATTTATCTCGGGATGTATTGACTGAAGCACTGTGTCATTCTCAATCAGAGTAGGGAGAGGTGTTGTGTCTGTAACATCAGTCAAAATGGTTTCATAGCAGATTCTGATTACACGCCTGTCTTTGGAAGAGTTAGAGGGTCCTACTTTAGATTTCCTTCTTCCCTTAGTGTCCTTCAAACTTTGTTGTCTGTTTTTCCTTGGAGTTGGTGCACTTGATCTTGCTGTTGCAAAGCTTTCCGTTGGATTTTCATGACGGTCTAACCCCAATCTCTCTAGCACTTGGGTTGCCCCAACTGTTACCTCTATTATCTCAGAACCAGTGACCATTAGGGGATCCTCTGTACTGTTTTTTGCTGTAGAGGAACTAATAATTTTCCTCATTCTTTTTCTTCCTTCTCTCTGCCTCAAACTTGGCTTTTTGGTTCTAACAATGGGTGTATTATGTGTAGCTGTAGTGGTGACTACAGGTCCCGTTTCATCCTTGTACTCTGTACTGTAAGGCATCTCCTTTCTTACTGCATTAATGGGACTCTCTGTTGTGGACGTTGCGAGGCTAATGCCTACTGCTGTAACTGTTGAATGTGAATCTCCGGTCAAAAATGATTGGGTAACTTCTGTGGAGGGGGTATATTTTCTCTGCTTTTTCCTTCCACCTCTTTGTCTTAGCTTAGAGTTTCTATCACGTATAGTTGGGGTAATGGGAGTTTTAGGTGAAATTGATGCTAACTTTGTATTGTTTGATTGTCTGTGCTGTAGAATCTCTGGCTCTTTTATTGTGGTGGCTACAACCTCCTGACTGTCATTCGTTGTCCTCTGAGGTTCATCTTGCATCATCTTATTAGAAAGTAGCCCATTTCCCACAGCATCTAACTCACTGTTCATTAAATTGTCTTCCTTTGCGCTTAACCGACTGATCTTCATAGGGTTCTCTACAAAATTGTTCTTACCCATGACCTCTTTTGTTTGACTGGTAGAAGGTTCACCTGCCAGTCCTTCGTCAACCTTTAACACTATCTCAAGTTTTTGATTTCTCTTTCTTCCTTTACCCTTTCCTCGTCTCTTCTTGTTCTCTTTTTTCTTTTTGCCAGGATTTTTCTTACTCTTTTTCTCTGATGACTGTGTCTCTCCTTTACTCGCATCTGTGGATGAGCTTTGTGAAGTGGAAACGGTGGCAAGCACTTTGATGAAGTCCTCTGCAGCCGTGACCACGTTTGTAAGCGAGGGCTCCTCAGGTGTGGTGGACTTAGATTCAGAGAATGTTGACTGCGTTGTGCTCTCTGTGTTCTGAGTCTTGTTTTGCTTTTCTTTGTCCGACTGTTTCTCTTTAGGAGGAGCTAGTGTTAATACATCAATGACATCAATTCCCCCAAAGTCATAGGAGATTGATTCTTTAATCACTGCAATGGGAACTCTGTCATACCTCTTACACCTTTATAATGGAAAGAAGAGAATTGCATTAATTTGGCTAATGAAGGGTATTCTGGAGCATAAGAGGGTGGATTTCCATTTCCATAGAATTTGATACTTACACCCCATACCAGTGACGCTCAACACACTGTTCTTCAAAAGAGAACTCAAAGCAAGGCACTTCAATCACATTAAAGAAGGCTTGTCCAACCACTCGAGATGAAGTGTCATTTACAAGTCTCAGGCATTCTTTTAACCTGTTAGATGCAGACATATGTGCTCATTAGCTTGAATACATATTGAGACAACTGATTTCAAAATGTCAATTTTTTTTAATATTATTTCAGTATTTTTAACTAAAGATAATTATTCTTGATTTTTTTTTCAGCTGTAGCCTGATATTGTATATTATAAACAGTTTAAGACAAAATGTTCTATTCTAGACTGCATAAAGTAGTGTAGTTGATTGATAACGTGGTCATAATTATTTTTTACATCAAGATTAGGTTAAAAATGTATATACAGGCAACATATGTAAAAGGGAAAGTGTATATTTTAGGTGTGTATTTTAAACTGGTCACAATATCTTTTTTCAAGTTTTTTTTTCACCATTTTTGTCACATTGTAGCTATAGCCTACATTTTATAAAAACAGTTTAAGACACAATTTTCCATTCTAGACTTCTGAACATATAGTAGGGTAGTTGATAAATAACATGGTCATGAACTTTTTTAATCAAGATTACAGGTTAAATTTATACTGTATATAGGTTATGTATAAGAACACTGGTAGATATGGTATAGATCTATAGCACCTTCAGCTGACAATCATGTCTCAATTGTCATTTTATGGGTTTTTTATTCATTTGTTGATATCTGTGAATGCATTGTCTATATTGTTTGCTGTTTGTATATGTATGAGTTGAACAGGTGGCAAATGAGTTGCCCCCACAGGGATTAATAAAGCTGTCAATCAATCAATCAATCAATCAATCAATCAATAATAAGGAAAGGTGTATATTTTTAGGTGTATATTTTATATTTGTTTTCAGTTTTTTTTTCCTTCAGTTTAGTTATAACAAACTTACTCATTGTCGCAGTCGCAGTGACTAATGGAGTGCCATTTAATGTTGGTGTATCCATAGTTGGAGGAGAATGCATGGATGACGTATGGGCAGTGGTCATGATCGCGGCAACATTTGTCGGTCTCTGCAAATTCACCTGGAGACAGAAAATTCACATTTATGATCAGAATATATCCTGCACCTGCTACGGTCCGCTCAGTCATCATTTTCACTCATCTTTATTTGCCGTATTCAAAATTAAACAAACATTAAATTCATTGAATTAAACTACTCACCTAATTGATCATAATGATCAGCAATGTTCCCTGCACCGCACCAAAGTGTCCCAGGATACGTGAAGCCTCGCTTGGATCTCCGGAGGGTCTTCTTATTGTTTGCAGCATCCGAATTCGACTCTTTTGGTTGTTTTCTTGTCACGACCACGTTTCTGTCGCCTTTTGGTTTCAACTTATTGCAGTTCGCCTTTGCTTCGGAGACGCCAGTCAAAGTCATCTTCAAATCAGAGTTCATTTTCTGCTCTCTTAAACCGAGTCTACAAACATGCATGAAGGATTTCACTTGCATTTCGTTTAGAATCACAGAGCAGTCGACCAAACCGCCTTTGGAGTCGTGCACAGAGCGAACCTCTTCAATGCCATCGGTGACCTGATGGAGATGATACTCTCCTGCAACTGAACTTTTTGCGCAGAGAGTGTTGTTGAGCATGTAAAACAGTTCTTTGCTCTCTTTTTCTGCATCAAAGATTTCACCTTTGACAAAGTTTCTGTCCAGATAAGACAGAAACACGAAAAACACGGACCACATCGCGACGGGGGAGGGGGGGCAATTTCAGCACCACGAACGTCTCAGACAGCACCTCAGCCTCTCCTGCCCGACGAGTACCGGCCGATTTCAAAGTCTGTTGTGGGTATTAATATGTTGGCGGTCAATAATGGGAGGGGTCTGTCATTTAATGAACCCTTTGCCCCTGGAATGAACTCGAATAGCCGGTGTGCATCTGTTTTCCCCTCGTATTGTCTCTGTGGCAAGTGAACACAATGTGCATTATTTCCAATGCAAGACAGTCCCAGCGCATCAGATATCCCTAACTGTATTTGCAAAAGGAAAATTTGTCTTTCTCTTATTTGCAAGAGGCAAATGTTGCAGGGCGAAACCAGAAGGAACTTTTATTAAAGTAGAATCAATGCAGATTGGATTGGCTTTTCCCCGCTTGATAATAAAATCAGATTTTTAAATGCAGGTTCTTTTTTATCACATCTTGTATTTTTATTTTATTTTTATTTTTTTCTTTCAAATATGCAATTTCAAATGTAGGCTGTAATGGATAGGCTATGTGTGCTTGACCGCAAGTAACCCCCATCATTTCCACATCTCGAGATTTACTTTGATGACGCAGCAAGGAGGAGGTTCCGGTCGGGCTTTCCATAGTAACAAGAGATGGGGTGATTCTTCCGACCCAACGAGATTGGGCATTCTAATTCCACAAAAGGAATGGGTAGTGACCTAATTTGGAACAGTGGACTTTTTCAATGCAGACGGATGGTGATCTCCACGCAGTTACATTTGTTTTCATCTTTTCCTATGGTTACATGGATCGTAACTTTTGGGGACAGACAGAGTTAAGGCGCCAGTAAAGTTAAACAAACAGGCAATTACATTTCGAAGAAAGAAAGAAGGAAAGAAAGAAAGATAATATTATAGTAGCATGTCCCGAGATTCAGCTTTATTCATATTTGTTGACATGGGTTCAAAGTAGGGTTGCCACCTGTCCCGTAAAATACGGGATCGTCCCGTATTTAAAGATAAAATTGCGATTTGTCCTGTATTTAAGCTGGTCAGATGGTGTCACGCTGAAATCGTTCCAGATCGCTAATTTAACATTGATATAAGTTGGAAAATGTGCCTATGGTGGGTAAAGGACCGTCCCAAAAGTCCACAAATGGTGCTAAAGCTGGATTTTTTTTTTCTATATAAATGTTCAGTAAGATCAAACAATATATGAATACAATCACTGAGTCATAAAGACAAGTACAGGTGAAGGAAGAAAAAAAAAATACGTATAAACCAACAAAAATGTATACATAAATAAGATAAAGGAGACAAATAATCAAAAAGATAAAAATAAACATATTTTTAACATATAAAAGTTTTTTTTTTAATAAGTCAGGGGTCAGGAAAGTTCTAATTTCAGCATATAAAAAAGGGTGTACAATTTTTATTAATAACGCATATTAACTCTTAACCCATTTATTGCTAAAACTGTGGAGGATGTGGTTAGGGGCCATGAACCCCCCACTGACCCCCCCCCCCCCCCCCCCCACACACACACACACACACTCTTTAAGTGTCCCTTATTTTAAAACTTCCAAAGTGGCAACCCTAGCTCAAACCACAAACTAAATAACAACAATAACCAAAGAAATTATGAATGTAAAAGTACGCAAGTCCAAATGCACAATATTTATGGTCGGATTTCTAAGACCCCCATTGAGACCCGCAGCAGTGGGCTTTGGCAAAGAAATCAGATTGGTGGGGGGTGGAAACACATGATGTAAAAAATCTTGCTGCTACAACAGTATTTAAAATCCTTTTGAGCTATGACCACAAATGAAAATCTTCACATTGTTTTGGTGCAAAGCTCTACAATGCCTGATGTTGAGGAGTTAGTTATCTTAACACATAGCCTATATATAGGTCAGATATAGGTTCAGATACAGGTAAAAAAATGTACAAGTGTATTGTAAATCTCTGAAAAGACTCAAATTGTTCATTGCACCATGCACAATTGTTCTCATATTGTACTGATTTAATGGACGTAGTCTTGCAAAAAAAAAAAAAAAAAAAAAAAAAAAGAGGTGCAGCTCAGTGGACACCACAGCTTCTGGCACCTTATGTTTAGAGCTTACTGCTTATTTCTTACTATATTGAATCGAATCTTCTGCTAACAACATCTCCATGGAAATTTAAATTTAATATCGTCGATTCAAAGCATTTTCTTTCTTTCTTTCTTTCCCCTATGCATGATCACGTGCATATATCTTGGAGAAGTAACAGTTAAGCTCTGTAAATTGTGAAGCTTATAATTTTATAAAAGCACTTGCATTAATTCTTCTGTTAAAACTTGTGTATTATTTGAGCTGTAGTTGTTTAAATTGTCATTTTTACAATCCTTTTAGGGTTTGTTGACATTACATCGCCATGGTAACGGAGTTGTAAAATTGGCTATAACTTTAAACAGAAAAGGTTAGTAAGTGATGTTATCACACAAAAATAATTTTTACATGCATATCCTTTATGTCTTGTGGCTATACTTTTGAAAAGGTGAGTATTTTAACATTTGCGGATTGGCCACATTGACTTCCATTGTAAGTGCCTCACTGGAACCAAGATTTTTGCTTTTTTGGAAGAAAAGGAGAGACGAGTCAAAATAATGTTTAGTGGTAATCAGTATTATGCCTCAAATGCTGTCGATTGAGCTTAACTTGTAATTAACCCGGAATATTCCTTTGAGGCGTCACAAGGCTGAACATCACTTGCACCTCATCAGTAATGATTGTAGGCTAACATGTCTACTTTTAGAATGCAAACCGAAAAGAAATGCTTTAATACTTTTAGACTTTATGAAGTCTAGCTAGCTAGCTACTCATGTTCAATTATTAAATAAATATATGTACACTTCTTTTATTTAAACTCTCTTATTAGAATAACAGATCAAGCGAATTTACAGTAAAATAACACAAGCAATAACTAGTTTCAAACAAAAATCCAGAGCTCATTATAATAATAAAAGCCTTTTATAAACCAGAGGGGTGGGCTTTAGTGATATGGACCAATCACGTAGCGGGGGGTAAAAATCTATCAGGGAGTCAGATTTCGGCACAACACCTGAATGCGTAAGTATACCCGAGCCTTTAGACTTGCTGAACTTTACACTGAATACATGCCATTGCTGTAGTGTGTTTTTAGAAATCATTCTGTCTTTCCAGAATGGATGTTTTAGCTGTTCCCCAAAAGAGAGAAGAAGGCTGGTACTTGGCACTTATGGCACCAAACACAAAGGGACCAAAGTTTGCATGGCTCGACCCATCAAGACTCTATTGCAACTCACAGGTAGGCTCAATGCATGTTGAAATCCGTTAATTTTTTTCCAAGTAAGTCATTGAATGTCATTGAATCACCTTTGCAACCATGCAATATCAAGTCTAGAAGGTAAAATAAAGCATGTTAGAGTGTGTTTCATTTATTACAGCTGGTAGTTTGATCTCTGGTCAGTGGTTACTGTTTTCTCTTGCCCCTGTGACTGATCCAGGCACTGTCAGATTGTGTGAAGGACCTTCTCAAACCATTCCAGAATGAGACCATTGACCTGGTGGCTGGAATAGATGCCATGGGCTTCATCCTTGGTATAATATTTAGCTTTTTCTTTTTTAGCTGTGGGGCAAGACTGTCTAAAGAGAGACAATATTTTTAGCTCAGTTGACATGCTGCGGGAAAAGTAAATTTAACTCCTGGGCAAAGAGGTTAAAAATAGCACTGGGATACACTTTAGGACATCTGCAAAGAGAGATTTTGAAGGCAGGAATCAAACTCAATTAAATATATACAGTTAGAGTTTTGTGTTTCGATTGTGTTTGGAACCACTTAACTACAGTATGTTTCTCATTATCTTAAAATCTTTTTGACATAAAGGCTTATGCTTACATGATTGAAATGAGTTTTTCTAGAGAAATACAAATTATAAATGAATAATAAAAAAATAAAAAAATTAAATGAGTAGAATTTAAGGATATCCTTATTTTCCAAAAAAATAATTAAATTAAATTATTCTTTATTTTTTAAGATGGTTGAAATAGTGTATTTAGTGTACATAAGAAGGTGGCACCTCATTAAGTTGAAGAATAATCTAGGCAAAGGGTGCATTGCTACAGTACTATAAAGGAATAGTTCACCCAAAAAAAGAAAAAGCTCTCGTCATTTACTCCCTCACGCCGTCCCAGATGTGTATGATTTTCTCTTTTCTGCTGAACACAAAAGAAGATTTTTAGAAGAATATTTCAGCTCTGTAGGTCCATATAATGCAAATGAATGGTGGCCAGAACTTCGAAGCTCCAAAAAGCACATAAAGGCAGCATAAAAGTAATCCTATATGACTCCAGTGGTTTAATCCATGTCTTCAGAAACTATATGATAGGTGTGGGTGAGAAACAGATAAACTAATAAGTCATTTTAAGTCTCCACTTCCGTTTCCATGAATTCACATTCTTCGTGCATATTGCCACCTACTGGGCAGGGAGGAGAATTAATTATAAAAATGGACTTAAAAATTGATCTGTTTATCAACCACACTTATCATATTGCTTCTGAAGACTAAAACACCAGAGTCATGGATTACTGCTATGCTGCCTTTATGTGCTTTTTGGAGCTTAAAAATTTTGGTCACAATTTAAATGCATTGACCTACAGAGCTGAGATATTCTTCTAAGAACCTTTGTTTGTGTTCAGCAGAAAGTTATACACATCTGGGATAGCATGAGTGTGAGTAAATGAGATAATTTTCATTTTTGGGTGAACTATATCTTTAAAGAATCTACAGTGCTGTGAAAAAGTATTTGGCCCCTTACTGATTTCATCTATTTTTGTGTATTTTTCATACTAAATTGTTTTAGATCTTAAGACGAGATATAACATAAAACAAGTAAACACAAAATACAGTTTTCAAATGTGTGTGTGTGTGTGTGTGTGTGTGTGTGTATACCATCACACTACCACCACCATGCTTGACCGCAGGTATGATGTTTTTTTTGTGGAAATCTGTTTGAATTACGCCAGATGTAACGGGACCCGTCTTCCAATGCAATTCCACTTTCGACTCATCAGTCCACAGAACATTCTCACAAAAGGTTTGAGGATCATCAAGGTGTGTTTTGGCAAAATTCAGACGAGCCTTAATGTTCTTCTGGGTTAGCAGTTATTTTCGCCTCGCCACTCTTCCATGGATGGATTTTTTTGGCCAGTGTCTTTCTGATAGTGGAGTCATGAACAGTGACCTTTATTGATGAGAGAGAGGCCTGCAGTTCCTTAGATGTTGTCCTTGACTTTTTTGTGACTTCCTGGATGAGTCGTCGCTGTGCTCTTGGAGGAATTTTGGTAGGTTGGCCACTTCTGGGAAGGTTCACTGCTGTGCCAAGTTTTAGAGATAATGGCTCTCACTGTGGTTATTTGGAGTCCCAGAGCCTTTGAAATAGCTTTGTAACCCTTCCCAGACTGATGTATTTCAATCACCTTTTTCCTCATCATTTCTGGAATTTCTTTCGACCTTGGCATAGTGTGCTACTGGGTGAGACCTTTTAGCCAACTTCATGCTGCTGTAAAATTTCTATTTAGGTGTTGATTTCATTGAACAGGGCTGGCAGTAATCAGGCCTGGGTGTGTCTAGTCCAGCTGAACCCCATTATGAATGCAGTTTCATAGATTTGGGGATTTAGTAACTAGGGGGACAAATACTTTTCCACATAGGCCCAGTTGGTGTTGGATAACTTTTTTGCTGCAATAAATAACATCTTTTTAAAACTGTTTACTCAGTTTGCCTTTGTTTTATGTTTTTGTTTGAATGTTTGAAACAATTTAGTATGAGATATATACAAAAACAGAAGAAATCAGGATGGGTGCAAATCATTTTTCACAGCACTGTAAAATACAGTACAAGACAATTTTGGTTTGTTTAATAGTTTTTGTTACTACACAATTCCCATATTTGTGAAAATAGAACAGAATAACTTTTTGTTTGAAGCGGCATATGTTACTACCCTGGCTTTCAACCATGACGGTATTTGGAAAATGATTTTCCAACTATCTGTTCAGTAACTTGAGTATGACAGAGATCTAGTCAATGAATAACTGAAACAGTTTAACTTTTTCTTGCATTTTCAGGGTCAGCAGTGGCCATGACTTTAGGAAAAGGGTTTTTGGCCATTCGAAAAGCAGGGCACTTATGTGTTCAAACTCACACTCAGGAGTACAGTGACTACTCTGGACGGGAGAAACTCATGGAAGTGCGTGTTGATGTCTTAAAACCAGGTGCTGACGTCTGTGTATATACAGTTTCAATATTTCAATAAAGACAATGGATAACCGTTTGTCGCTCTTTTACAACTGAACAACTTACAATGTTGTTAAAGCCATTTGAAAAGGTAAAGAGGAAAGTTTGAAAGGTTCTGACGTCACAACTGAATGTATCACTTACTGTTGCATATACTGTATGTAATGTTTGCACTGTATATTCTAAATTGTCAATCAGCTCTTCTGTTTAATCCTTATTTACCATGCAATGAAATAATTTAGAAATTTAGTAACACTGCAGCGTCATGTTTTGATGTACTTCAGGTCTACGCGTACTTGTAGTAGACCAGTGGATCGAAACTGGAGGAACAATGAGAGCAGCTATCAAACTGGTGGAGAATCAGGGAGCTACTGTTGCAGGTAAGTATAAAACACCTAATAAAATAAAGAGATGTTTTGAAACACAGCAGCACCCATCTGTTTTCAATTTATACACAGAATTGGATATTTAGGTGGTTTTTGATCCTCCCTTTAAGAATCACTATCAAAATAAATGATACAACTAAGGTTTCACTGGTGTTGGGTTTATTGACATTCTTGTTACTGTAAGGTTATTGACTCAAGTTGCCGCATGCAACACAAAAGATTTGGACAGCTGGATTTTATAAGGGTGTAATAACTCCCACTGTTGAATGAATAGCCACTTGGATCACTAATCAATAGTCTTGATCAATTTTCCTCTGTTCTTTGCAGGTATTGCTGCTGTAGCCATTGAGAACAGTGAGGGAGGGAAATGGCTAAAGGAAAACTACAAGTATTCCCACTGCATTCCAAATGAGCTGCAAACTCAGATAGACAATCAGTACCTGGAATCTTTTAAGAACTTCAGTTGTTAAACTTGTTGAAATAATGAAGGGGTTATTAAGGAAAGTGAAATCCGTTTGCAATAACAATGTCTAAGAGGCTGTGACATGCATTTTTGATAGAGTATGACATTGTGCGGAGAGGTATGGATCTTTGTTTTTTTAGGGTTAAAATGATTTGCCCCATTACCCTTAACATTGTGTCTTTAAAACTACCAAGGACTAAATTTGGAAAATTAGGCCAAATCCTCACCAAAAACAGTGCATAAATTCAGTCATCTTGGTCAAATGTAGTCTTTGACTGTTGTGGTTGTTTAGCCACAATTACCAGTAGAGGCCACTATCACATTGTAAAGTCAGATTTCCAACTGTATTACTAACATGAAAATGCTAAATCATAATGAATGCAATATACATAAAAAAAAAAAAAAAAAAAAAAATATATATATATATATATATATATATATATATATATATATATATATATATATATATATATATATATATACACACACACTGTATATATATATATTTAATCACAGTACTAATTTGATTATACTGATAATACTATCTTTATATTGTGAGAGGCTTGGTTTGTATTCAAATAAATGGCTCATTTAAGACAAAGGCATACATCTATTTTATTTTTAATAATAAAAATCAAAAAATGTCCAGCACAAAAAAATGCATACAACTGTGCAAAGTCATAATACTTATGTTTTTAGAGAAAATATCATTTTGAAGCTATATGATGAAGTAAATCTTCTCTAACTTTGAGCTTGATTATCCTTTTAACAAATAGGATATCGGACATAGAAAAATACTATAACTGTTTATTGCTTTTTGTGCAACTCATGCATGATCCTCTTGTGTACCTTTTAAAATAATGGCCGACTGTAAACTAAGCAAAGATATTTAAAACACAAAATGTATTAGTACAGTACTACAATCACTCATATAGAAAATATACTTGGAGCTATTGCATAAATTGTGCATAGTCCTCTTGGGAAAGAGAATATCTCTTTGCCACAAAAATTAAAACCTCATGATATCCAACAAAAGAATGTTTTCTTTTGTCCAGCAGAAATTCGGTTCCACCCTATTAAAAACAAACCGCACTGCTCACTGTACATTCCTTTAGTTGAAATAATGTCCATACCACTTTTCTTGTCCTTTTGATTCTCCCTATTAAGTACATGTGTATTTGCATGCATGTTTTGCTTTGCTCCCACTATACGTCTGTGCAAATTTGAGCATTTTCACAAGGTCGCTCTTTACTGGCAACAGTTGGGCTGTTTCTTCTTGGAAGTTACATTCAGGTTGTCTGAGTTGCTGTTGATTTCTGTGTGGAGAAAGAAGTTTACAGGTTTAATTAATGTATTTTCAAATTAAATGTCTCTGGTGTTAAACTGTGCATGATTCATCAGCGAACGTTATTCTGCATAAAACGTTTGGTGTCATATTCTTTGATTAAAATTCAATAACTTAATTTGCCTTTAGAAATGACTTTTATGTAACCAATGATACTCAGGCAGCATCCTTGTTAACCAATAATAATATTAACCAGTAATATCATAGCCCACTTTTCATGATCTAATCAAATCCTTATAGGGATTGTTTGAATATTACACAGCTCTCTGTTCCCATTTACATGCACTGTTTAAGAGGTGTACTCGTTACTCAAGTATACATGCGGCTCATTCAGTAAGCAGCTTTCTCCACTGCCACGTAAGTTTCCCACGACGCTTGTGTAAACACATGGCATCCGAGGAAGGCTTGACTATTTCACTCTGTTGATTCACTTTATTTCCAGATATTCTAGAGTTGCTGATGTGTTTGTTTCCTTAACTTACTATCGCGACCTGCAGCTGAACTGGGACGCAGTGCGGCCTTTCCCTCTTACATAAAACTCTGGGATTCCCCCATTGTATAAGTGCATACATGCGGATGTTAGGGACAGTCGATATTTTACATTCATGTGTATAAATGGGTATAGTTTATAGTGTATGTGATTTTCCCACTGTACTCCCAGAAATGTTGAATTCATTCCGCAGTGCTGACATGTTGTTGGGCTCCATCCTATGACGTTTGATATCCCGGTCTGTTTTATGCACGCGCACTCACAACGCTGCATATGCATTTACATTACCACATAAGCCGCATTCTCTGAGAGAAACATAGGTGTGTTAAACCGCTTTCTCTTAATCCCTTAAAAAGCGTAAGGAAATCGGCATTCTTGTTTACATGGCGTTTCAGAATGCCGCTTTCTGCTAAAACCCTGGAATATACTATTTTCTTAAGTGAATGTATACGTGGTTAGTGTAGCTGTGCTAGATTCATGTCTCTCCTGCATCACCATGTTGAGGTTGTTTTTGCATCACTGACCGGCTGACTGTATATTATCCCCTTATAAACTTAAATAAATGTTGTTTTTCACTCAATAGTTCACAATTTAGAAGTTAATTGCGATGTGAATGCGGTTTCATGTTGTGTTCGATTCTAAGGACATAAACATACTTTATGGAAGTATGCATACAAAGATGCAAGCGTTTGGACAAATCATTGCCAATGCGTGGTCCAGTTGAACACGCTAAAGGCCGATTTATACTTCTGCGTCAAACCTATGCTGAAGGCTACGCGTAGCTACGGCAGTTACGGCGTAGCCTGATGTGCACCTCTTCAAAACTTTTACTTCAATGCATACACAACAGCTGTGATTGGTCTACTTTAACCAGAGACTGCTTCCCAGGATGATAAAAAGGATATCTGAGGTTGCGTCGCATTTTATCCAAGTTTATTTTAATATCCATGCATTATATTACATTGTGTTTGGATTCAGGACCATTAAAGCAATTGTCTCAATCGGGAGTATCTGCTGTATTTTATTTTTTTTTTTTGTTCTGTTTGTTTCACGAAGTTACGACCGAAACGCGACGTGACAGCTTATAAACTCTAAAATCTTTTTTTCCTCTGGGCCTTGATATGAATTTAATACGTGAGTGCAATAATATGTTTTGTATTCTAATCGCGAACTTGATTCGGCACAATGATTTGACGGTATGTTTGACAGTATGTGTACAGTAAATAATCATTCATAAGTTATGGACACAGAACACTTCTAATTTTTCAGCAAATTAAAAAGCAGCTGGTCAGAGTTGGTTATATTGTCTATATGCATTGTAAAGTATTTAAAACGACACCTATTTTGTGTTATTCTGGCGAGTAGTCATTAATTAATTTGACGATTTCTTTCTACATGGAATGTCAAACGTATGCAAAAATATTTATGTATTATTATTTAAGCGACTCAAGAGCAAGCGTACAGTAATTTCCTAATTTATTTTCTGCTTGCAATGCAGGCAACATGAATAATAAATAATATGTACCTACATTTCAACATGTTCACATACTTTGAAATCATTTTTGATGCTACAATAATCTAATAAATACTTCTGAATCCAGAAATAACATTGCTTGTTTTGCTTTTGTTTATTTATGAAACATATAGTTAGCATTTTGGCTGTGTACTCACAGAACGACAGACACGCCAATGCAGAACTATAAATGCAAACCTACGCATTGGCCACTACGTGGAGCCTACGCCTTAGGTTCGACGCAGAAGCATAAATTAACCTTTAATGTGCGTTCTTGTGTTACTGTGGCGGTCACAAACCTCAGTACTCAAGGGGGCGATAGAGTTACCTTCAGAAGTCTGTGCCATTAAACTGGATGTGTTATTAATCCGGCAGTTTGCTATAAAAGTGTCGACTTTGCCTTACATACTCCGGAATATTCTCTCCAAACTGTTGCTCTGCCATGACAGTAGTTGACTTGAAAACTCACCGTAGAAGTAGATAGTTCACAATAATGTCCGCTATAGCGCCCCTTGAGGCAACGTTGAGAATGCAACGCATACTTGCGTTGTGTTATGAATAGAAGTCTGACACACTGGAACGCAACTATGCAAGAAATCACGTTTGCGTAGCTAAAAGCGTCTGTGTTCACGTACTTGTGCAGAGTATGTTTCGGCCTCAAGACGATAGTCATATTCATTCGTTTCTGCAACATCAGTGCAACTGTGTGTTGAGATGTCCGACTCACTACTTACGAACAACTTCCCCAATACGTCTGGATCCACTTTTCTCAAGTTCTGCCAGCACATTCGCCTCAAAAGTTAAAGATGCCACTCGGAAGAAAAACTCTCTCACATTCTCCCCTACAATCATGACAATGGTAATTAAACAATGAAAACTTATGAAATGGTAGCAAAATGTACAGTATACCCTATACTATATACTACAGTATAATACGTTTTTGTACAGTATAATTGTTAAATGTATCAGCTGAGTGAAATGTTCTCGTATGACAAGTTATCACACCCTAACAGTAGCAGATCCATTGTCTCAGATCCAAAGGTGTTACACCTCTTCTAATGCATGCTAGTTAAGTAACAACTCACCAGATAAGGCAGACACAGCCCAGTACTCCGCTTTCATCTGATCTGCTAGTTTAATGGCATCCTGCTCAATCAGTTCATACTGGGCAGGAGACTGAAGGAAAACATATTGTCTTTAACATACATAATCACTTTAGGATTACGTGTCCATTAACTTTAATTTGATTTTGAATTACGATAAAAAGTAGCACTCACACTCAGATCTTTCTTTGTGCCAACCAAGAAGAGTAACACACTAGTAGGATCATTCTCTTTCATTGCATCCTCCAGCCATTGCCTTTATGAGAGAATGGTACATTTAACTGTTTGAAGCATACTGTGGAATTGTTAATCCAGAGGACAAATTTACAGGATAGTGTCAAAGAATATGCAATTTACCTTGTATGCTCCAGTGATGCCACGTCAGTTAAATTAAACACAATAATTACAGCTGGAAACAGGAAGTGAAAAAGAATATGGGCTCTATCCAAAATGAGGAACAAAGTTTCAATGGGAATTACTAATAGATTTAGATATTGTATTAAAGGTACAGTACAGAATTCTGTGCTCTCTGTCGGCATCTGTGGTTGAAACGTAAAATTGAAAGTTGTACGTCAGTTGTGCTTCAGCACTGCTCTTCTGTGCAGATTAACCTGATGGTTTCAGGTATAAACATGGTTGCCTGTATCACCACATCAGAGCGAATCTGATCGGAGAAGACGTATATCCAAAAAATATGTAGTCTGAGGAAGTACGAAGCATATCTACCATCAGACCTTCTTTTCTTTATTTACGGACATGACGTGAATATGCAAGAAATGACAGAAGCCTGAAGTTTCTAACCAAATTGAACCTGTCAACTCAGGTTCATAATATGGTAAAACTATTATTGTTGGCTTACCGTATAGACTAGGAGTAAGTCAAGAATGTTGTTCTGAAGACAGAATTTTTAATGTACTGGGTTGGCTTAAATAAAATGTTATTTTGTTCATTTCTAATGAAAAATTAAATGAGAAATCCTCCTTAGTGTACCTTTAATGATTATAAATTATTAATATTACACAATAATAGATACAATTAATATAAAAATATCATTAGTATAATAAAAATATCATTATATTATAATTTAATATATTTATTATTTAATATTACTTTAAATAAGTCACTTTACCCTGAGCTCCTCTGTAGTATGTGGAGGCAATGCATTTAAATCTCTCCTGTCCTGCTGTGTCCCACCTGGAGAATAAAAGCAAAACAATAAAAATAAAAAACTTTAAAATTACAAAAAAAACAAAAAAAAAAACAAATGCTTGTGATTACAGATGTGACATGGAAGGTGGGTCATACTTACAATTGTAGACTGAAGGGGACTCCAAGAACTTCAAACCTCTCCATCTCAAAGTCAACGCCAATGGTGGCCTTGTAATTCTTGTCAAACACATCTTTACAAAATCTAGGACAATGCAAAAAGATGCAATTACCATATTAAGCCATATACATTATGTTGTCATTAGTGTCGTTGACAAATAAGGTTGTCCGAGGTGATAAAAACAGAAATATTTTACAAATCTAGTTTAAAACACGTGTCAAGTTCTTAGAAATGTAATCTTTGTGTCCAATTTGGTTTCATAAATTTTTGAAAAACCTTTACAGCATTTTCTGCAAAAAAACAAAAACATAATATGACTTGAAAATGTCATGTGGTGTAACCATTAAATAAAAGGTACATTTCTTGTACCTTGAAAATATGAGACTGTACACAACTTAATCGTTAATAATAATAATACAAAAAAGTTGTCAGACACATTTTTAATATTACATACAAAGAATATCTTTTGGAGTCAAGAATATAGTGTTCTCAGGGTTACACCAAATGACCTGACCAAAATGTGCCTTTACATAAAAATGTATTTTAAAACTTAACTCAAGGGTTCTTCTGTTTTAAAGTTTTTATCAACATAAACAACAACATGGCAACCACATGTTGGTTATACGACATGACAAAAGTTTTTCAAATATTGTTTCACTTCTTTAAAAAAAAATAAAATAAATAATAAAAATAAATAAATAAATAAAAAAAATATTTTATATATATATATATATATATATATATATATATATATATATATATATATAAAATATCATTATCTACTACTCATGCATGCCAACATTTATTTTTTAAATAATTTCATCTTTTAATGAGACTTTGATTAATTTTACCATCTCTGGATGGTTACACCACATGGCGTTGACTTTAAGCCTTTAAACTTTTGTGTGAATCACATTTTTTATGTATTTTTGAACAATTTAAAAGATCTGGCCCCCCTAAAAAAGTGCATCATGCCACTGACCCATTAAACATCAATCAGTAAATTCTGAATTCTGCAGCTCTGCTCACCTGTTAATCAAGCAGGTTTTTCCCACAGCCAGATCGCCCACTACGATGACTTTAGAGATTTTAAACCTACTGGTCAAACAGGGAAAGAGCGAGGGACCATTGTTGCACCTACCATCTAACCCATTCAGAAAATGTGAAATAATTATCCCAAGAACACTGATTCAGCAAAACTGTAGGCAATAAATTAACATCTCACCCCACTGTTCCAGTCCTCTGCTGCTGACAGGCCGTCTTCACCTTGCTGTGGAACTCATCCTCTGTCTGCAGAGCGGCACCTTTGTTGAAGCACTACAACAGGAGTGAATATCAGCACTTTAGGTAACACTTGAGGAAATGGTCCAGACGAGTGCTCTCACCAAACAATGGCATCAGAGCATTGTACTTAAAAGACATACCTTAGGAAGCTGGCCGATTATGCGGTCTTTTCGTACAGGGGGCAGCACACTCATGATGAGGTTTCTGCAGGATAACCACAAAGTTATGAATCACAGCTTGGCATTTTTTAACATGGCACAACTGTGGGATGCCTGGGTAGCTCAGCAGAGGTGGGTAGAGTAGCCAAAAACTACTCAAGTTAAAGTACAATTACTTAAAAAAAATTACTCAAGTAGAAGTAAAAGTACTAACATAAATAATTAAGAGTAAGAAAGTATCCAATTAAAAGAGTACTCAAGTAATGAGTAACTTGTTACTTTCACAAATGACATAATAGACGTTAACTTCCCTATATTCCATTACATAATACACATTTAACATGTATTACAGAGTTATTATTATTATTATTAATGGAAATTCTGTCATCATTCACCATCATGTTGTTATTAGGAGATATTAGACAGAATTTCTGTCTGAGTCACTATTTACTTTCAGTGAATGTTTTTTTTTCTCCATATTTTGAAAGTGAATGGTGACTGAGACTGTCAATCTCTAACATTCTGTCTAACATATTTTGTGTTCCACAGAATATAAAGCATCACACTGGTTTGGAACAACATGAGGGTAGGGAAATTATGACAGAATATTAAATTATGGCTGAGCTATCACTTTAAAGAGATAGTTTACCCAAAAATGGAAATTCTCTCATCATTTACTCACCCTCATGCCATCCCAGATGTGTATGACTTCCCTTCTTCTGCAGAACACAAATTAGGATTTTTAGAAGAATATTTTAGCTCTGTAGGCCAAAATTTTGATGCTCCAAAAAGCACATAAAGGCAGAATAAAAGTAATCCATAAGACTTCAGTGGTTTAATCCATGTCTTCAGAAGTAATATGATAGGTGTGGGTGAGAAACATATCAATATTTGTCATTTTTTGCTAGACAGCAGGGGGCAATATGCAGAGAAGAATGTGAATCATCAAAAACTCAAGAAGAAGAATGTGAAAGTGATCTGTTTCTCTGTTTCTCATCCACACCTATCACATCATTTTTGAAGATACCGAATTAACCACTGGAGTCTTATGGATTACTTTTATGCTGACTTATGTAAAATGTTGCCACCCATTCACTTGCATTGTATGGACCTAAAGAGCTGAGAAACTCTTCTAAAAATCTTCATGAGAGTTCAGCAGATGAAAGAAAGACATACACATCTGGGGTGGCATGAGGGTGAGTAAATAATGAGAATTTTAATTTTTGGGTGAACTATCCCTATAAGGGCTCTTCTTAGATCTGGATGACTTTGTCAACAAGAGAGGTTTGGAAACATTTCTAGTAATTATTACAGTGAAAACATGAAAATGTCCCACAAGGACATTATATATAATGCTGAAATATAAACCAAAGCAAGATCATGTTTTATTAATGCCTACTTTAGCTATTTCATAGCTTTTAAAGTCCTGCATGGATTCTTATTTCACTGTAGTTACAGTTTTCAGTGTTGAAAGAATTTAGATCATTAGTTCTGTACAGCAGTACCGCCGCTCTCTAAACGCACAGTACGAAGCCTGCGCAGGGCACCAACCCCAGTCGCGGAACACTCGCTGCGTCTGTAACCACCCCCTATCCACTATATTGTGCACTATTTCGGGTGTCTCCCATTTTGTAGGAGTGTCTGAATTCTGAGTGAGCCACTCATTCCCTTCTTTTGTTCACTCATTATTACCCAAAATGCACTCTAATTTCGAGTGTACATTTGATGTACACTCGACGACGGTTAATTGCCCACAATCCACCATGGGGAAGACGTACGAGCTGGAAGTTACTGCTTCCTTCACTCCTGCAATGTTTTATTTCATGCTGAATGTAGTAAATTACTTTTTGACAAATCATTACTTGATTAACATAATAACATATAGAGAGGCAAAACATACAGATACATTTTAAAATGTACTCTTTATTTGATCAAATGTGTTTACTCTTTATATTAACACACAGTATATATTAAAAATGACAAACAGAATGAAGATTTATTGTATTAATATATTATTTAATAAGAATAACAAGTAAGGCCCAAGTATTTAAAAATTTCATATGTGACGTTGTTTCTGAAACAGCCCCAGAGCTCCGACGCTCGGTGTATACGTCAGCGTCCAAATCACTCATTTCATTCACTTACTGCTGAGATAAAATGCACTAACTGCCATTCACTATATAGGAAATAGGAAAACGATTTCGTTCACAGCCAGTCTCTCTTCGCCATCTGATCGCCTCGCGCCCGCACATCTCTCACGTGCACGCCCCGCGTCCCTCGCTGTGCACAAACAGAAATGCTGTCTGTTCACGCTCCAGTTGTCAATCACACGAATGGCAGAGCAAAAGGCATTTATTTACACATATCTTGGATGTTTACATGCTTACATTTATACAGTTAATCCAACCAAAGTAGATGCAGTAGTTGCCAGTACCCCCGCAAAGGCACGGGGTAAACGCGTAAATACTGCTCATGACATGCGGGATGCGGGACAAAGCGCACTGATATATTGCTGCACTGATTTAAAAGTGTACACTTAAAAACTGATGTCATAAGAGCCCAGTTACAGAATCACCCTGAAAATGACCATCACATTACACAGAAAAGCCCACGCTAGGATTAAAGCCAAAACATACCTCAGTGTGCTGCCTTAAATTGGAGTTGTGATTTTAATCTTGAAATATCTGCTTGTCTTGGTGTTAAATGAAGGCATTGCATGACGAAACTATTCTTTTTTTCACTGTGCGGAGCGAAGAAAGTGTTTCACTTTGAAGAGTTTGATGCTGCAGCAGTGATTGAGTGACAGTCTGCGACACCAGCTCAGCGCGCGCAGCTGTATGAACTTCCGCTCTCGTAAAAGTCCCATTCAATAATCTCTCAATAAATTACACATTAATTAAAATGAATCCCAGTAATGTAACGACAGGAACGCCACCCATTGTAAAGAAGTAAAAGTTAAAAAAAAATCATTAGAAATTTACTTGAGTGAGAGTAAAAAGTACCCACTTTTAAACCTACTCTAAAAGCAAAAAAAAATTCAAAAAGTTACTCAAGTAAACGTAATGGAGTAAATGTAGCGAGTTACTACCCACCTCTGTAGCTCAGTAAGTAAATACGATGACTACCACACCTGGAGTCACAAGTTCGAATCCAGGGTGTGCTGAGTGACTCCAGTCAGGCTTCCTTAGCAACCAAATTGGCCCAAGTCGCACGGGTTAACCTCCTCGTGGTCGCTATAATGTGGTTCGCTCTCGGTGGGGCGCGTGGCGAGTTGTGCGTGGATGCTGCGGAGAGTAGAGTGAAGCCTCCACAGGCCCTAGGTCTCCGCTGTAACACGCTCAACAAGCCACGTGATAAGATGAGCGGGTTGACGGTCTCAGATGCGGAGGCAACTGAGATTCGTCCTCCGCCACCCTGATTGAGGCAAGTCACTACGCCACCACGAGGACTTTGAGTGCATCGGGAATTGGGCATTCCAAATTGGGGAGAAATTTTATTTTATTAAAAAAAAAAATATATAACATGGCACAACTGTAACGTGAAAGGAATGAGTAATGACTGTTCAGAATTAGGCTATAGGTTTAGACTTGTGCTCTGCTCAATTAAACATGCTTGCAGAGTATGAAATAATGATCAAATCAGGCCTTTATGATTTGAGCATATCAGAACTCAATAAAAATGAGTAAGTAGGAATTGATTAGTAAGAGTGTTCAGTCACTGTAAAAAGTGGTGATCTTGTAACATTCTTCAGGAGTTCTTTCTACCTGATATAATTTGCAACAAAGAAAACACCTCAATACTTTTTTTAGCGGTCTGTTTTTCATATTTTATCTCCTTTTAATCTAATTTTGGTGCAATAATTGCAGGTTACAGCTACACACTTTTTACGACACTTCAGAGTTTTGGTAAGTAGTTACAGTTAAGAGTTTGAACAGTAACATTTGAAGAACAAACATAAACTAAATACTCAATGTTTCTTTCTTAGTCGCCACAAAATCAAAGCAGTATTTCGTAACATTGTTAATAAAGCGGTAACGCGGTTGCTGCGAACAAACCTGTACTTACCTCGGCACGGAAAGATGTTTCTATGTTTGTAAAAACCGCTCGTTTCCAGAGACAGTGGCGTTTTAAAAAGCTTTATCAGTTCATGGAAGAGAAAACAAACGGTGAAGGGGAAAACAAAAGGTGGTTTTAGCACTGATCCATCGCACACAGTTCCAGAGTTTCTGAAAAAACAGCAGGATATTCCTCCGAACCACGGAAGTGCGTACAGATGGATTTGGTCTTCTCCAGCAATCCAAAACCCCGATCTCTTTGAGGAAAGACGGATAGCAAACGCCCTCTACAGCCCCCATTGCGTTATCAGTCCAGTTATTGATTAGGCCTCTTCAGTCCTACAGAGTAATGCGATTGTTAACACGAGTCGCTTATGAAAGCTCTTATTGTTAGACTTCGATGTTATTTGTCAAATCATTAAGCGGGGGTTGCCTGACCACCTTGCGGAAAAAATTAAATAAAAATAAAAACCTAGCTAAAATCATCCAAAACTTGTTTGCTATTATTATTATTGTTGTTATTACACACACAGGTATAATGTGCTTAGGGTTGCAAATAAAGCTCGCAAAATGGTATGAATAAATACAAAAATTGTGTTAAGACATATTTTGTGTGCATTGCATTTTGTAACCATTTTGTCAAGCATTCTAACATTTTTAACGTCAACGACCTTTAGAAAGCAGCTGTGTTCGTAAAGACACCTTATCAGAATGTGCTGCGTATGTCCAAGCTGAAAGGAATAGTTCACTGAAAAATGAAAATTTCACCAGATGTGTGACTTTCTTTCTTCTTAGACGAATATTTCAGCTCTGTAGGTCCTCACAATGCATAGGTAACAACTTTTTGAAGTTAATTTAAAAAAAACTAACCAAAAACAATAGAAGAAGAATGTGAAAGTGGAGCCTGATCGTAAAGAAAATGACTTAAATATTGATCTGTTTCTCATCTACACCTATCATATCACTTCTGAAGACATAGATTAAACCACTGGAGTAGCATGGATTACTTTTATGCTGACTTTATGTGCATTTGGAGCTTCAAAATTGGGATCACCATTCACTTTGGAGCATTGTGAGGACTAACAGAGCTGAAATATTCTTCTAAAAATCTATTTTTGTGTTCAGTAGAAGAAAGAAAAGTCATACACATCTGAGATGGCATGAGGGTGAGTAAATGATGAGAGATTTTTCATTTTTGGGTGAACTATCCCTTTAATAGTCAGTTAAATGTTGTCTTTCCACATGGTAGAGCTATATAGAGGAGCCATAATGTTTCTATAGCACTGTAATACATTTCTTAAAAAAAAAGGATCAAATAAATAAGTATCAGTAAGGAGATGTCAAACAGCGCTTTAGCCATTGTAGGCTGTCTGTAATTAAATTATCTTATTTACAGCACTTTTTTCTTTGCACTGCATGATATTTTTAACCCCCTCTTCTGAAATTGGAAATATGTTTTCACCAACAAAACAGCTTGCCAGGTTTATTCAAATTAGTTTTACTCAAAACCAAACACCACTGATCAACAATCCTTCAACCTCCACTCTGAAACCTTAGCAATACTGAAGGTATTCTTGGATATGTACATGAATATTATGTACATGAGTAATAAATCTTACTGCATAATAAATATGAAATAAACATTTTCTCTGATGCTTCAGGATCTTTTCAACACTACACTATAACATAATTAATCCAAAATGGCTTCTTCTCTACTACAGATTTCACAACACTGCTATATTCTCATGTGCATAGAATTTGCTTTATCACCCTTCTAATATCTATTTAATCATGTTAATGTTGCTTACTTCATATTCATAACCAGCATAAGCAGTTTCTCTTGTTTAGCTGTTGCAAGATTGTTGTTCATCTAATCCACCAAATGTTGAAATACCCACCAGTCCTGCACCAACTGTTCTTCACATCTGACTTAACTGATTTTAGCTTTGGAGCACTGTTTATATAACTCTATAATGTGTAACACGGAGATTTCTCTCAACACATCAAGCTTGTACCACAGCAACACTGTAAATGTGAAGCACCTGCCTGACTTTGGTTTGTCAGTTGAGGAACTTGGTGGAGTTGTCTTTGTGTCTTCCACTATGGTTTATGTAGGCTTTATTTTGCGGGAAAAAGTCAGACCTCACCAGTCTATAGAAGTAAATAAGAATCATAGTGTTCATAATGATCATAATTGTGAGAAAATAGCCACTGTGGTCAAGCCAGGAGATGTTCTGTATGATGGACCAGGTGATATGTAACTGTGCGCTGAGGCGGAAGCAGATGTAAGTGAAAATGTTGAGGATCTTGTTCATGTTGTAGAGCATTGAAGACTGAGCTCCAATCAGCTTCAGCAGAAGTCTGATGTTGAGAGTGAAACTGTTCACCTCCACAATAAGGGCAATGACTGATCCGGCTACATAGCGCTGTGTGTACAGAGCATACAGGAAACACCCTGACACCTGCAGGTAAAAAACAAAGGATGTCAATTAGAGATGATAACTACTTTGTATGTCAAGGTTCCTGTGTCTCACTCATGGACCCTTTTCACAGACTGTAATGATGCGTTTCTGATTTATTTAACAGTATAAATCTAGCAAACTTTTTATATTTTTTAATTATTATGTTGGCTTGACAAAGCCATCACTCTGTTTATTCTACAGATGTGATTTAGGGTTTTTCCAAAATCCCTAAGCTAAGACCAAAATGATCAACTGTAACTCGCTTTCAAGCTGCATAGCTACATCCACCAAACTCGGTGCAGACCTTCAGGCTGATCTGATTTATATTCAAAGTATACTTCTGTTTTCTGCATGGCTCTGTGTTTCACACACAGGGAATGTGACAAATTTCATCATCACACAGTACAGTGAGTACAGACAGACCATCCACGTGAAGGCTTGTTTTTTTGAGACAAGTAGACAGTCCGCTTCAATGGCACATGCACCTGCTGTTGACTGTACAAAAGCATATTACAAAGCAGTCGTAGTGGGCATGCGTTGAACGCGTTCGTATGAGCTCATGGTCAAAAATATATAATTTGAAAGGCTGAGTGCTTGTAAATTTGGCATATTTCTCTCTTCTGCCATTATCCACAGCTCTCTATGTTTCCCTCTTTTGAAAAGCTGTAGGAATGTAATACTGGACTTTTTTCTTTTGCTGTTAGAGCAAATGGGAACACAAAAATAACATTTGCTGTGGTCTTCCATTCACAGCTATAGAAGTTTACCCCACTATAGTTTACATATGTGAAATGTGAAAAGGATCCATTGTGACTAGTCTTAAACATTTTATTAACATTTGTTCAAACACTTGGCACCTCTTGCAGGGGGTAATTAATCTCTCCTTGATGTGAGGCATGCCTTAACACAACACTAGTTCCTCATTTTTAAGATCTAAAATCCTATTAAGGTCTTATGCACATTATGTAGGGCACATTATGTAGGAAAAATCCATGTTCTTAGTGAAGTAACATTATGGATTCATTCTATGTATAAACACCTACCAAGAGGTGATGAAGCAGGAATTCCCATGATCCTTTGCTGTGGCCATTTAGTACAATATCCCCTGCATCATGTACGAAATACCCTGTTGATAAAGGGAAACATTTGAATTCTTACTTCACCCAAAAATGAAAGTTCTCTCATCATTTACTCACCCTCATGACATCCCAGAAGTGTATGACTTTCTTTCTTTTGCTGAACACAAAAGAAGATTTTTAGAAGAATATTTCAGCTCTGTAGGTCCATACAATGAAAGTGAATGATGAGCAGAACTCAGAAGGTCCAAAAAAGACATAAAGGCAGTATAAAAGTAATCCATGACTCCAGTGATTAAATCCATGTCTTCAGAAGTTATATGATAAGTATGGATGAGAAACAGGTCAATATTTAAGTCCTTTTTACTATAAATCTCCACCTTTGACCAGTCCAAACTAGTAGGTGGCTGAAAGTGAAAGTCACTTCCACACCAGAATGTGGAAGTGAAAGTGTAGGTTTTCAGTAAAAAAGGACCTAAGTATTGATCTGTTTGTCACCCACACCTATCATATAACATCTGAAGACGTGGATTTTACCACTGGAGTCATATAGATTACTTTTATACCACCTTTATGTCCCTTTTGGACCTTCAAATATCTGGTCACCATTCACTTGCATTGTATGGACCAACAGAGCTGAAATATTATTTTTTAAAAATCTTTGTTTGCATTTTGCAGAAGAAAAATGTCATACACATCTGGAATGGCATGAGGGTGAGTAAATTATGAGAGAATTTTCATTTCTGGGTGAACTAACCCTTTATGGTATTTTTCATAATCAGTAGGAATTTGAGCAAAGAAATGCATACTATAAAAATCATAGAAATGAATCCTATTTCTTCTATTGCACATGGATCACAGCGAATTCCACATCACAAATGGTTAAATGTGGTTCCAGCCATTAAGCATGCTCATATTTCTACTGTACATCATTGTTCTCTGGTTTCAGGGCCTTGTTTACATTTAGGTTTACCTAAATGAGTACATAGCATTTCCTTATGGCACAGAGAAATGGAGTAAAGCATCACTTACATTAGAGAAGGGAATGACACAGTAGCATTATGTGATCGCAACTTTAATGCATTTCTCTTCTACAGAAATCCTGGTCCTCGTGTTTCTCCAGTGCTTGGGATTACATATATTATGTAATCAGATTACAAAAATTAAGCACTTGGAATTAGATTAAATTTCATTTTAAAATACTCATAATCAGATTACAGTTACTTTTTTACATGATTACATATTAATTTATTGATCCCACTAATTCTTCACTCCAAATCAACCAAGTGCTGATATACATTCCATTCATTCTTCAAGTGATTTTGAATTGGGGTGGAATTGGCACACACTAGCCAACATCCATAATTACATTGAAGATGGAGCAGAAATCCACACATAACTGATTGCATAATTTCATTGTCTTTAATTGCTTTTGTACTCGTCTTCAAAAAGTACTTTAATGCTCTTTTGCTTTTGTGACAATTTAGAAATACAACTGGTCTAATGTGTTACCACATATGGTTGGTGTTTGTAATGCCAAAACTGCCTAAGAACATTAAGTAGCTTTTTAATTTCACTTAGAACAGACAAATAGCAAGTAAAATACATACACACAAAATCATATCAGTTCTCATATTTTGATCCATTAAGTACGTTTTCTTTTATGCGTTTAAGCAACATTATTTTAAAACGGTACAAGCATGTCCTACTCAAATGCATGTGACATCAAATAAACACGAATCAGGTCAGAAGTAATCCAAAAACAATCTGATTAGATTACCTTATAGTCTATCAAGTATAAACAGCTAGCCATGTGCTTTATAACACTAAATAGCCAAAGACAGCGGTGCTTTTCTCCGGTGCTTGAGAAAATGCATGTTAAACATCATAGATAGATAATTACAAAAAACTCTTTGTTTACCAACAAATGCATTTATCAGAATTTCTTTTTTCTTATGTGGTCTGCCAGAGAGATCCTACAGTGTGATAGACTGAAAGGCATTAACAAATGAAGCAAAGCAAAATAACTTTAATTAATTAGGATAAATGCTCATTTGGAGGTTGGAGGTCTATGAGTTTAGAGACTGACCTGTGGACACACAGATGAGAATGTAGGACAATGGAGTGTAGTAGTAGATGTTTTCCAGTATCTCAGGCCACAGGATCACACTGCAAAGTAACAAACTTTAAAACCAATCAGCCATCATTCTCAACATAAAGGTATTTTGGGGCTCAGTATTGACCTTTTTTCCATTTTCCATTCAACCCATGCATGCGTAACTGAGCTTGGAAGGTCATTGGCCATAACTATGGAGCCCAAACTAAATTTAGTGGTGAAATGTAATTTATTCTTGTCTCAGTATTCCAACAGAAGGTTGTCAAATTGGAAGGCTTTGTTTATTTTGAGCCTATATTTAGTAGGGCTGAAACAATTAGTTGACGCTATCGACAACGTCGACAATAAAAAATTGTCGACAAAAATTTTCATTGTCCACTAGTCATGTGATCTCATTTAACGTAACGTGATCATATGAAACTAATGTTGGAATGCGAGAGCAGCACTGCAGCTCGTGTCTGATTGAGGAGAGGAAGAAAACACAGCTCACAGCCCAGATGCACTCCAAACTTTCCAAACAGCCAAAAAGGTGCTGTAGATCGTAAAGTATGAGGGAATTATAAAGCAAAAATACAAAATAAGTAAATACAGAAGCACTGTCATTGTGAAAACAAGCAGAGCCGGATCTGGCATTCCGCTTAAGTTAAACTTGCATGTCAGAGCTTCTAAAAGGCAAACAACCTGGCATTATATCCTTTATTAAAGTTCAAATAATAAGGAAGTGGGTCATAAACAAACTCCAAAAATGGCATTTCTCTGTGCGGTCAGCGCCTCTTCTATGAGTCGCGTGAAGGGGAGAGATTAAAACTGCACCTGGCTGATGCACACTCTACCACGGGGACACCTGTCCCTTGTGCGCATTTTCTGCAGCTAGATTATAACTTTATGGCTTGCGACGTATTGAATCATAATATACTGTATGTGTCACGGTGTGTATCTTATTGTGAAGAAAATCGGCAATACCAGTTAAAGATGGATTGAAGTGAACATAAAGGTGAGAGATTGTAGTCATAGTCCATTATAAACTGCAACAAAAAAGTCCAATAATATCTAAAACTCCTTTAAAACAATGTACATTTACTTTAGGAGCTGTACTGCAGAAGAAAATAATTTTATTGGAGAATGTTGAATATAATATTTCATATTTTAATATTTTAAAATATCTATAAATAGCCTCCTTATAACTAGATTAATTTACCTGAGAAGCAGCATATAAGATATTTAGACTTGAATATAAGTATAATTTTTCTTTACTGCACTCGCAGAAGTATAACCAAGTGAAAAAATACACTTATATACAAAATACACTTATATTTAAGATACATTCTCTGAAAGCAAGTCTAAATATCTTATATGTTGCTTCTCAAGTAAATGTATCTTGTTTTAAGGATTTTTAGATCATTTAAAATGGAAAACAAGATAAAAACTCTTGATTACAATAGGATTTTTTTACAGTGAATTTTTTAATGAATTAAACTTAAAAAAAAATACAGTATTTTTTCCCTTTAATTCAGTGAATGTCATTTTGAGGTATTTTTAAAAGATGATTTTGTCCTTTTTATTGTTAGTAAGCACATTTAATATAACCTTTTAAGTCAAGGCACAAGCTGAATAGTCGGTTAAGAGCTAATGATTAATCGTTGCAATAATCGCCGAATAGTCGAATAATCGTTCTAATAATCGTTAGATTAATCGATTATCAAAATAATCATCAGTTGCAGCCCTAATATTTAGCATGATGCTCTTTGTTCTAAGAGCTCAGTGATCCAGTTTTCCCATGTGTAGTTGGATAGTTGACAAATAATATGGACATCAACATTTTTTGAAAATCAATATTTTAAAAAGTTTAAGATTAAGTATATTAAAGATTATGTAATTGCAGTGTGACAAATACATTTTTAAAAGTACAAATATTCCATAGTCACTAATATGAGGTCATAAACATTGCATGCATAATAATTATAAAACAAATAAGGAAATGTTGTTTAAATAGCATAGTGTATCACAATAGCATAGTGACAGCACACTGCTGTCACTGCTTGAAATTTCATGTCAGCTGTCCAGTTTCATTATGTATCATGATTTGATAAAGTAGTTATTGCCAAGAATTTGCGTGTTGCTCAAAATGGCAACATCCTTGAACAAATCTTATTTGTATTCACTGTACTGACAACAGTGAGACAAAGCTAAAGCCAGTTGGTTGTCCAGTATTTTGCTAAGCTTTTTCTTTTTTTTTTTTTTACTGTAAACTGTATGAACTGTATGAATATGCACTGTAAATGTTGTCATTACTGAAAAAATCAAGTTGTCTTAATTAAACATTACTTGAAATGTCAAGTTTTGGGTCCATAACTCAAATACTAAAATTCTTTTAACTTATTTTCCATACATTTCTATAGACTTAAGATTTTAAGTGTTAATAACTTAAACTACTGAGTACAAAATTGAGGCTAGGGGGATTCCCACATTGCCATGTGCTTGAATTATTGAAGATTATAATTTACTCTAGGTAGGGATGGGCACGAGTACTCGAGTACTCGCATCTGTCTTCAGGTTACCGTATTAATCTTTGTAAGTGCGTGCCACTTTTTTTAGTCTGAACCGTCTATTTTCAAATTGCGTTTGGCTTAACAGGAGACGCCATAAACATCATGTTTATAATATGTGTGTTAAGTTGAAGTTAAGTTTTGAAGACGCTGCATTCTGTTCCATTTAGCTGCGTTCTGTCTAGCTGTTTGAAACACTCGCCTGCTGTATATGCGCTGCTTCAGTGCGTTGAGTCCACTGCCAAACGCCTGGTGTGTGTGTGTGTGTTTGTTTGTGTGTCCAAGTTTTCGCATCTGTGGGGAAAGCCGCGATGCTCCATATTGTTGTTGCTGTGATGATTCATGAAACGTTCCATTCAACTCGGAGAGTCGGAATTTCCATCTTCCATCTGGGGAAAGTACATCGGAATGACACTTTATGTTGGACTTCTAACTTGGAAACTCGTGCGGAAATCTTCAACTCCCATTTCGTCTAGATGCAGGTGTGTGTTACATCACGCAAACATGTCGGCACCCAGGGCAGGGAGGTTTACAGTCAGTGATAAACATTCACATTTATTAAATAATATCCATTAACGAGTCAAAGTTCTTTAATTAAATGGTAATAAAACGTGTTTAGCAAACGTTTGGCAGAGACAGGTGTTCAAAACTCTCTTTTGATTATCGTAACGATAGCATTGCAGCGTCGTATATCAGTTTGGATGCTATGAGATGTCTCTGATAATCAATGTACCCCTCAAAATCACAACGTAATCATTCTCAAAATTAAAAATAAGCCCCCTCTTTTACACATTTGTTTTTAGCTGTCAGGTAATTCTCCCTGAATTTTGAATTAAGAGAAAAGTCACATCATGCGTGATCACCATCGATCATCTTTTTCATGATCGATCATTGCTGCCACGTCCGAGTACTCGAGTACTCGTGCCCATCCCTACCTAGAGTAAATTATAATCTTCATTATTTAAGCTGTGTTATTGTATGACCTAAATTTGAGTCCATATAATTCTAATTAATAAGTTGAAAAACAACATTTTAATAGAAAATCTGAGTTAAATCTAATTGCATCTAGTTACCTAAACTTAAATAATTCAAGTTCATTCTATATGAATACCAAGTTAACTGAACTTAATATCACAAGTTTTGGAGATGCCATTATTCAATTCAATTGAGGGAACAATTTTACTCAATCAATTGAGTAGAGACAACTTATTAGGGTTTCCAGTGTGTTGTCTTTCTGTGACTCTCTGCTGAGAATGATCCATTCCCCCCACCCTCACATCTGAACAAGTTCATGTAGTTTTACAATTAAATTTATACAAATGGTAGACACTTTCATCAAAATGACTTACAGTGCATTCAAAATATACATTATTAGTATGAGTGTTTGCTGGGAATCAAATCCATGACTTTGCTGTTATCAGCACCGTGCTCAACCAACTGAGCTACAGGTAAAATATGGTGCTACTAAAAAAAGCTTTTTGTTCCACAGCCCATTCCAGGGAATGTTCCAACAACTTTGGCTAATGTTATGTAAAGGTTAGGAACATTTGTTAAAATAATGTTAATGGAACATCCTTATGACAATATTATATTAACATTTTTAAATTTTCAGGAATGTTATGCTAACCTTTAAATAGCGTTTTACTCACATCGAGAAAATAGTTTTCATGTTCCCACAACCACATGTAACCTTTGGAATGTGTTTTAAGAACATCCGTTTGTTTGTTGGGTTAATAAACCATGCAGTAAGCAAAAGATCTTACTCACCATGTGACAGCCCATGTTCCAGACAACAGAGAATGGAGCAGAGACACACAGAGATTCCTCCACTTCCAGGAATGGAAGTCATCATGTTCCACCACTCTAGGCAGTGGTATGATCTGAACCAATCGATTAACTAATCTGAATATGAAAGAGAACGCAAGCACCGAGAGGCCAGGGTACTTCTGCAACACAGACACAACTCCATCCATTGTCCTCCCTCTTGTTTTCCTGTCCCTTTTGGAGGTGTTTGTTTACTGTAACTAGTACAGGTCTAAAAAGGTCCTATCCATGTCTCCTCTTCTCATATTGCCAGTTTAGTTCTCTGTGTGAAAGGTGAAAGTTTAAACAGTACTCCTGGCAGACAACATCAGTAAATTAGTGTGGTCTTTCTCACACACCTTTGCAGTCTTCACAAGGCTACTTGTCAGCAGTAGTAGATTTGTTTGAAATTATTCCATTTTCTGAACAGCAAAGAAAGCTCACTCTAGCTCTATGGAATGGCCCATTTTAGTTCCACAAAGATTTTCTGTCCTACTCTTTTAGTCCTACTCGGTTGCTGGTCAACCAGTGTGAGTGTGAACTGGATGAAGTGTAAAAGACAGAAGAACAGTAGAGGAGAGGAGGGAAAGAGAGAAAAGGAGAGGTGGTAGAGGGAGTGGGATGGGAGTTGGCCTCCAGCCTGTTTGGAAACACATGACAAATGAGGAGAAGCAACTTGGAATCATAGGAAAAGTTTAACCCAGATTGACAGAACCAGCACTGTAAAGATATTAAAAATTTCAGGAAAAATTACAATTGTTCTCATCCAACAATGCATTATTTGCCTGCCCACCCACACGCCTGGAAATAATATGAAAGACATATTAACATACATGAGAAGAACACACATGTGTGTAAAACCAAGGAAATAAATAAAAACCAGTTCTTGACATTAAAGGGTCAACTACCTACAGGTTTGGTTTACTTTGGCAACATCACCACCTATGTCACACTTGGAAGTGGTGGCAAAAAGACTGGCGCGAACAGTAAACAAAACCTGTAGTTAGCTGACCCAACAGTCCTCAAAAAGTTAGCTGTTACCTTTCAATTTTCTGGTTAAGCTAAATGAAATGTCATGCTGTACTGCTGGCTGTCAAAATTGTAATGGTAAAAATCGAGGGCTTAACTTTTATCGGATTCAGTTGGCCTCTCGTAGACGACTATGGCTTCAAGCCATCAACAGATATGACTGGACTGAAGAGATCATATCCAACTCACGGCTTTGCAGCGAACATTTTATTACAGGTGTGTTATTAACTCATATCATTATTATAATATTAGTAGGCCCTATAGCTAGAATATTTCTGTATTTATGATGGCTTTGTGTCATACTTTTGTTTAATCAATGATTATAACTAGCTGTGTTATTAGAAATAGTTTACCCAAACCAAGCTAGCTTTGAACCTGAATGCTAATTTGATTCTATATTATCCAGCTAGCTCTAGCTGTCTAATCTATCAAATCGAACACAACAGCTTGCTGGCTTTCTGCCACCACTTACTGTGCATGCACTGTTTGGTCTATGGAGCCTGAAAGGCTGAGTAGCCAAGAAGGATATAGCTGTAGGCAGAGCTCCAAAAAGGGGTGGGAGCTCCAAACGGCCAGCAAAGATTTAGAGAGCCCCTAACCTAAAGCTTTTCCTAACCAGTGTTGCCAAACTCCTCAATCTAAAAATCTCCTGAACCACCCTCAAAAGTCTCATTTTTTCACAAAAAGTTGATTTATAAGAAAATACACTATAAATAGTAGGCCTATGCATGTATGTGCATATTATTATTATTTTTATTTATTTTTTTTATCCTCTTTGGAATGCCCAATTCCCACTACTTACTAGGTCCTCATAGTGGTGCGGTTACTCACCTCAATCTGGGTGGTGGAGGACAAGTCTCAGTTGCCTCCACTTCTGAGACAGTCAATCCGTGCATCTTATCACGTGGCTCGCTGTGCATGACACCACGGAGACTCACAGCACGGGAGGCTCATGCTACTCTCCGTGATCCATGCACAACTTACCATGCGCCCCATTGAGAGCGAGAACCACTTAATCGCAACCACAAGGAGGTTACCCCATGTGACTCTACACTCCCTAGCAACCAGGCCAATTTGGTTGCTTAGGAGACCTGGCTGGAGTCACTCAGCACACCCTGGATTTGAACTCGCAATTCCAGGGGTGGTAGTCAGCGTAAATACTTGCTGAGCTACCCAGGCCCCCTGTATGTGTATATTATAAAAAGCAAGTAAAATGGGCATAAAAACAAGTTCACAGATAAAGTGTGTAATCCGACAGCAGCAGCTTTAGAACAGCCTTTACATAAATGTTTTAAGTGGTAAATTGTTTGATCCATGTTCAGCAATGTAAAGGGCAAAGGTACATTCAGTTTCAGCAACAGAAAAATTCCTAGGGGATGAAAATGGTCCATTTGCACCTGCTCAAGATTGGAAAAGGGTTTTGGGTACCACTTTGTTTGTGTCAATTGCCCAAAATCGCCAAAATATCGGCAAGTATATTTAAATATAGCCAAAATAGCTCCTTATGGCAAAGCTTCATTAAAAGTCGCAGCAACTATGAAATATAACTAAATTTGGTGACAAATTCCCCAAATAGACCTTTTTCACAGACTGTGATGACATGTATCCGCCTTATTTAGCAGCGTAAATCTAGCAAACTTTTTGATATGATAATTTTTTTAAATATTGAGTGTACGTTTATAACATTAATCTTTGTGTTATATTACCCTGCAAGTAGTTTTAAAAAATGAAACCTGCAGCTGTCTGCAGTTTTCCACCTTATTCTTCAATGTAACTAGGGTGCTGCCTTTATCAACCTTGAATGTGGACCTCTCCCAGTATAAACCACCACCAGCCATTTAAGCGATACAAAAATACTAATTTTTACTGAGGCTGGCTATGCATGTGATCATAATGTTATCATTCATTATTAATTTCATTGACACTTTGGTTTGGTTTGGCTTCTTAAACTGGCAGCTGTAATGACCAGTACATACCAAACACCAGTTTCACCTGCAACAGTGAAGAGAAGACTCTGGAATGTTGACATTTTAGGCAGACATTCAAAGAAAAAGCCACACCTGAAACAGGTAAATAATAAGAAAAAGGTATCATGTGCAAAAGAACTTAAAAGATTGAGTGGTAAATTGTTAGAAATTAGTATTATGGATGAATAAATCAAAGTTTGAGCTGTTGAGCTGTTGAGCTGTTGTTAGACAATCTTGGTTGGGAAGTGCTACAAATTACATCTTTGGGAAGTGCTACAGAAAACATGGGATGAAGCTTTACCTGAGTACGTTTTCATGGTACTATACATTATTTTACATTTATTTTACTGATATACTTTTATGTTTAATAAATACATGTTTATGAATTTACTAAAACATGAATGTCCATTCTGTGATTGTTGAAGGGGAAAACTCTGTTTAATTCATTCTACGGCAAATAAATACTTTAGCATATCAACCACAAGATGTCAGCACAGACACAGGAAAATGTATCCTGCTATGCCCTTCAACAAGGGCTCTTCAATCTTATAAATCAAACATGGTCAAAGAAAATCATCTGATTGTCTTAAGTTACAACCATTGATCTTTTTCGTTTTCTCTATCTCTCTCTTTTATGTTCCCACATCTGGACAATGATATGAACAGTTTGAGAAAGACCTGAAAGATAATATCCACTATACCGTGGAACTCTGTTTTACCTAATGGTCAACTTTAAACTGTGCATCTCGTCATTGCACATTTTTATTCTATTAAATTGTATTCAGTTCTATTTATTCTAAATACTTTATATGACCATATTGTACTGTTTTATGTGCACACCACCTGCACTTTAAAAGCGTTGCTACAGTAAAAAAGACATATCTCTGCGGGCATTAATAAAGAATTTTCCTCTCTTATTATTATGCTCTTATCTTCTTGAAGTTAGCTCTTACAGTATCACTTCCATGTCATTCTTTTATTCTTTGTCTTCATAATGCATGAAGCAATGTGTGTAGGTGTTGAAAACCCCAGTCTTTTCACACATCTCAAGGTTTGGTTGAATTAAATGAAGGATAATATTGTTGAGCAATCAGTGCTTTGGAAGTTAAACTGGACTTGAGGAAATACCAGTCATCTGCTCTCACGCCAGATGACTCACACCTCATTTCGTTCCACATGCAAACAAGATGCCTCTCTTATGACAGATACCTGGACATACAGAACAACGTCATGAAGCAGAAATTTGTTCTGGCATGGAAGCACAGATACACTATATGGCCAAAAATGTGTGGACACCCCGTTCTAATTAAAAAAATTTGGTTACTCCATTAAATCCAGTAAAGAATTATCTTAATGTTTCTTTATGTAATGGCTTGGGCTTTGTGTGCTTCCAAATTTGTGGCAACTGTTTGGGGATAGCCCTTTTCTGTTCCATTATGACAATACCCCTGTGAACAAAGTGAGGTCCATAAAGAAATGGTTTACTGTGTCTGGCGTGGAAGAAATTGACTGGCCTGCACAAAGCCCAGACCTGAACCCAAATTATCACTTTTGGGGTGAACTGGAACAGCAACTGTAAGTCAGGCCCCATCGACCAGCATCAGTTCCTGACCTCACTGATAGCCTTGTGTCTGAATGAGAGCAAATCCCTGCAGCCATGTTACTACATACAGTATAGTGGAAAGCCTTCCCAAAAGAGTGGAAGCTGTTATTACAGCAAAGGGGGAAACTGATGCCTAAGGTTTTTAAATCAAATGTTCATCAAGCACATATGGTGTCCACAAACATTTGGCCATATAGTGTATTATCCTGAATATGCCACAGGAAAATTTACTTGGGATCTATTCAGAAACCTCTGTGTTTCTTTTTTAAGCTCAAGTGGAATATGATGTTTGTGTGTTATGAAATATCATGTCAGTGTGTTGCAATATCAATCATGACACTGCTATAAATATGACAGCTTTGGATATTTTTCACAGGTTATCTCCAGGTTCATAAGAATTTCCTCTTGGTTTTCCATGTGATGGATTATTATTACTTTATAATAACGTAATATTATTTACACATAACCATTACATTATTCATTCATTTGCACATATGGTTTATACGTTCACATTTGCAGTCTCTAATACCATTATTCCAACTGCAGCGACCAGATATTTAAATAATAATTGAATATTCAGAGCTCACATAAAAATACACTTCTGCCACAAAGTGCCAGGCATCTGAAATTTCAAAAAGCTTGTTTTTGGAGAACTTTTCACCTACCAAACCACTTGAAATGTTGATGTCATTTAACTTTTCTGTTTTTTTCTCTAGAACAATTCTGTTTATTTACTGCCACAACAGTGTTTTTGATTAAAACTGTTACATCAGGGTATGAGATGAGAATGCGCCCTAAATGTATTCAGATTCATAATGTAATTATGTTATAATCAAGTGTTAATATGGTCAGTATTTTGCTCTTTAATGGTTTATCAAAGATATAGCAGAACTTTTAATTTGTTTAAATTAACAGAATATTAAATTGACCCCAAAATGAAAATTCTCTCATCATTTACTCACCCTCATGCCATCCCAGATGTGTATAACTTTCTTCTGCTAAACACAAACAAAGAAGTTCTGTAGGTCCGTACAATGCAAGTCAATGGGTAAAAAGCAAGCTCCAAAAAAGCTCCAAAAGCACATAAAGCAGCATAAAAGTAATCCATATGACTTCAGTGGTTAAATCCATATTTTCAGAAGTGATATGATAAGCGTGGGTGAGAAACAGATCAATAATTAAGTACTTTTTCTATCAATCTCCACTTTCACATTCTTCTTTTATTTTAGCGATTCGCCTTCTTTGTGCATATCACCACCTACTGGGCAGGGAGGAGAATTTATAGTAAAAAGGACTTAAATATTGATCTGTTTCTCACCCACACCTATCATATTGCTTCTGGAGATACAGATGCACCACTGGAATCTTATGATTACTTTTATGCTGCCTTTATTTGCATTTTGGAGCTTCAAAATTTGATACCTGTTCACTTGCATTGTATGGACAAACAGAGCTGAAATATTCTTCTAAAAATGTGTTGTGTTCAGCAGAAGAAAGAAAGTCATACACATCTGATATGGCATGAGGGTGAGTAAATGATGAGTGATTTTTTGGGTGAACTGTTCTTTAAGCTGACTGTGAACTCAGTAACTGGCAAATCTATATGATTTTGCACTTCATAAAGCTGTTTTATTCCCTCTAAAGTGTGGGAACTGTACTGAGAAGTTGCTGATACTACTGAAATTCTTAGTGAAACTCACCAACTTATTTGCCTTACAGGACAGTCTGCAGCTCTAAGGTTGTTTAAATTAGTCAGTGTACTTTCTAGCCTTTTCCTATGCAATCATTAAGGACATTTGTGCTCTTCAGTCAAAGATTAGGGCCATTTGTATGACAAATAATCATAATTATGTACTATATAATCCAAAAGAAAAGTCTTCTAGAGAGATCCGTAGCCTATTTTATTGCTGGCCTCACTACTTTGGAAGTCTGCTGTAAATTTTGAACTTTTATGGAACCAGCTCTGTTACATATTTGGTTTATCCCGCATAAACCACACTTGAACTGTTTCGTGTGTACACTGTAAAGTCTCAGAATGTGACAGTCAGTGATCAGGAATGTGCAGTGTTCATACTCACCGGAAACTCTTTGCAATTAAAAACAAAAATATATGGCAGAAGGGCAATGTCGAAACTCTGCTATTGAAAACGCATTGTTGGTACTCTTTATCAAATCTTTATTTGCACTTATTTGTAATTATTCAGCCATTAAATACCACTACTGATAATGTTTAGCCCTTTTTGCACCTTTTTCCTACTTGCTGCACAACTTTTTTGAGTTTACTCAACTTTATGCAAATTAGTTGTACTAAATCAAACTCACATTTTGAGGTTTAGCTAACCACAACTTTTGAGTATTCATGATAAGAGAATTTTATTTATTTATTTATTTATTTCCTTTTTCACCCAATTTGGAATGCCCAATTCCCAGTGTGCTTTTTAAGTCCTCATAGTCGCGTAGTGATTCGCCTCAATCCGGGTGGCAGAGGATGAATCCGTTGCCTCCGCATCTGAGACCGCCAACCCGCGCATCTTATCATGTGGCTTGTTGAGCGCGTTGCCACGGAGACATAGCGCATGTGGAGGCTTCACACCATCCACCGCGGCATCCGCGCCCAACTCACCACGCGCACCACCGAGAACGAACCACATTATAGCAGCCACGAGGAGGTTACCCCAAGTGACTCTACCCTCCCTAGCAACCGGGTCAATTTGGTTGCTTAGGTGACCTGGCTGGAGTCATCGTTTTCATGACCGATCATTGCTGCCATGTCCGAGTACCTGAGTACTCATGCCCATCCCTACCTAGAGTAAGTTATAATCTTCATTATATAAGCTGTGTTATTGTATGACCTAAATTTGAGTCCATATAATTCTAAATAATAAGCTGAAAAACAAAATTTTAATAGCAAATCTGAGTTAAATCAAATTGCATCTAGTTACCTAAACTTAAATAATTCAAGTTCATTCTATATGAATACCAAGTTAACTGAAATTAATATCACAAGTTTTGGAGATGCCATTATTCAATTCAATTGAGGGAACAATTTTACTCAATCAATTGAGTAGAGACAACTTATTAGGGTTTCCAGTGTGTTGTCTTTCTGTGACTCTCTGCTGAGAATGATCCATTCCCCCCACCCTCACATCTGAACAAGTTCATGTAGTTTTACAATTACATTTATACAAATGGTAGACACTTTCAACAAAATGACTTACAGTGCATTCAAAATATACATTATTAGTATGAGTGTTTTCTGGGAGTCAAATCCATGACTTTGCTGTTATCAGCACCGTGCTCAACCAACTGAGCTACAGGTAAAATATGGTGCTACTAAAAAAAGCTTTTTGTCCCACACCCCATTCCAGAGAATGTTCCAACAACTTTGGCTAATGTTATGTAAAGGTTAGGAACATTTGTTAAAATAGTGAGTCAGTCCTATTAATTGCGGTTAGTTCGACTAATTTACAAAAGGAATAAATGTTTCATTGATGTCACCAAAGACAAGTTAAACTAGAGGTAAAACAGAAGAAACTTCACCAAAGTGAACACTAATCATCCTTTTCACCACAGCTTTTCACAAGAAAACATCATTAAAAACAGTAAAAAGAGCTAAAACATCTTTTAATTCTAACAACAATTATTTGGATGTCCTCATAAGTTCCATGTCTGTGGGAACTCTGGGCTTAATAGACTTGCTGTAAACTTAAGTAAATATTACTCAATCAATATTTACATATCATAAATACATTGCATGATAAATACAAATTGTCTCATTAAATTATCACCCAATGCTGTAAGAGCATGTTACTGGCAGTTCTTAGCTAGGGGAATTATTTTGCCACAAATGACTTCCTCATAAATGAATATTAAACTGAGCATGCTCAAAGGCCTGCAAGTTTTACCTGCAAGACCAAACTTGAAATTGTATGTTCTTGCTGTTTCAAATTTTGAGTTGATCACACTAATTTGACTTCATTGATTTTTAAAAAAATTTTTTTTTTTTTAAGTAATCTCACATTTTTATACATTATATATTTCAATCAACTTTTAAAATAGAATTTGTCTGACAATATAGAAGTCGTATATATATATATATATATTATACAGTTTACCAATGAGGGAATCTTTATGTGTCCCTAAGATCTAACATCAAAATCTGTGTCACTTTAAATAACTGCAAATGTATAATTAAAGACATGGCTAGAATTTTTGGTGTGAACACATCGAGACAGTGGGATATCAGATCACCAGTGAAGTAACACCTTAATGGTCATGCAGTGTACAGGCAGTAAAAGCTTTACTGGTTACTGGTTATACCTGTATTTATTGAAAAGTATCTGTGATGACTTGCACCAAGAACTAATCTACCCCCTTATGAATATCTGGTCTGAATAGGCTTACAATGCACAACATAATGTCTATTTAATTGTGCAGAAACTGAGGAGAGAGGACATTGACAGGACTTGTCCAGAGGATTATTTATCTCTAAGCTTTGATGACAGTCTTCAGAATTGTCAATTCACCATTTTCACCCTATTCAAAGATTAACTACTGACAATAAAAGTTTGAAAGAAGATTTTGACACATTTCCTTTTTCAAAGGAGTAGAACTGTTGAGCAATAGCTCGGCCTACTCAATTTAAATTCCCTTTTAAAAGACCTTAAATGAATGTTTCCAGGATTCTTACTGGGGGTTTCAATCATAATTTTGAACCATTCCTAAAGGATCCTGATGTCCAGTAGCAAGCAGAGGTGGAAAGTTTATCTATTATACTTAAGTAAAGTATGGGTACTGTGTCAGAATTACTTACACAATTAAGTCTAAATATCAAAGCAAAACGTATTTGAGTGGAAGTAAAAAAATAAAATAAAATAAAGTTTCTGCATTAATTTGAGTGTTTAATGGGGCTAGAGGCACCTTAAGGAAAATTAGTTTTTATTCTGGTCACAAAATGCATTGACAAAAAAAAAAAAAAAAAAAAAAGATTTATTTTTATTTAACTTTGGAACATTTTTGTGAAAAGTAATAATAATGGAAGGTTGTTTTGAAGGTTGTTAAAAAAAAAGTGCAGAGGGAGCCCACACTTGGGGTAAAAGGTCCCCACATTTAGGGTAAAAAGGCCCTCAGGGGGTTTATAGTGATGTCGTGTAGATATAGGGACAGTGGTTATAGTGCAAAATTTATCAACTAATGCTAAATAATTTTGAGACAGCAAGATGATTTTTTGAGTAGCAAATTAAGATAATTGAGAATAAGAACTTCAGAAAAGGGATAATCATTTCCTGTTAATTTCCATCACATTTGGCATTTCATAACATTTCAAGTATTCTATGAACAAATTAATCTCCATTGTGATTGGATCAGTCAGTGTGAGCCCACTCTGAACATTCTTCATAACACCCCACTTAAGAAAAACAGGGTAAATGTGTAACGTTTAAAAAAAAAAAAAACTTTAAACTTTACACACAATGATCTCATGGATCAGGAAAATTTTGCAGTGCATAGTGACAAAAAGGTTTTAAGGAAAGTCCTGTGGTATTAGTGTTTTGGGAGAAAATAAAATCAAAGGAGCCTTTTACCCTGGAGGGACTTTAGCCCTGTTGTACAATAAAGTATTTAAAAGTAAAAATGTACGTTTCTCCTTTTGAAATAGACTGATGAATTCAAGAGACATTTGAGATTTAGAGTAACTTTGATGCACAAAATGTGTAAAACAATCACTTTAATCACAATTTTCTATATAGGTCTCTTATGTGATTGAGATTACGTAGAGTAAGATTACACAATATCTGTATTTGATTCTTAGAGGAGTCATAATTGATCCCAATTTCAGTTGAAACTGTCCATTGTACAAAATGCTCTCAAGTATTGCTATGCAGCTTTCTAACATGTAGTTTACATTCTGGTAAAAGATCAGATCCACACATTGACCTGTATATCCTCATTTCTTTATCTGTTGCAGGATAGTGCATCTTTGTCACAGGCGCACTGATGGGGCACTGGTGATCTTGAAGGAAATCCCGGTAGAGCAGATGACGCGTGATGAACGTCTTGCAGCTCAGAATGAATGCCATGTCCTCAAGTTACTCAACCACCTCAACATAATTGAGTATTATGAAAACATCCTTGAGGACAAGATGCTCATGATCGCAATGGAATACACTCCAGGTGCCCATTTTATCACTCACTTTTTGGCTATTACTAGGAGCAAAGTAACTTTGGGTGAATCTCATGGAGAACTGTTTGGGTCGTATTCCAAAATTATACAGTATATTGTGTATACTGTACATTACATAGAAAGGAATGATATATTTAAATTGTAAAGTATTTATACATCATAGTAGGATTTGTTGTACTGCCTTTAATTTACAGTATATATAAATATACAGAATATATAAAAAATAATTGCGTCCATCCAGGGTGATTTTCATTATTGCATTACAGTAATGAGGATCTATTAGCAATCATCATTGAGAATAATGAGAATTACAAACTCAAAGGTAAAACATCTGGACGCATTACTCAAATTAGATTTGGGGGACAAATGTGCTTAATATTCATGAAAATAATGTCACAATGCAAAAAAATAAATAAAAAAAATAAAAATGACCTTCATTTCATAGGGTTTCCAGCTACCTGTCTGTCTGTCTGTCTGTCTGTCTGTCTATCTATCTATCTATTATTTGCTCTTCTTGCTTAATTAGTTTTATTCTCTTTTCAGAATCGAAAAGCAACTGTCTACTGTGCAGGCAGGTCCTCATGGGAGACCAGGTGGATGGGTAACCAGTATCAGATCCAGGGGTGGGATGTTTATTTATATATATATATATATATATATATATATATATATATATATATATATATATATATATATATATTGTCTCTTATCATTATTTTGTAGTGCATAATTGAAGAATTTTACTCTAGACATGTTTTTATTCAAAGATCAGGTAAAACCATTGTCTAGCTCTGTTGATTTCACTGTCTGTACGAGGATTTTCTGTTCCATTTGCAATTTTTTCTCATTCCTCCTTAAACACAGAGGTTATCCGGATGTTCCTGGGTTGCATCCAGAAGATGGGTGTCACCAAATCTGGGAGGCTCATCACGTGGGAGGTGTGTTAATGTTTTCCCATCATCTGAATTCAGGATGAATCATATTCAGTGCAGTCAACTGCATGCTCTCAAAAGGCACCTGTGTGGTTTCTTTCACTGACTCGATATGATGTTTCCCGAATGAGAACAAATAAGAGAACAAAACATGTTTTGCTGTACAAAGCCATATCTCAGAGTTTATGACAGACTCTATGACAGGCCCCATCGGTTGGATCTGGTGAGCCCACTTTGCCTGGTGCTGTTGAGCAAATGCAGCCCCAGTTCATCTCACGTTTCCTGGAGGGACAGTCTGGTGTCAAATGTGGCGGCTCTTAGCCAGAATAAACAACAAGGTGAACCAGAATTTATGCCTAGAGTCAAAAGTCTTTGACTGGTCTTTTGAATTGTTGCACAGTGGTATACATTTCTCTGCTCTAAAGTAAAGGATATGCTGTTTCTATGTGACTCTGCAGGAGAATCATTAGTCATGTGACACCAGCAGATAATAAGGATTAAATGGTCTCACTTCAAGCTCAATTGCTTTTTTTGTACAACATTTGACGGTGAAACGATTGTTATTTAATCTTTGTTTTGGATTAAAACTGTTCACTGTCACTTTGAATAGGCTTTGCCTATATACATCAGTGGCAGCATCTAAGTATAATCCACTCAATTTGCTTTCGTTTTGCAGACAGGGATATAATCATGACGTTTGGAAGCAGAAGCAATGGTTGCCTAGGACATGGCAATTTCAATGATGGGACACAGGTACATTTATTATTTAGATGGTCCAATATAGCTGTTTAGTGATGCTTGCTAAGGCAAGGGTATATTATTGCTCTCACTCAGGGTTAGGCATTTGAACAAACCCACTTGACTAAGGCCAGAAACATACTTTGCTTAAGTGCACATATGCAGAAGCAAGCACTTGGCCATAGTGCGGCACTGTTGAACATGCTATCATGCATTCTTGCATTACTGTAGCTGTAATAAACCTCAGGTTTATACTCATGGGGGCGATAGAGATACCTTCAAACCTGTACTGTTAAACTGGTTATTATTCAGGTAAGTCGCTATAAATATATTACCAATAACTTAGTTGCTCAGCAATAATCTCTTCAAACTGTTTCCCACCATAACAGTAGGTCACAATTATGCCTGCAAGTGCACCCCTTGTGGTAACGTTGAGAATGCAACACATACTTGCGTTGTGTTGTATTTTGGAATACAACAGCGCACAAAATTGACAATTTGTTTGGGTGTTTCTTCAACTTCGAGGTTTTTCATGATCCAGGGGTTGATTTTTCTAAAAACGACAAATATACACTTTTTCCTTTCTGTTGTATGAAGGTCTCACTATAACTGAATTGAAAACTTTTACCAGACCATGATCATTTATTTTTGCTACTTTTAAAATACATTTTATATATAGATTTACTGTTTTAGTCTTATCCCAGACCCATACTTTTAATATTAAACTATAGAAATCCAGTATAAAAGTATAAAATATTATATGTTTAAAACTATGATAAACAAAGAGTGAAATAAACATAAAGCATTTCAGTATTTATTGTGAAAACAATTTTGGCATCATTTAAACATCACCAAACAATCCCTTAATTTCCAATGAAGCTGTAATTTTGCCAAATAATATATTTATGAAAAGTAAGCTATGAAAAAATTTCCACCACAGATTTCTATTAAACACAATACAGAATTGTTTTTGTTTTGTTTTCTGACAAAAATGACATAAAAATCCATGTGATGCACGTACACTGTGGGACATTGTTAGCAGACAATTTAAAAAAAATTGTGAGAATGTGAAAAATTGTATATAAAGACTCCACAGTGCTAAAAGTGCCCAAAGATTTAGATACACCAATGTACTCAAATTGTGCATCTTGTTGAGAGGCTATTGCTTTTCTTAGCAGCCAGACTTATAATTTACGCCTTGCGAACACTAAAATGGGTGAAACAAAAATCCCTTTGATTTGGCACTGAAAGAGGAACATGAGACATATCTAAGGACCAGAATATTATAGAGACTTGAGTGTGGGGTCTTTTGACTTGGGACACCTAGCAGCACCACAACAACCACCCCTGGCATCCTACCAAAAACAAATTTAGCATTGTGGTGATATGTTTTACACAAGCAAGGACCACTCACATTTTCTTTAGAAAGCATAAAAATCTAGTTGCATTTGTACAGTTTCTCATGTCCCTGTCTTTCTCATGTATTCAGCCCAAGATAGTGGAGGCTCTCCTCGGTTATGAGCTGGTCCAAGTGTCTTGTGGAGCATCTCATGTACTGGCAGTGACCAGTAAGTGAGAGGTCTTCTCCTGGGGGAGAGGAGACAGTGGTAAATGAGCACCGTCACTTGTCTCTTAAATGTTGCGTTTCTTTGGTTTACCTTGTTCTCTTGTAGACAGCAGTGCCTCCAGGCAGAGCTGGCATTTTGTGCTCCAACATTCTCTCTCTCTCTCTCTCTCTGTCTGACAGGCCGGCTAGGCTTGAGCACTCAAGACAGCCATAACTCCCCACAGCAGGTGAGTTTTCCAGCTAATTTTGAAGCCCAGCGTGTGCTGTGTGGGGTGGACTGCGCCATGATTGTGAGCACACAGCACCAGATTTTGGCCTGTGGGAACAACAGGTACTCGAAATAACATTCTTAAATGTCCTCTCACTGTTCATTATGTAGCAAAACATTGGAAAAAGAAACGTCAAGAAAGCCTTTCACATTTTTGTAATAGGGTCTAATGTTGCCTTCAAAATCCCCCTGGGAAGTGAAGAGGAAATTTAAAAAGTCCACAAGAGGGCACAACGAATACATTACAAACTAAACAGCACCTTGTTATTAGTGCAAAATAAAAATAAATAAATAAATAATTTGGTTAAAAAAGTGCATAAAAAATAAATGCCTGTTTCTCACATGCTAAGTAAAAAGCAAAACGAGCGGAAAAAAGCTTCATTAACAGTTTTATGTCAACTTAGTTTTGCACTGGTAGGCAAATATGCAACAAAACACTGTTATTTTACTCATTTAAAAATAATAATAATAATAATAATAATAATAATAATATATATATATATATAAAGAATTTAAATTAAAACAATGTGGCTTTCAGTTTCTCTTGTAAAAATTGATTCAAGAGCCAATAATTAAATAGAGAACAGAGTAAACAGTGCTTTAAGTTTTTTAGCAACAGTAAGTCAACATTTAAAAAATGATATAAACACATTAAGAAAGTAATTTAATGCAAAATGAAACTACTTAAATATTTGACACTCTTTACTCTGTGATTATTAGATATACATTAATACTGATTTGATGCAGTAAGAATGCCTAAATGCGGGGGCGTAGATTCTAGGGGGGATGGGGGGGAGGTATCTACACCCCTGCATTTAGGCATTCTTGCTTTTGAATAGCATACTTTTGAATGGCATACTTTTGAATGGCATTTAGGCATTCTTACCCCCCCACCAATAATCAAAACATGCCAGTACAACCCCCCCCACCCCCCCATTATTTATACCATGATCAATGGGTAAATGCTTCACACTACAAGTCCCCAATGTTCAAGCCAAATCTACATCCTTGCCTAAATGCCTATAACAGACAGCATGCAGCTTATATACCTTTAGACCTCACACAGACCTGACACTTTGAAGAATTTGTCCTGTCTGCTTATACATTAACAGCTGTGTTTGCTTTAATATCTCATCAAGACAGCGCAGATTTAATCCTGTCTGTTTACACTCTCGTAATTCATTAACAGCTGTGTTTACTTTAATATCGCCTAAAGAGAGGTATTGTGATAAAGCACAGAGTCTCGTGCAGGAGCACTGCATTCTTCACAGTACACAAGCGTACGGGCAGACACACACATGTGAGCATTGGAAAGCAGCCGGCTGTAATCAAACAGCACACGAATTTAACGAAATTAGTCAGATCTGGGTAATGCCAGTATTTTTTTAGCATCTGTCGGTGGCTATTAAAATATTGAACTGAGCAGAGTTTCTGTCACACTCCTAGCTAATCGTGACCGCCAGCCTACAGTTTGTAAAGCACTGTGCTGGACAAACGTCTTTGGCCGTTGCGTTTTAGTTTATTCAGCTTCTCATGCAGGAATGCTGTGTTTTGTAGATGCCATATAAAGTTTAAAAGATCAACATTTAAAAACACGTCTTGAAATGAATTTCTTATTTAAATTTGACCGCCTTACAAAGACATGCCACGGGAATGTTAATATACATTGCAGAATCGTTGTCAATTAAATATGAGATTGCGTGGGTGTCTGAATCGAGATTGCAATCTTTTAATGATTAATCGTACAGCTCTACTGTATATACAGTATATGTATTTTAGACCAAATATTTTCCCTAAATATTGATGTCCACATATGTGAGACTAATTTGTGAAATTTTAAGTGTTGGTTATTCATGTTTTTGAGACGTTACAGACATTACATCAGAAATTTGCATAAATAATTATTACTAAGCAATTATTAATAATTATACTGATTTAATGTAATGACCATCATCATCCAATCACTGCCAACCATGTTAAAATAAACTTTAGCATGTACAATTCTGAATCTATGCACTGATTACCATTGTACCATGTCTGTCAACCATGTTGACTGGTCCAAACATCATCTGCAGCCTGAAAATGAACTTTTGACCAGATGTTAGGAGTGAATGCACCTGGCTGCATAGGAAAGCTATAGGATGCTACCTTGCTCCCTATTTAGGGAATGACTTAACCTCCAGTGTGCTGTGTGTCTGCACTGGTCTCAGAACAGCTTGAAATGCTCCTTATTTTTATCCTAAATCTGTATACAGCCCGTGAAAGCAACATTTTCCTGCTTTTGGATGAACCCACTGATACTCATTGTGATAATGCACAGTGAAAATAGGATATTCTAAGGATAATGAGCCTATAGTCCACGTACGTGATCATTGTGTTTAACAGCGTGTCGTTTCACGATAAATCGATGGCATTTTTAAAATGGCATATCGGGTGAAACTAGAGACTCTTCTCTTTTGATTCAAACAATGTAAAAACTTAATGAGGTTTCTTACCAGATTAAGTTTTGTTGCCATTTCTCCCAAAATCCAACTAAAGCAAGCTTCATACAGCATGTAGTTGGTTGAGATGTTGACATTGTCTGTCACAGATCTCATCCCCAAATGTGCCTAGACTTTGGCATGTTCTGCTGGCTTTGGTTAACGATCCTCAAAGTGTATTTTTACAAACCTGGTATGAATCCAAAATAGCATCACAAATTGTAAATATTTCCATTTATGTGTTGCTCAGCTATCTTGATTTTTTTTGTAGATTGCTAAACCCGTTTAGGGAGTTAACACTCCCCATTCTTGCTTTAGCATTTAAAGGACTCTGATAATGAAGAGGTTTCATCACAGGAAATGGTCTAAAACTGTGCTATCCATATTTTCCATAACTGAGTCACACCCTGTTAGCCACACCATTGTACTCTGTGAGCACTACATATTCTATTGCATCCCTTTTTCTTTCACTCAGATGTAAGACTTCATCTAAAAGTTTCAATCTGAGTTTTTTTTTTCAGAGAAAGTCTCTTTTTCATTTTTTTATAACCTATACAGACTTAGCAGGTTTTTCCAAAATGCTTCTGCTGTTTTGCTATAAATGAAGTCATATGATTCTCATCTAAGTAAATAACTGACTACTTTATACACAGATTTAATAAACTGGGCTTGGACAAGGTCACTGACACAGAGGAGCCCCAGTCCCACTGTCAGGTGGAGGAGACCCACATGTTCCAGCCTGTCAAGTCAGCTCCTCTAAATGTTGAAAAGATTGTTTGTATAGACATTGGAACAGCACACTCTGTTGCAGTCACAGGTTAGAATGTTGATGCTGGTTGTCTTATAAAACTATTTACATTAGAGGTCAATGGGTGAATCACACGAAATCTGTCAAGAACACGTCCAGGTCGTATTTCACCCCAAAATCAAAAGAAACAAATAAGAAGCCAAAAGGGACCATTAAGTACTACGCTCCACCCACTATCATTAGCATAATGTATATATATATATATATATATATATATATATATATATATATATATATATATATATATATATATATATAGTTTTCATTACTGTAATCAAGGGCAAAGATTCTGGGGGGACTACTGAACAACCCCAAATTTGCCAAATTATGCAGAAATTGTGAAAGTATGATTTACTTGTGTGTATTTAGGATATATAAAATGTTAGCTGTGAAATTAACCTTCGCAATACAAAGGAGTTGACCATTTTATTTTTCAAAAACGTAAAAAAAATTCCATCAGTGTGATTTCCACCACAGAATTCTAATAAACACAATTCATTTTGAGATGTGGTGGAAATAACACTGTGGCAAATGACTTTCAGAAATAAATGACAAAAATGACATAAATCTCCTGTGATGCATGTACATATACTGTAAGTAGACAAATAAAAAAAAAAAAACTGTAAAAGTGCGAAAAATGAGACTCTACTTTCTAAAAATCATGAAATAAAAGTTGAATAAACACATATATACATCATGGTAATATTTGTACTGCAGTATTTTTTTTCTGTAATACAGTAAGTGGAATATTATTGAGAATCACCATAAAAATAATGTCACAATGAAAAAAATAATGGTTTTAAAATAAGCTTCATTTTCTGTAAAAAATATTTAATTTCAGGATTTAAATGTTTTTCTGAGATTAACCCAATACACATCAGTTTTCATTTATTCTCATTTTTGTGCAATATATCGACTAACAAACCATAAATATGTACCATATATGCAGAGAAAGTTCAGTGTTTCACCTTCGGCAGTAACTAGCATGGGCAGCTTGGCTGCAGTTCCCGCAGAACCAGTCGGGTGCCATATCAAGTCCCAGGACTGCAGGGGATCATCATGGCCGCATGTGGTGATGCCTTCACACTGGCTATTGGAGCAGGTATCTAAGATGTATATAGACTGAAGTTGTAGACCTATTCCTGATGCAATACAGTGTATAAATGTTGTTAATGATGTCAAAAGCTGTGCATCCATTTAAACTCTATACTGTATTATTCATCTGTTATTTGGTAATACTTGGCTAATACTAATACAGTATTTAGCCCAGTGTTTGTTCAGTGTGTTAACCTGGTAAATCACACTTCTGCTGTTCTTCTTCTTTTGTTTATGCATTTTACAAAATTGTCAAATGACTTATGTCATGTTAAAACATTTGCATATTGTTGGGCCTATGCTGTTCATAGTGTTTCATGTTTGATTTTAAGGACATTTTTGTTACTTTTGTATGATTTACAATTTTTTGGTGCTGTGTTTGGTCGTTAAAATCTTTGTTGTGAAGCAACAGTTGAAAGCCACTGAACTAGAACAGTTAAAAATAATGGTGATGCATCCCACGTTCATTTTTTATATGCTTATCATAAAATCAATCTGTAGAATTAGGGCATGCAATACTTGTTTTCCAAGGGGGGAGGGGGAGGCAGGTAGGCTAATTAATGTAATGTGGGTAAAGGTCAGTGTGTCACCCCAATTGTGTCTTGAAGGCTTAGAAGACCTTTATTGTTTCATGTTGTCTTTGTTCATTCATGATTCTCACAGGATCTCACGTGCAGAGAAACAGAAGCACAAAGATATAATTCAGTCTTGTTCAGTGTATATGGTGTTTAGACTTGCAAGTAAATTGTCTGTTCCTTCATTCTGTAGAGGGGGAGGTGTACACCTGGGGTAAAGGGGCACGTGGTCGACTTGGAAGGAAAGAAGAAGACTCAGGGATACCAAAAGCATTGCAGCTCGACGAGAGCCACCCGTTCACTGTCACATCGGTAGCCTGTTGCCATGGAAACAAACTGTTGGCTGTGAAACGTAATGTGCAGCTATAATTACTTTTACAAATATCAACAGATCAATAATGTAGACACTTTTTATTTAAATCTTAATGATCTATTGTTGATTCCAAGTTTTTTGTCATTGTTCTCTTTTCAGCATTTAAAGAGATTAAAAGCAAGTTCAGCTGTCATCAATTACTCACCCTCATGTTGTTCCAAACCAGTGTGACTTTGTTTCATGGAAAGCAAAAGGAAATGTTAGGTAGAATGTTAGGGACTGACAGCTTCAGTCACCATTCATTTTGTAATCATTTTGTAAAATGATTGTATGGAAAAAAAGCAGCATAAACATTTTTCCAAAATGAGGAAGCCCAACTTTGGTGTGTTTGCATTTGTAACACTTTGCTCAGATTTCTCAGCAGAGAATTTGTTGTGCACAGACTAGTTTTATAGTTGGTGTATTCTGGAATATGACAACAGACATGTGGCAAAAGTAATTCAGATTAGGTTTAAAGGAATATTCCGGGTTCAATATAAGTTAAGCTCAATCGACAGCATTTGTGGCATAATATTGGTTGCCATAAAATTTTATTTTGACTTGTCCCTCATTTTCTTTAAAAAATAAAAAAAAAGTGAAAATCAGGGATACAGTAAGGCACTTACATTGGAAGTGAATGGGTAAATGTGAATTCGTAAACATTAAAATACTGTTTTAAAAGTATAGCCACAAGTCGTAAAAAATACGCGTATTAACATGATTTTAGTGTAATAAAATCTCTTACTAACTTTTTCTGTGTAAAGTTATAGCCAATTTTACAACTTTGCTGCCATGACTACATAACAGTGTAAACACTAAAACCCTAAAATGAGTGTATAAAACAATGATATTAACAACTGCACAGCTCAAATTATACACAAGTTTTAACAAGAATTAATGTAAGATTTACATTTCTGCCTTTAAACTCTCTAAAACTTGGCCCCATTCACTTCCATTGTACTGTAAGTGCCTCACTGTAACCTTGTTTATAGTGGGACGAGTCGAAATAATTTTTTGTAGTAGTCAACATTATGCCACAAATGCTGTATATTGAGCTTAACTTGTATATAAAGCAGAATAGCAATCTAATATTCTAACTGATCATTTCTCTTTTCCTTCAGCATTTTGTGAAGAGCCAAAGTGTTATCACTGCATCTCAACAAACTCAAGGGAACAAGCGTCAAGAGTGAATGTATCCTGATGTGGGTTATTTGAGAATTTGTAAACTTATGTAAATGAACATGATCAGAGCTGGATTCTTTGATTTATAGAGCTATTTTTGGCTCTACCAAATACACAGGTTACATAATCAGATATGGACAAATATATAACCCCACCCCCCAATAATTGATATCCTTGTTGCTGTTCTGCTGCAGTTCATTATGCACTGCTGTCTAATTGTCATTAAGTTGTTGCAGGAATAACATAAAGGTTTTAAAAAAGTTTAATTTTTTAGTGTGCTCAGTAGTCTAACACCGCTCGTCATTGTCATATGAGGTAGCCAATCAAATCGATGAAGGCGGGACTCAAATTTAAGAAGCTGAGCGGAAACCTCATGGATAATCCTAGCGCTGTCCATCAGCAATCAGTTCAGGTTAAGAGTGTTTGTGTCATGTGAGATGTAAATATTTAACTAAACATGATACATTTGACATCTGTTTTATGATTAAAATGTACCGACCGACAGTAATTTCCAAGGGTGCAAACTATTTTCCATTTGGCGAAATTCGTCATTTTGAATTGAAAATATTTCATGTACAGAATGTTATTCGGATGTCATTAATAATTGTGAATGTGAAAACATTAACGGAGCAGTTTTCAGCGAATCAGGTTTAAGACAAAGAGTGAATGTGTGTATATTATAAAGGATATTAATGAATGTGGCTGTCTGGCAGGCTTTTAAAGTAGCTTTTTAGAAAATTCCCTTTGTCTAAGAAAATGATCTATAACACAAAGTAAAGCGTTTTCACCCTCAGATCAGAACTACAACATGGTAAGACCTGTGACTTGTGACTTCTATTGTGTTTTTAGGTTTTGGCAAGGAGCATGTCATATATTTTAATGCAAATATTATTAGGTAATAATTTACAATCCATTTAAGATTTACTAAATAATTTATTTGTCTTTAATTAATTCTGAATTTTTTACAGCATCTCCTAAGAGTCTTCTTTTAAAAGAGACCATTTTATTTTGAGCATGTCCTTGTCAGTTTGTGCTCAAAAAATGAGCCACCAGTTAAAGGAGTAGTTCACCTAAAAATGGAAAATGTACTTTTACTCACTCATTTACTCACCCTTATGTTGTTTAAATCCCATATGCTGTTACTTTTTCTTATTTTAAGCAGCTCTATTCCATAGAATTACAGTTAATATTGAGCAGGAGCTCTCAAGCTTCATAAAGGACAAATAATATAAAGCACTATTAAAGGTTCAGTATAAAGACATCATAACAGTAGTCCATATGATAAGTGCATTATATTCCAAGCTTTCTGGGGACATACAACAACTTTGTGTAGTATGGACTACTTTTATGATATTTTCATGATGATTTTTTTTCCTCTTTGGACCTTGACAGCAGTGGTCAATATGAAGTGTTTTTATATGTATAAGCGCAGCATTAGTATTCTTAAAGAAAAGATTGTGTTAAGATTGTACTGGGAGGAAAAAACAATGAGGGACAACTTGAGGACAGTAAATCATTTTGTGTATTTTCTTTTTGCTAACCAGCTGACACAGTCAAGTCATTTTACAGATACATGAGTGATGAATAGAAATTAATATTATATTCGTCTTTTCTTTGGGACAGCACAAAAAAGAAAGAAAAGATGACTGAAACAGGCAAACTGCCAGCAATGTAGGGACAGTGTTTATCTTGTACTGTGTGAACTTAAAAAAAAAAAAAAACATCATTTAAAACCAAAAAATATCAAATTTTGGTCGCATTTAAAAAACTTTAATGCATTAAAAGCCTTTATTCAGAAAATTATTTCATTTACCGCATTTACTATTTTAAAGGACCGAGGACACCCTACCCTCAAAATGGTGTGTTCAAGACATGGTTACTGCCTTGAATGTACATAACCTACTCTGTAAATGATTTAGGTTGTTTTGACAGTATTATTGCTGTATTTCCAATTGCATCTTACTGTAGATGCTGTTTACAGAATGTTACTGTCAATTTAGTTGTTTTTACAGTATTATTGCTGTATTTTCCACCATGCCTTGCTGTAGAAACTGTTTACAGTATGTTACTGTCAAACTGAGCTGTATTCTTTAGGAAAACAATTAGTGGGAAAATAATTACAGTAATTGTCTTTTAAATTGCATGAGAACTGGCCCAATCTCAAACCTGCACATATACAATTTAGGGAAAATTTGTGGTATTATTCAGTGATCTATTATCAAAAAGATGAAACTCAGGAGATGTCTTCTCTGCATTGGATTTACACATACAATTGCATAAAAAGTAGAACTGTATGGGAATGCACCTGGCAACCTATGAACATTGAGCCTGCACTCGACTCTTTGTCACTTCAGCCTTGAGAGGAGCAGAAGCAAAGCGATCTCTTTTCTACTGAACCAGGTGAGCACCAAAAATCGCACAAAACATCTTTTAGCAGTTTACAATCATTTTTCAAACATTCATCATTTGACAATGAAGATCTGTACGTAATTTTAGCTTTGTAACTATAAAGTTTACGTTCTCAAACAGATACTAGCATTAGTTATAATGGCCATTCTATTTAGTACTGAAGTAAACACTTACAAGTTTTGAAGTAACCAACCAAATTACCTTATCTGAGAACAAATGTTGTTTTTACACCAGTCGAACATGTGCAACTCATTGGATGCTCCGTTTTTGTGTGTGTGTGTGTGTGTGTGTGTGTGTGTGTGTGTGTGTGTGTGTGTGTGTTTAATTTTGTTTTATTTTATTTGATCTGCGGTGTTACACCGGCCACTTTATTTGTGTAAATGTTTTGCTCTGAATTTTATTCAGTATGTATGTAAGTAACTTCTATCTCAGTCCTTTCTGAATAATACACAACCTTGATAGTTGAGAGTGTATTTTCTCCCTTGTAGCTTACAGTATATGTCATGTTGATATAAAAACAAGACTGAAGTTACAAGATATGAATTGATTTTTGTATTTTGTTCTCTAGGTCTGGACATGCAAAGAATTGGAGAGTGTTATTTTAGTTATTTGGACATCTGGTGAACTAAATATTGAAGTTTTTGAATGGACTTTTATGTGTGTAGTCATAATTTACGTTTATGAGTAACATTTATGTGATATTTGAGTGCCATTGTGTTATAAATGTTCTGTTTGCAAAAAGGCCTCAATTGTTTCATTCTTTTTTTTTTTTTTACTTGTAATAGATAGAAGTTTGTTACTCTAATATTGTGCTTAATGTGGTTAGTTATACGGTATGGACACTGCAATTTAATATACAACATACAAACAATTACTGTAATTAATTTGACAGTACAACACATACTGTAAATCATTATACAGTAATTTTACTGTGGTATGGAATGCAGCAGCCTGCTGGCTATTTGTTGCCAGTCAGTTACTGTTGATTTTACGTCAGTTATTTTACAATGTATTAATACCATTCAGATTGTGCTCTGTTGTACTCTTTTGTATAAAAACAGCTAGACTGAATTTGATTGGAAAATAAGATCTTTATGTAGTGTTGTAAACAAAGTAGGAGTATTTAAGAGTTTTCAAGATGTGAAACTGGAGAAAATGCATTAGATTACATTGCGATACGCACACAAATGCATCTACACATAAACATTTTAATAGATGCTTTTGTGTATTTTTGTGGCCAAAAATACATTACTTTAAAATATACTTGAACACTGAAACCTTTTGGATATCATTTAAACTAAATAAACCATATAATTAATCAATTAAATATGAATCAATTATTATTATTATCATAAATGATATGAAAGTGCTGCTAAAGTCTCAGATAAATGCCATCAACACTGCATGATTCGCACAAAGCTCTTGGGTCCATCTTGCGATGATGTAATTCATGGGCAATACGTGTCGTGATGCTATACGTGATGATGTCATTGTCCAGTTACCACGCTTTCCCGTGAACACCATATTTAAGGACGGCGTGCTATATATATATATATATAAATAAACGATCAAATAAATTACACCAATTAGGCTAAAAGGTTTTTGTTGTTGTTTTTTTGACGTAATGTCTCTTGGCATTGCTCGCCGATAGAGGGAGTCATTTCACATACAAACAACAGTCCCCAACCTTTTGTTTCCAATAATCCAGTTAATTTATATGCACGCTTTGATCATTGAACTCTAGATTTTATTTAAAAAAGAAAGAACGTATACACCTTGTGCATCTTATTTTCACAACTAGTGTTTACATTAGTTTTTTGTATGCTTTTGGAAAGATGTTTTTTTAGTGAAAGATCAAATGCCATTTTAAACTGCAGTACAACCCATAGAAAGGACTGCAAGTCTATCCCTCTAAACTGTTTTCATCCCCGTCAAACGTTTAATTTGACGCTAAACTGAAAGACTGTTTCAAAGTTTTTATTCAATAGTCACTATTGACATCCTGAATTATCAAAACAAAGAGAAAACAACACAATTAGCCTACATGTGCAGCTGCGTTGTTAAAATAATGGACAGGAATATAACTTAACGATAGCGATACAACTCCACTACAGAAGGCTACTTACAGTCTGTATTAATACTTTAAATAAGCTTGCCTTGCTGATTTCTTAAGGGCCGAGAGAGCATACACTATATATATAGAGAGAGAGAGAGATTTAAATTAGGCTCTTACCTCATTGAGAGTGGGCGGGGCTTTATATACCTAAACAGATGAGATTCGAGCTTTGTCAGTGTGATCAAGACGTGCAGAGAGGCGCGCGTTCATCATTTCGGTTCATCAAAGCGCACGAGCGCTTCATTGACAGGCTCTTATACAGATAACCCGTGGCTTTAAACTGTCGTCCTGAAGCTGGATCGAGCCTGGTTGCTCGAAAGTGGAAGCTGAGAAGGAACAATACCGAGAGAGCTTGTGTATCGTTGACAAGTGAATATCAATTTTCAGACCGAGCCCGTCTTCTGTTGACAGCGCCTTACCAAGCGTCACTGCAGAGGAAAACAGACGCCAGTTTCTCTCGGCGCTTAATATAACACAAAAGCAATGCCGGGCTATGACTACAAGTTCCTCGAGAAACCCAAGAGACGCTTTCAGTGTCCTCTGTGTAGCAAAGCGATGAGGGAACCCGTCCAAGTTTCCACATGTGGACACAGATTCTGCGACACCTGTCTGCAGGAATTTCTCAGGTAAGAAATCACCTTTGACAACATATTTCTTGCGCGTGAAGAATGACGCGTGACAACAACAACAGTGGAGTGATGCATAGGATATGACAGACAACCATATTCTGCCATTTTTGGCAGTAGGGATGGATAAACACTAAAGTGTGTCATAGTCTCACAACATGACAGAGAGTTGACATTTTTATAGATGCCCGTAGGCCCTCGTTTGACTTGGCAGCCAGTAGGAGACTGGGAATGTCGTGTATGCAAATACCTTTTAAATGAAGTTAGTTGCTGTTGTGTCCGGAGGTAAACACAGATGCATGATGGGAGGGAATGCTGCACTAACCAAATAGAAAAAGCAAAGGTGACAGTTCGGGTAATCTGTTTAAATCCTGGTATCAAAAGAAGCACTTTAAAGCAATAGTTCCCCCCCAAAAATAAAAATGTTCTCATCATTTACTCACCCTCATGCCATCCCAGTTATATATGACTTTCTTTATTCTGCAGAACACAAAGACTTTTAGAAGAATATCTAAGCTCTTTAGGTCCATACAATGCAAGTGAATGGTGGCCAGAACTTTGAAGCTCCAAAAAGCACATAAAGGCAGCGTAAAATTAATCCATATGACTCCAGTGGTTAAATCCATATATTCTTAAGTGATATGATAGGTGTGTATGAGAAACAGATCAATATTTAAGTCTTTTTTTTTTCTTTTTTTTTTAACTATAAATTCCACTTTCATCAGCCTTCCTAAGCGCTCTTCTCTCCTAAGAGTTTTTCCTCTTTTTGTTTTTGGGGATTCACATTCTTCATGCATATCGCCACCTACTGGACAGAGAGGAGAATTCATAGAAAAAAAGGACTCAAGTATTGATGTTTCTCACCCACACCTAACATATCACTTCTGAAGACCAGGATTAAGAGAAGTACATTTGAAGTAAGTTTGGAGCAGAAGAAATAGAAATAAACCTTGTGTAAATTGTCAGCTTTACGCTAAGCTAAAATGCGATTTCTAGCCATTTTACATGCACATGTTACCAGGCATGATCATATTTGTTTATCAAGAAAATTCATGTTGGATCATAATTTATTTTTTCTAGTAAGACCTTTGATATTAGGGCAAAAATCGTATTCTTGATGATAATTTCTGTATTGTTTTCCTGTAAAAATATCTAAAAATCCTTAAAACATGATTAATTTGATATATCTTGTTTTAGAAACAACACTGCATAAGATATTTAGGTTTTTCAGAGAATGTATTTTTAACGTGTATTTTTAACTTAATGTACTGGCAGAGTTTTTATAGTTAAAACAAGTGAAAAAATCTACCAGTGCTGAAGAAGTAATCCAAAGTATTTAGAATACGTTACTGACCTTGAGTAATCTAACGGAATATGTTACAAATTACATTTTACAGCATGTATTCTGTAATCTGTAGTGGAATACATTTAAAAAGTAACCCTCCCTACCCTGATTGTACCATTGTGAAACACTCTTAGGATGAAAGATCATAGAAACACAAAACAAGTGGGACAGCCTTCTCAGTCTTTGTGGCAGTAGAGACCCTGAGATCTGGCCCTGTCTGTCATTTTGACCCGAAGCACAGCACAGGGTTCTTTGAAGAGGGGCCTGTCTCACATGTTGGATTAGGAAGGGATTCCTTTATTGGAATCAGGGCCATTATGCCAAAAGACTGGCGGAGCTTTCGTTCAGCACTAATTTGTGCTGCAGTCACTAAGTTTTATTTGCACAGGCGTGTATGCATATGTATGTTCTGTGAAAATGCACAGAATATTACACCTTGCCATTCACCTTTCAGTATGAAAAGATCAAATTATTCTAACGTAAAGGCTTGGAACTTACTGAACATGGTACAATTGATTTTTTTTTAAACACTTATTAGATTAATATTTTATGTCAAAGCTGATATGGGCAGAACAGGGAACATGAGAGCATGAATCAATTTTATTTATTTGTTTATTTTTATACATCAGGTCAGTTCAGTTTTTTTTTTTTTAGCAACCACAACAGTTTTGTCACGATACCACAGTTTCAGTAGTCGGTACCGATACCAGTGAATTATCATGGTTCCAATTTACCAATTTCGATTCCACGGCAAAAATACAGTATGTTAATAAGGTTGTGCTATTGAACACGCTCCTTTAGTCTATTTAAAAGGTTACATTTCAGTGTAAATAATAAATTAAAACAAGTGCATGTTTCCTTCAAATGTTTCTTCAAGTATTCATTGCTTAAGTGTTTTTAAATAGGGCCCTACTGAAATCCGTTATATGTTTTTCCAAATCCTGTTTTCCTTTTTGGAAAAAGAACAATTAGTTTAACAACATACCATTGCATTTTTGTTTTACCAAACTTTATTATTATTATTATTTATTAATCAATTATATTTATCATTATTATTATTACTGCTTCTGAATATTACATTTTACTTTACAGTTGTTATACTGTATAGTTCTGTCACAATTTCATCTCATACAATGCGCATGATTCTAATGTCTGTAGAGTTTCAGTGTGTATTAGTATGAGCGGTCGGCTTCACACATTCATTTAAAGCATGCAGCTCATGCAGACTAAGACTGCAGCCTTTCGTGGTTTAATAATCACACTAGGACATATCACAATTTTAATTTGATTAATTGTGCATTCATTTTTCTCCAAATATGTCAGATACCAAATATAACCATTATCAGAAAATGTGTTATTCAGACAGCATGCAGGTATCAAATTGAGTTGGTGCTTGGTACTTCTGGTACTGCAGAAATGGTGGTATCGTGATATCTTTTTTTTATTTTAGTATCGACTTTGTACTGCAGTACTAGTACTTTTTACATCTTTTAGGATTTGTTCACACTTGTAGTTTGGTTCTCTTATTACCAAAAAAGATAATAATACATTTAGTCCTGGTTCGCTTAACGTTCACACTGGCTTTTTTTAACACTGAACCTAACGATACGACAAAAGGCATCAGGAAAAAGTCACAACCTGATTGGACAGCTATTATGACGTATATTTTGCGACGGAACTTGCTGAACATCCAAAACAATGCTGGCTGCTGGGCGAAATGCGCTCGTTAGATTTATAAATGTATATATGGTGGTATTTTTACCAGCTGAGAACAAATGAAGAGCTAATAAAATGTGTAAAGGAGTCAAAACAGCAGCAGGAGTTCCTCTGTTGCACACACAAACAAAGATATGCTGCAAAGACGGCTGACGGCGATTCCGATGCCTGTACCGAACTGTAATGGGCAACATAGCTCCTATTAAAGGCAAATTACTTCCTGTTATTGGTCCGTTTAGACATCTTTGGTCCATGTTGCGTTCATATATCAATCGAGCCACACCAGAGTTCGTTTGGAAGCGGAGTGAGACCCACTATTCAGGCGGTCGCGGTCCGCTTGTTTGGTGCGCACCAAGGTTCGGATTGCAGCGTTCACACTTGTTCAAATGAACCGCACTAACATAGCAATCGCACCGGAGTTCGTTTTAATCTAACCAAACCTGCCAAGTGTGAACACACCCTTAAAGTCACAATGCGATAACTGTGCGAAACTTCCCTGCTGTTTTAAAATAGGCCAAAAATCTTCTTTGCTTTTTCTACACTGTAAACCCTAAAGTTGTCATTACTGTAAAAAATCAAGTTGTCTTAAGTATTACTTGAAATGTCAAGTTTTGGATTCATAACTCAAATATTTAAGTTTATTTAACTTATTTTTCTTAAAAAAAACATTGACTTAAGATTTGAAGCGTTAATAACTCAAACTACTGAGTACAAAATTGAGGCTAGGGGGAATATCCACAAATCCCTTGCTGCTTGAATGATGTTTCCTTGGTCAGAGGGAACAGATTGGGGAGTTTAAATAATTATTATTAAGAATTCATAGATGTTTTAGCTCTTTTGTTGTATTATTTATGCTTTGTTGCAAATAGATGTTTGGTGTAATGTCACCATTAGGGCGATCTGTGTCTTTTTGTTCAAGTTGGACCCAACAGCTGAAGTGCATATATGCATTTCTGTAAATAATTATTTAATAACTGACCTAGAATCAGTAATCATCTTTATTTGAGCTGTGCTGTTGTTTGATCTAAAATTGAATCAATTCAATTAAAATGTACAATAGTAGAAACAACAATATTTAAATTAAAATCTTAGTTAAGTCTACTTGCATGTAGTTAACTCAAATATTTAAGTTCACTCTACTTGAAAACCAAGTTAACATAACTTAAATACTCAAGTTTTGGGAGACCCCATTACTCAGTGGAATTGAGGGAACGAGTGTACTCAATCAAACGAGTGCAATGAACTTATTAGGGTTTTCAGTGTACATATCTAAACAGGTTTTGTTTCTTCTCTGCCTGCTTGTTGTGGAATATAAACAGGATTTTTTTTTTTTTTTTTTTTTTTTTTTTGCTGATGCTCTGTTGCAAGTTAAGCAGTCTCTTGGCAAGTTTGCATCTTTCTCAGACTCTAGTGAATGCTGGTCCACTATAGTTAAAGAGACTATATGTTTTGGAGAGAGGGAGGAAGAGGGAAGTGCATGATGCATTTTGCCTAAGGCTCTGTGTTTTTGTTTATGTACTATTCTCAGAACTTGCTCAAAGTAAATCTTTTTTTTCACACCTGCTTATGAAAGGATTCTTCCAGAAGCAAGAATACATATTTTAAGACTAAATGAAGCCCGACAAAACTTGGAAGTCAACAGGTCGTTAGTGTGTCATGGAGAAAGAATGTGATCTTTTCTTTCTTTGTAACCAACGTTTTATTTGAAAGACTTTTGTCACCAACTAATAAGTGACTTATTTAACACTTGTTAAAGATACGCCTACAGTAATTAAAGGTTACTGTTTTTGCACCTCAAAGACTACATATCCTGTAAGACTCATACAGAATAGCATTAATGACTCCATCCACAGTCATTACATTTATAAACTGTATTCTTGACAAATTACTCTCCATTCAAGTTTTACTTGATTCATTGGAGTAGTTTGCATTGAACTTCAATAAATCAAACTGACACCAGTTGAATTGATCTCTGAACATTAGATTAGACATTACTTGTGCTGATTCTTATAGCTTACATTTGGAATTGAACATGTTTCAAACAAACATTTGTGTATATCATGATGATCATGATCAAGACCCCCACAAATTAAGATTTTTAAAAGAATATCTCAGTTCTGAAGGTCCATACCTTGCAAGTGAATGGGGACCAAAACTTTAAAGCAGGCATGAGGGTGAGTAAATGATGAGAGAATTTTCATTTTTGGGTGAACTATCACTAAAAATACAAAAGAAAATATTTCGCCAGCTCACAAGGCAACACGTGTAGGATAAGTCTGTGCTTTGTTGGCATAGCGTGATAACTGCCATGTGTATTATCCATTTTTGTGTACAGTACACATTCAGAGTTATTCCATCTGTCATTACAGTCAGCCTCTGATCAGTTCAGACCTGCCATTTGCATTGGGAAATTTTGCCATATGCGTGAGAGTTTACATCTGCCATGCTCTTGCACAACAAATCCCAGCTATGAATCACCATCTGCTGCATTTGAACCATAATCAGAAAACACCTCCAGCTACTTCAGCTTAAGTCTTACCCTACATGCACACCTATAGACTCACCCTTCTAAATTCAGTTTCAAATTAATTACCTGAATCATCTCAATCAAACTTCGTTCACTGAAGGTTTGTCCCATGTATTTTGGCATGGCAGCATGCATTGACTTTGGTCTGCCATTGGTCTAAACAAATAATTGCATTGTAAATGGAGTGTGTTTCCACTGAAAGAGGAATGTGTGAGGAAGGCGGTTATCTCTCGACCCTCAGGGCCTATCACTCTGGCAATCAATTGAGTCACATGACCATGTCACTAATGCATTATAGCAGAGATTATTTAGCAGAGATGGGCCACTTCTATTAAAATGAATGGGAGAAATTGGAATGCTAAACCAAGGAGCTCTGAGCGGTCAACGGATGAGGAAAGGAAGTCCTGCCTTACAGTTAAAAGAACCAATCACCTTTAGATACAGATATCACCTGTCAATCAACTCTAGAATGTGCATGCGCATTAGCTATACAAGCTGGGAATTGGTTTTTTATTTTTTTTATTTTTTTATTTTTTATGTAATATGAGGTAAAGAAGCACAATTTATGATACCAGTGTTGTCAGGTTTTATTGCTGATTTGAAATAAGTTCTTTGATCATAATCTTGACCAACCGTTTTTTTTAGATTTTGGTCTTTCTCCATTCAGGTAAGTAGGAGCTGCACTGGCATGACTCGAAATAGCCTCCCGAGTGCTTTCCAAAGATGGCTGACAGTGGACTGACTTGCTAGAAAGACTTTGATTATAGGCGAATCTTGCACTAAGGGCATTTGGTTCACTGCCATCACACAAAAGAAGTTCTCATAATATGGGCTAACCTCTCTTAACGCACATACAAGGGTGCACGTTATGTGATAAAGCTACATTTAGGCCCGATAGACAAGTAGAGCCAAATATGCTCCTGGTCTGGAAAAGATGAAGGGCTTTGTTTGTGAGAAAGTGGTTATTGGTTTGTTATGCCACAAGAATGTTCATGTATTTAGTAGTGGTTGACTGATATATCGCTGAGGCTGATAAATCGGTTGATATTCTGACTTCTGTAATTATCGGCATCGGCCGATTTGTTTCTTGAGGGTGCCAAAAATCACCTGCTTGCATGTGAAGTGACTGAGACGTGTAAACGACCAGTCACGGTTCGTTTTCTTAATTATTGTAAACAATATTCAGCATTATACAGTATATAGTATATTAATATGGCACTATCATTAAACCCCTGTAAACTTTAATTTTCTCTCACGCAGTCAGAGCAGATCACTCTCATGCTTCAAACGGACATTCAGTTCCTCGTGCTGAAAAGGCACATCTCTCTCCCACTCCTGGTGCTCCCTTTATTACATTGGCTTTTCTGTTTCAGTTTCAGCCGAACTCATCATACAGCACCTGTGGCTGCTAGTGTGCAATCATTTTTTAGAGCTCCCTGTGTGCAATGAAGTGATTTCCATTTGCATGCCCGTGGTACGTAGGCATAGGACGTTGTGCACAATGGATAGAATAGATGCTAAAATAGTTTTTAAAAAGTCCAATCTCCACTATGTGCATCGACAAATTTTTATAATTTAACATAATATGATAAACCATTACACCCCTAATGACAATGCATAGCACTCTTAAATATTGGGTAAAAACACATTTGTAATTAGATTTAAATTTTTATTTATACTTAGTACTGAATTTTACATACAATCTTTTATAGTAAACATTTCTATAGTCAGCAGATGCAGCTGATTCCCATAGAGTTAGATGTTAGCATTGGCATAGCTATCTTGTTAGCAATTGGCTAAGCACAACAGTACATAGGCCTACGCACACAAATATTGGGTGAAATAACCAATTTTCAATTAGATTTGAACTTTTTATTGATACTTTAAGTATTGAATGAAATATATACACATTTATCCACCTTATTTTGCAACGCAGAAGTAAGCAAACACCTGCGTTTCCGGCAAGTGTAACAAGCCACTTTTCCACCATCGGGCCGAACAGTTCTGAGCATGGTACTGAATGGTTACCTTAGCATTTCTACTGGAGCACTGTTCGGCACGACACAATTATAAACCATTCTCGGCATGGAATTCTCGGCATGAATAGCTAACCGTACTCAACCGTTCTCAACCGTGCTGGTGGGATGGCTTTAGTATGTGGCGACTTGTTTATTGTATCTTCATGATTTTATTATGACGTATAACTAGTATTGTAGACTACATTTATTTTTCTACATGCCTTTTTCACCAGGGAAGTAGATTACTAGCTCTTTAAAACTCAAAATACATCAATATATTCTCATATACTATTATACTATTTCATATAATACTTATATAGTATTTTGTCATAAATATCTTTTTTACCTAGTCTGGGAGCTTTTACTTCTCTGTATGTTCGTGTCCGGTGGTAAACACAAGCCCTCAGCAAATGATGGTAATCCTCGCGCCTTTTTCTCTTTACCTTCCTTTTTGCAACATGGTCCATGTCTTTGCTGTTTGTTAGCAGAGTAAAACCAGGGGAAAAGCAGTCCTAAAAACCGGAATATGCAATCATCCGCCGCAGTGCGCTGCACTCGCTCCAATATTTACCTCTCACAGCATCGCCAAAAGACAGATCTGTTACATACCACAGTGGAAAAGGAAACCATAACCATGCCAGCTGGCCCAGATCGGCACGGAACGGGACAGTTTTGCGGTTTCAGCCCGACGGTGGAAAAGCGGCTGAAGTTCCACTGTCATTGTGGTCAATGTAAATAACTAGAAGGATAATAAGACCAGTATTTAGTGATAGGGGCTTATAAACTATCACACAACCACAGGATGTGAAGCAGAATAATATCCTAATGTCAGACACTTTTATAATGTCGCATTAGTAAAAGAGTACCTGTAAGTATTCACCTGTTGCTGTGCATTATCGAAGAGACGATAATAAAATCTGTTTCTTACTTTACCGAGAGTGTGACGGTGCAGTTTTTTAATGTCTCCATGTAAACCTCCATTCATATTTATCTGCAAAACCTCCAATGTTGCCTTTATTTATATATTTCAAAAGGCAATCAGCACCTGATCTCGCATTCATTCTGCATTTGCAACAGCGTGGGATAAAACGATGGCAAAATGATCGGTCAAACTATTTGTGCTACAAACCATGAAAACCATTTTAATGAAAATAATGGTTAATGATAATAAAATGGTGACGTATATTGCCAGCTTGCAATATAAAACAACATAATGCAGTATTTTTGTGTGGCTAAAATAGCTGGAGGTGGCTTATTCCCGAAGAGGTCCACATTCAAGGTGGATAATGGCGCCGCCCTAGTCATGCTGAAAAATAAGGTGGATAGTCAACATTTCTCTCGATTGTTGTCAGCTATCTTGGATTATTCTTTTGACTGAAATTGTCAGTGCATTCTGAGATTGCTTTCTCTGTGAAGGATAAATGCGATTCTGCCTTAGAATTTGACTATGATATCTTAAAAGGCACCATAACGTTGCTGCCTACCTTTTGGAACAGACTATGATGCCTTAACATGCCATCTTGCCTAGGTAGGCAGCTCAGTAAGTATCTAGCTTTAAACACACATATACAGCAGTTCTATTCTCTATAAAGCTTCGGTCTTTAGTCACATTTTCTCAAACAGAATGTCTTTTCCTAGAGAGGCTGAATAGCTCTGTGTCTTCTATTCTCTCAAGACCTCCAACATTCTCTTGAGGGGCAATGGTCTGTAGCATGTGCACTCTGAAGCTGCAACGGAAGGATGGATTTAACCGGGATAGAAAGAGGTAACTGGTGACGGGCAAAGTGGGAAAAGAAATATTGACTTCTTTCCAGCTAGGGCCATCTGTGTGCACAGCATCTTTTTTACATTAAAGCTCAGTGAATGACCCTCTGTCCATTGAGAAACACAGAGGAGCCTCTTTAGCCTGTCACAGATAGTGAGTATTTCTCTGAGGAATTGGTGCTTTAAAGGAAGCATTGGTGCCAGGGAAGCCCGGCAGGGCAGGGTAGTGTAGGGCAGCTGGGAGACTGTGTTCTCTTCAGGACTCAGGCCATTGAGGCTCATGAATGGTGACTGGGCATCCTCTGTTACTTCCTGCTCAGCCTTATCAAAGACCCCCACATCCTCTCACAGGTGGCACAGACCATCTTTGTCAAGAATAAGCAGAGAACGAAGCTCAACTTGAGACTTGAGTTGCAAATAATTAGAATTGAGACTCGACTAAAGCCAGTCGCACACTGGATGAGAAGCGCCATATCGCGGGTAGGACAATACAGTTATACATATAACATATACAGTTGAGTTAAACATATACAGTTGAAGTCAGAAGTTTACATACACCTTAGCCAAATACATTTAAACTCAGTTTTCACAATTCCTGACATTTAATTGTAGAAAATATTCCCTGTCTTAGGTCAGTTAGGATCACTACTTTATTTCAAGAGTGTGAAATGTCAGAATAATAGTAGAGAGAATTATTTATTTCAGCTTTTATTTCTTTCATCACATTCTCAGTGGGTCAGAAGTTTACATACACTTTGTTAGTATTCGGTAGCATTGCCTTTAAATTGTTTAACTTGAGTCAAACGTTATGGGTAGCCTTCCACAAGCTTCTCGCAATAAGTTGCTGGAATTTCTGCACATTCCTCCAGACAAAACTGGTATAACTGAGTCAGGCTTTTAGGCCTCCTTGCTCGCACACGCTTTTTCAGTTCTGCCCACACATTTTCTATCAGATTGAGGTCAGGGCTTTGTGATGGCCACTCCAATACCTTGACTTTGTTGCCCTTAAGCCATTTTGCCACAACTTTGGAGGTATGCTTGGGGTCATTTTCCATTTGGAAGACTCATTTGTGACCAAGCTTTAACGTCATGGCTGGTGTCTTGAGATGTTGCTTCAATATATCCACATAATTTTTCTTCCTCATGATTCCATCTATTTTGTGATGTGCACCAGTCCCTCCTGCAGCAAAACACCCCCACAACATGATGCTGCCACCCCCATCCTTCACGGTTGGGATGGTGTTCTTTGACTTGCAAGCCTTACCCTTTTTCCTCCAAACATAACGATGGTCATTATGGCCAAACAGTTCAATCTTTGTTTCATCAGACCAGAGGAAATTTCTCCATGAGCACTTGCGAAATGTAGTCTGGCTTTTTTATGGCGGTTTTGGAGCATTGGCTTCTTCCTTGCTGAGCAGCCTTTCAGGTTATGTCGATATAGGACTCGTTTAACTGTGGAAATAGATACTTGTCTACCTTTTTCCTTCAGCATCTTCACAAGGTCCTTTGCTGTGGTTCTGGGATTGATTCGCACTTTTCGCACCAAACTACGTTCATCTCTAGGAGACAGAATGCGTCTCCTTCCTGAGCAGTATGATGGCTGCGTGGTCCCATGGTGTTTATACTTACGTACTATTGTTTTTACAGATGAACGTGGTACCTTCAGGCATTTGGAAATTGCTCCCAAGGATGAACCAGACTTGTGGAGGTCCACAATTGATTTCTGAGGTCTTGGCTGATTTTATTTGATTTTCCCATGATGTCAAGCAAAGAGGCACTGAATTTGAAGATAGGCCTTAAAATACATCCGCAGGTACACCTCCAGTTCAGTACACCTCCTATCAGAAGCTAATTGGCTAATCGTCTAAAGGCATGACATCATTTTCTGGAATTTTCCAAGCTGCTTAAGGCACAATTAACTTGGTGTATGTTAACTTCTGACCCACTGGAATTGTGATATAGTCAATTAAAAGTGAAACAATCTGTCTGTAAACAATTGTTGGACAAACTACTTGTCATGCACAAAGTAGATGTCCTAAACGACTTACCAAAACTATAGTTTGCTATTATTAAATCTGTGGAGTGGTTAAAAAATGAGTTTGAATGACTCAAGTGTATGTAAACTTATGACTTCAACTGTATCACGCACAGGATGCGTAGATGAGACGCAGGTGGCAGTCCAAAATTGTGAATCTAGTCACTATACAGTACATCCGGAAAGTATTCACAGCACTTCACTTTTTCCACATTTTGTTATGTTACAGCCTTATTCCAAAATGGATTAAATGCATTATTTTCCTCAAAATTCTACAAACAATACCCCATAATGACAACGTGAAAGAAGTTTGTTTGAAATCTTTGTAAATTTGTTAAAAATAAAAAACGAAAAAAATCACGTACATAAGTATTCACAGCCTTTGCCATGACACTCAAAATTGAGCTCAGGTGCATCCTGTTTCCACTGATCATCCTTGAGATGTATCTACAACTTGATTGGAGTCCACCTGTGGTAAATTCAGTTGATTGGACATGATTTGGAAAGGCACAAACTTGTCTATATAAGGTCCCACAGTTAAGTGCATGTCAGAGCACAAACCAAGCCATGAAGTCCAAGGAATTGTCTGTAGACCTCCAAGACAGGATTGTATCGAGGCACAGATCTGGGGAAGGGTACAGAAATATTTCTGCAGCATTGAAGGTCCGAATGAGCACAGTGGCCTCCATCATCCATAAATGGAAGAAGTTTGGAACCACCAGGACTCTTCCTAGAGCTGGCTGCCCGGCCAAACTGAGCGATCGGGGGAGAAGGGCCTTAGTCAGGGAGGTGACCAAGAACCCGATGGTCACTCTGACAGAGCTCCAGCGTTTCTCTGTGGAGAGAGGAGAACCTTCCAGAAGAACAACCATCTCTGCAGCATTCCACCAATCAGGCCCGTATGGTAGAGTGGCCAGAAGGAGGCCACTCCTCAGTAAAAGGCACATGACAGCCCACCTGGAGTTTGCCAAAAGGCACCTGAAGGACTCTCAGACCATGAGAAACAAAGATTGAACTCTTTGGCCTGAATGGCAAGCGTCTTGCCTGGAGGAAACCAGGCACCGCTCATCACCTGGCCAATACCATCCCTACAGTGAAGCATGGTGGTGGCAGCATCATGCTGTGGGGATGTTTTTCAGCGGCAGGAACAGGGATACTAGTCAGGATCGAGGGAAAGATGAATGCAGCAATGTACAGAGACATCCTTGATGAAAACCTGCTCCAGAGCGCTCTGGACCTCAGACCGGGGTGAAGGTTCATCTTCCAACAGGACAACGACCCTAAGCACACAGCCAAGATAACAAAGGAGTAGCTCCGGGACAACTCTGTGAATGTCCTTGAGTGGCCCAGTCAGAGCCCAGACTTGAACCCGATTGAACATCTCTGGAGAGATCTGAAAATGGCTGTGCACCGACGCTCCCCATCCAACCTGATAGAGCTTGAGAGGTCCTGCAAAGAAGAATGGGAGAAACTGCCCAAAAATAGGTGTGCCAAGCTTGTAGCATCATACTCAAAAAGACTTGAGGCTGTAATTGGTGCCAAAGGTGCTTCAACAAAGTATTGAGCAAAGGCTGTGAATACTTATGTACATGTGATATTTTTTATTTTTTATTTTTATTTTTTTTTAATAAATTTGCAAAGATTTCAAACAAACTTCTTTCACATTGTCATTATGGGGTATTGTTTGTAGAATTTTGAGGAAAATTATGAATTTAATCCATTTTGGAACAAGGCTGTAACATACAAAATGTGGAAAAAGTGAAGCGCTTTGAATACTTTCTGGATGCACTGTAGATAAAGTTACAAAGGTTTTTGTTGTTCTTCAAGAATGAACAAAGTGACATTGGCCTTGTTTACATGCACCCTCATAATGTGATTACAATGCGATTTAAGGCAATACAGCGATTATCATTACTCTGATTATAAGCAAAATCACAATATCATAATTGCAATATTCTGTTTACATGAGCAACAGTTTAATTGCAGTAAGATATGTGGAGTACTCCTGTTTTAATCCCTTTGTACTGGCATTTAAATGCTTTAATCACATTTCTTCCATTCTGACCAAAGTGCATCTGCGCCAGTGCTGCAGATTGATTGTTACGCTCAAGCATAGGTTCAAAAACATCATGAAACAGAAACTGCACTTACTTTGCGGCTGTTTTCCAGCAGTAGTGCTCCTCAACTGCTAAATATACAGCCCCACGGCAAAAGAAAACATATTTCCCAAGTTGTGAATGTCCGTTTGCAGTCTGAATTGAATGTTGGTGAGATAAAAAGACCATATACAGCAAAAAACAAAATAAATAGGGCAAGTAAGTCTTTCAAAGAATTTGTCCTCGCGGGCGGAACACAACAACATCCAGCACATGTATTCCAATTCACAAAAAAGTGACAATTATGAACTGATTATTTTTAGTCAATCAAAACAGACAGAGCAACCAGTGTAATCTGACAAACAAATGATTCTTATGAAGTGATTCTTTTTAGTGAATCAAAAGAGAAGGTGCATCCAGTGTAGTCAAAAATGACTCCTATTAACCGGTTCTTTTAATAAATCGTTCAAAAAGACTCACAAACTGACTGACTAATTTTCTTTATTTAAAGATACATATTTGCAACAAGATGTTTTTTTGTAATAATATTATTTTATAAAAAAAGCATAAAACATCACATTTCTCACTGAATAATCAGAGAATTGGCAAGTAGCATGTAAGTGGGATTGAAGAGGTTTGCCCAAATCATGTAAACATCTTAATCTAATTATTCCTTAATACTCTGATTCGCTATAATGTGGTTTGCTCTCGGTGGGGCGCGTGGTGAGTTGTGCGTAGATGCAAACCACACGTGAAGCCTCCACATGCGCTATGTCTCCACGGTAACGTGCTCTACAAGCCACGTGACAAGATGCGTGGGTTGACGGTCCACGAGGTCTTAGTGCGCACTGGGAATTGGGCATTCCAAATTGGGGAGAAAAAGGGGAGGAAAAAAAAAAAATATATATATATATATATATATATAAACATACTTGTAATTGAAAATACATTGTGTAGGCTATATGAAAGATACATATACACAATATATATATATATATACACACACACACACACACACACACACACACACACACATACTTTCATAGAAAATAATTTTAGAATGTGCCATTTAGTCAGCCAGATGTGTCCGGTGTGTGACCCGCTTTAGACTTGAAGCAATTGACCTGAGACTTAACGTTGACTTTAAATTAGAGAACTGTGTTCACCAAAATGTGTAAAATTGATTACTTTTCGAGAAGGTTTATAGAACTGTCTTGTAGTGTATTACCAAAAGGGATTTATGACTTGACTTAGGGGCTGTTCCCACCAAACACGTTTTTGCATCGTCACTCCCTTCACGCTGTTTTTCAATTGTTTTTCTATATCAACATGCATTAGATGGAAGTCATTCACAGTTGCAATGCATTGCACTGTGTATTCACAGTTTTTATTTTTTAAGAAGCCTTGTGAGGTGATGACATTTATTCCCATGGAGACCAACCAATCAACAAACAGAATTTCAAATCGATACAATACGAGCATCCAATTTTAGCTAGCCTCCAGTATCCAACACTGTATATTAAGAAAGGAAATACTAGTGAACAAATGTGGTTACTTATGCAATACAAATGACTGATAAATGTCTGTAACCTTTAATAACGTTTGTCTCACCTCCAAACCCTGGTGTTGTTGTTCTTCGTGGTACTCAAAAGTTATTTACCCCTTAAAATCATGGTTAGGTTAAAAGTCATACGGTTTTGTATGAGTTTGTAGGATTTCTTATGATTTTACCATCTCATATACTGTATTATGATTTGTCATGAGGCTGGTTTGGTTCAGCTTTTTGTAGCCCATTAGACTTGCCCTTGAAAGACTTGACTCTGTGTCAGAAACTTGTGAACATTTTGGAAAGGTCAGTGCTTCAATCTAATCCATGTACCCTGAAGGAGAGCTGAGCTGATCACACCTTTGTGTTTTTGCCAATACATAGTGGAGAGATGGTTAACAATAGGGTACTATTGATTGTCTTCCTGAAATTGACTTCGAATTCTAAAGAGCTGCCACTTCAGAAATTCCAATGTTTGCACAGCTTTTAGACAGCAGTCCAACAAATGAAATGGCCTTGGGTGCTACACTGTCCTAATCCATAAATATGTTTCCGCAACTACTGCTGAGAGGAAAAAGTCAACTGGAAATGTTCATTAGTCCTGTTAAGTCATGTAGATGACAAAAACAAGACTTGGTACGTCTAGAGAAGTGTGGCACGTGAGAGTCGGTTGACCTATGAAATTTACCACATCTGCAAGTTTTTATTGCAGCCGAGATTACGAATAGTGCTATGGGAACTGGGCGTGAGTTGCAATATCTTCATTGTGCTGTTCTTTATAGGGTCCAGAGTTTCAGATTTCATGCATTGTTTTCTCAGCTGAAAATCTTTGTTTTGGTGTGAATGAACTGAGATCAGAATCTATATGTGAATGATGTCATCAAAAGGGAACTTTTGGGAGTTTGTTATTAAAATTATGAACCCCAGCTCCAGCTGTGAACAGGAAATTATTGAGCAAAAGTTTTGCATCTGTTCCACACAGCTGCAAGTAATGGTAGGAGCATTCCCTCCTGGCATAGGGTGAGGTTGTTATTGAGAACCACTCTACGTTTCATTGCATTTAAATGTTTTGCATCAATGGTTCTTTGGTTCGAAGTGCTGTAAGGGTTCTGTGTTAATTAACGTTGTAGAGGGTGTTATTAGGAGCTAAAGGACTTGTTCAGTGAAGGTGACACAAAAAGTGGGTGAGCTCTTAACATTCTTCGTTGCCTGCTCCACTGCCCGCTTCAGATGTCCACCGTCTGCATGTGCATAGACAGCATTCCTTCGTGAAAGAGTGTGGTGTGTCATGGTCATGGACACTCATGGGTATTGCCATGTCTTACAAAAGGGGTTCATGAACACAGTTTGGGGAGACTCTGGGCATGCCCAAATATTAGAGTAGTCTTACTAGTTAGTCGTCTAAAATGTTGGTCTTAATTTTTTCAGTCAGTTGCATAAAAGCTAAGATCAGTGTAATTTAAGACCAAAATGTAAGACAGCACACCCCTAGGCTAACTTCTGTTAACACTCCATGTTGTCATGGAAAATAACTGTCAGCTGAGCCAGTGGGGGCTTCAGTTGAGGGATAGAAGGGGCCTGAGTTGAGACTTTGTAGAAGACTTTGACTTAAACGATGGTAACAAAATGTCATGTGTTTTTTTATTATTTATGTTAAAATCACTAAATGTGTTCATTAGAATCAATTTTGAAGCACTGGATTCCTCTAATAAGCAAATATTTTCAGCGAATGAAAACTGTATTGAGGTCCACTGTCGGCCTTTTTTTTTTTTTAAGCTGTTCAGTGTCTTACTTTTCCCGCAATGCAAATTAGACTGTCTTACTACAGACAACTGAGAGCTTGTTTTATGCAACAGGCTTTCTATGGCATCTTCAGCTATTCAAACTAATTGTTAGGCGCAGTCTAAAGTTAACGGCTATGTTTATGCAACCGGCCCCAGGTTGCTTTTACCTGGACCTATCAGAGAAGCTTTATCAGCCACAGTTGCATATTAAATGTGCTTGCTAGCTGGAATGCATTACTATAACTATTGCTCGTACTTGGGGTTAATTTGAATCATTCGTTTGGGAATTGGACTATACCGGGAGCAATGTATGTTAAATGCTATAGATTCAAATAAAGAACCTGGTAACTGGTAACATTGTATGTTTCAAGCAGTAGATTCAAAAAAAGAACCGGCTCATAAGAGTCATTTATTCGGGAATCAGTCTATGCAGGTAACGTTGTATGTTTCGTGCTGTAGATTAAAATAAAAATGCTCATAAGAGTCATTCATGTAGGAATCGGACTACACAGGTAACGTTGTATGTTTCACGCTGTAAATTAATAGAAATAACCTGCTCATAAAGGCCTCGATATAACTCCTACGAAATCAAAGAACGAACGGGTGTGATGTCATTTAGAACAAAATCTGGCCAAAAAGAAGGTGTTTTTGCATTCGTTTCGGTGGTTCGTAACAGCTCGCTGGGGCGAACTTTTAGGAAAAGTTCTATTCGACAACAAAACACCTTGCTGCCATTGGTCCACGTCATTGGTTGGTGTGACCTAGAGCTCCACCTAGCTTGATGCCAACAGCAAGTTCTGTTTATGTTGTTTAGTGAGTCAAACTGAGTCAACAGGAACACATCGGCATGTAGAGTTATTAGCGAGCAGGTGCAACTAACATACATCTGTATGATCATTCGCTTAAAGACATTTCCAAGTTCATGTCATGCGATTTTATTTTTATTTATTAGTCTACTAAAAGGAATCAAATCTTCTCAAATACTCTCAAATGCCCATTCACTCATGTGCCATCTGCAGCGAAAGCCATTCACACTAGGGCTGTGTTGATACATTCAAATATCGATATACCATGATAATTTCTCACAATATTGTATCAATACTTAGATTTATGTATCATGATATATCGTGAATTTTAAGTGCAGTCAGAGATGCTTCTATGAGGCATGACAGAGACAAACTGATCCTGGAGGATTCACGGTCTCTCTCACGGAAATGCTGGATTCACACATCTGTCTAAAGTAAGATATGCCCATGATTATTCCTTTTTCTTTATTCTGAACAGGATCACTTTTATACACTTATCTTTGCAATTGTACCAGTGCCCTTATAAATCACAATAAGAGTGTAACCGGTGCATATAATGGCTGTGTATAGCTTGATAGCACATTAGTGTCAATAATTCAGAATATAAACAAGACAAATAAAAATGTTTCTACTTCATATATATTACTTTAAATCATAATCGAGCTTCTTTTACTGACCTCATGTGAATTGTACTCATAGAATGAGGTGTAAAGTCATTGATCACACATTTTAGTTTAACACATTGGTTAAGGTTTTACATGTAGCGTCCTCAGGGGCGTAGATTCTGGGGGGGGGAGATGGGGGTGGAAGGTAACACCCCCCCCAATAATCAAAACAAGCAAGTACAACCCCCCTCCCCCCCAATATTCAAGCCAAATCTACGCCCTTGAGCGTCCTCCTATTTAAATGTACTTCTAACTGCCTCCCTCAGTGGTGTGGCGGGTGTCTAAATGTTCGGAAACAGTAAAACGTTGCTTGGCTGTTTAGAACTTCTTTTTACCCCTGAATGAAAAGGAACTTCTCCGGAAGTATATCAAGGCTTTAAGGGTGCCGCTGAGTGGTAGTGTAGGAAACAGTATCAGAGTATTGAACTGAAAATTATTTGGTTCTGTTTTTTTTCTGGTGAGTTTTGCACGGCCAAGCACCACTCACATTTTCTTCAGAAAATTTAAAAATCACATATTAATAGTATCTACAAATCAAATGCTGTATATTGTGTTGATTGAACATTCTGGACATCGCACACCTCTTTTTTTGACATTTACCTAATGATTTAAAGGTAAATTGCTCACTATACATCTTTTATGTTGGTATTTTTCATCATGAATGAATTCAAAGCTGTACATTTCATCGTGCGTCTTTCCAACAGATAGTTGAAGGTCACTTCATCCAGATGCAATTAGTTTCTCTCTGCTGAATTATATTCAATGCTCTGATAATGTAAACCTTCAATCTCCCCTCTACTGGCTTTAAATCCCAGTCACAGCACACCAACATTGGTACATGCAGCCAATCTCTGGTGTGTTTTTCATTTGCTGTGACTCTGTCATGCCTTATCTTGTATTCATCCAGTATGCAAACATAGTTTAATCAAAAACGATTGCATTTGCATGGGCTCTGAAGGGGGCTGGTGGGCTCAGACAGCTGAGAGAGCACTGGTGTGAATACGCTATCTGTTGTGTAGCTGACAAGCAGGCATTTGAAGAATCTGCCTCTGAGGGGAGCAGCTGGGATGGCCAGATCTCCAGGAAAGAGGTGTCTCACACTCTAAGGGCACCTGTCTTTGTGAAAGGCTCTCTTGTAGAGCCTAACAGGTGTTGGCAGAGCGCTTAAGCTCTTCAGTTAAAGCATACACCCATTCGATGTTATTGACTGTCAATTCCGGTGGCCAGCCGGAATCGAAGGTCACAGCCATTGGTTCCTCTCCATGAAAGAGGCCCTGTGATCGCTTCCTTCCTGCCTACCCTGTGCAGATCCGCTCTGTGTAATGGCTCAAAGACACCCTCTCAGATTCAGCATGGCATGTTACACTCATCGAGCTCCTCTGGCTTATTCTTAAATGTGTCAGCACAGAACAAAATCAGACTCCCATGTCCTGACCAGGCTCAAAATTACACCGATCCCATTAAAGAAAACACAGAAAGACAATTCCTCAAGTTCAAGGCCAGGCGCGTTGATCGTTTCTTCCTTGAGAGATGAGAGAGATGTTAAGAGTTTCCTGTCTGAACTTAACCTTTTTGGTGAATTTCTTGTTCTCTAAGCTATGCATTTTTTCCCCTTTTGAAATGCCAAACAGGGGTAATGTTGTTTAAGGTTCAATGAGCAATTTCAGTAACGTGGAAATTAGGAAAAGCAATAAGATGATGTTGATTGCGAAATTTAAAACATTTATGGGTCTAAAAATTAGTCTGAGTGGTGTAACCATCATGTAAATTGTAACATATTTTCCACAAACCTTAAATGCATGTGATTGCATGTACTCATCTTTAATGTATTATTTATTTTAAAAGTTTTCAAACATATTTTATAATGAATATCATGAAGGTTTTTTCAATGTTATGTCACAGATAATTATCGGACATTTTTTTAGTGACCCTGACATTCAGTCATGAGGGTCTACAGGGGTGTTCTCTATGTTAGAATTTCCTGCTTATGGTTTTTTTGGTCACTTGTTAACAAAATGGCTTTCTCCATGTTGGTTATACTACCCTGACTTTGATTTGGTGGACAAAAGGGACAAACATCATTAATATTTAAACCAAACCGATTCATAGCTTTTTTTTTAAGAAATTATAATTAAACATTACTTAAGGATTTCCCCACTTTTTTAAACTTTCTACCACCTTATACTACCACTTAATTCCACATTTTTGACTTTAAGCTCCACAAAAATTAGAGGTCGACCGATAGTGGATTTTGCCAATATTGAAAACTAAGGTGGTGGGAAATGCTGATAACTGATTAATCGCTCGATAGTTTTAAAATAGATTTTTAGAATGTCACAAAAATAAAAAACGTATTCTTTCCTTACTATGACGGGCACAGACAAAGAGTCCTAAATGATTAAAATCTCAGATGCAGTTAATTGTTCAACCAAAATCCCCAAAATAACCAGAAAAAATTAAGATTTGATTGTAACATGGGACTTTTAAGTATAAACAAGCCCGAAATACACTGGGGACTCTTATTTTGAAATAAAGAAATGATAAAAAAAAAAAAAAAACCATTGGCAAATGTCGGCACAGATTTTTGCCGATAACGATTCCAATTCCAAAAAGCGACTATTGGCACCGATTAATTGGGAAAACCAATATATATCTACCTCTAACAAAAATGTCATTTTATGCATCAAATTAATTTTAGTTATTTAATTATTTTGTCTGGACACAACAAAATGAAATCTCATCATTTCATTGAACCTTATACATCTTCATACAGTCATGTGAAAAAAAATAAGTACACCGCATGGAATTTGTTGGCTTTTTTTGACATATTTGGACAAGCAAACATTTGATCCTCTTTGAAACAGTGCCTGTTAATAAAGTTGATATACTCAAACAAATGACGTGTAAAATTGACATTTTGTTGTCATTTTCATAATTAAAAAAAAAAAAAAAAAAAACAGATCAGTCACATGGATAAAGATTGGGTGCCAATGATTAAAACCTCCTTAGCGAGTGCAGGTGGAACCTGTCTTAATTAAACCTCTCACATCTAGTGTCTGGTGTTCTCTTTGCTATTGAGGTGTGTGGTGTCATCATGCCAAGATCTGAAAAGTTCTGTAAGGCCTTCAGAAAAAAAAGGTTGTGGATGCCTATGAGTCTGGAAAGGGATTTAAAAAGATCTTCAATTTATTTGAAATAAATCATTCCACTGCAAGGAAAATCATCTACAAATGGCGTAGATTTCAAACGACTGCCAATTTGTCCAGGACTGGCCGTCCCAGCAAATTCAGCCCAAGAGCAAATTGTTTGATGAAAAAAGAAGTCTCCAGGAACCCCAAAATGTAATCCCAGGATCTGCAGGTAACTCTTGCAACTGTTGGTGTCAAAGTGCATGTGTCTACAATCAGAAAGAGATTGCACAAATTTGACCTGCATGGGTGGCGTGCCAGGAAAAAGCCTTTGCTGTCTAAAAAGAACATTAGAGCAAGACTACAGTTTGACAATTAACATATAGGCAAAGACCAGGCCTTTTGGAATAATGTACTCTGGACAGACGAATCAAAGATAGAGCTGTTTGGCCACAGTGAAAGTACACATGTTTGGTGCAGACAAAAGACAGATTTTCAGGAGAAGAACCTCATACCAACTGTGAAGCATGGTGGTGGAAATGTTATGGTTTGGGGTTGCTTTGCTGCTTCAGGGACTGGGCAGCTGGCAGTCATTGATTCAAGTATGAATTCTGCATCATTAAAGAGTGCTTTAAGATAATGTGAGGCCATCTTTTCAAAAGTTGAAGTTGAACCGGAAGTGGACCTTTCAACACGATAATGATCCTAAACACACTAGCAAATCCACTAAGGAATGGCTCAAAAAGAAGAAATGGAGGGTTATGGAATGGCCTAGACAAAGTCCAGATTTGAATCCTGTTGAAATGTTGTGGGGGGATTTGAAACTGGCAGTACATGCAAGAAAACCCTCAAACATCTTGCAACTGAAGAGTGGTCAAAAATTTCAGCAAGCCGATGTCTGAGACTGGTGGTCAATTATTCAAAACGCCTACAAGAAGTTTGTTCTGCTATAGGGGGCAATACTAGCTTTTGAGGCCAAGGGTGTATTTACTTTTTCCACAGAAGAATATCACATCTATTGAAATGTTCCTTGGTTTTGTTCAAGTATATCAACTTTATTATTAGGCACCATTTCAAAGAGGATCAAATGTTTGCTTGTCCAAATATGCCAAAAAAGCCAACAATTTCCATGGGGTGTACTTATTTTTTCACATGACTGTATATAGAGTGTATAATTTAAAATATATAATCTTGATGCATAAACAAACCCCTAAATATCATTTATAGGGATAGAGTTGCTCAGTGGTAGAGTTGCAGGCTGTGTAAGAGAGCAAATGAGAGGACTGTGTTTCGCTAATGTTCTCTTCTCTGTGTGAGGGTACTCTGCCTGCGCTGTGGGTTGATGGTGCGTGCTGGAGTTCTAGCATGTTCTTATCAGCTAAATGAGTGCACATCCAGCTTCCGAATAGACATGCCTCTCCCTCATACACACATACACACACACCTCTCTCTGGCACAAAGTGCCTCACCTTCACCCCGTTACCATGGCCACTGAAGTTCCAGGCCGAGCCAATCGGTGGTACCACTGATGAGCGAGGCGCACACACACAGAATCACAGATGAAGTGCTGATGAGTCTCCCGCTCTGCTCTTCTCTAACTCTCTTTCTCTAATCAATGAAGTGAAACACAAATCACATTTAAAATACATAATCCTCCTACGTTGAGTGTTACTGGCTAACTGAAAAGTTTTTGGAGTCTTGGAACTCTAAGACAGGCAGAGTAGACTTGGGAGGAGTGTTCGCAGGACGGAGGTGAGTCACCGCATATTAGGTGCATAGTGGCGTTCAGCACACGGTGACTCAGACAGACAGCAACACAACAACCGATAACGAGGATAGAATCTTTAACTTTCACAAAGTGCTGCACCCACTTTCCAACTATTTTTACCGAGCTGAGTCAACGGCATAATAAACTTTTAAAGGGCTCAACAGTATGGGTTTTTTCAGTAAGGATAGTTCAGATTCATATTTGCCTTGCCTATATTATTTCTGGCCTACTGCAAAAAGTTATACAGTTCATTTTTAGCAACATACTTTTAAGTTTTAAAAGGAAGTATATTTTATATTTTTATTAAATGTTTAAGGTGTTTAATCTGCAGTAGTAGCTGGAAAATATGCAGCTATTATGTAACTGCTAATGCTAAATGAATCAGTTTTGTTATTCAAGTTGTTTTGCGATCAAAAGTATTTTTTTATTATAAATCTGATTTTATATGTGATATTTATTACTCAGTATGATATTGTAAATATTCATATAAATTACAATATTCTAAATGCATATTATGTGTTTGTTATTGTAGTCTACTGATTGCTTACCATTGTGCAAAAAAAAATTATTATAAAATAATAATTATTGTTAACAAATTGTATTGAAAAATAATAAAAATGAAAATATGGATTTTTTTTTTTTTTTTAAACAATTCTCAAACATATTAATTCTGTATATCGGATATTGGATACTTAAAAATATCTGTATCTGTTGTTAAAAAAAAAAAAAAAAAAGTATATTGGTCGATTTCTAAAGGCATTCTTGCAATTTCTACAAAGCGTCAAACAATTATTTAAACATTGGTTCTGCATATTGGTTATTGGACACTTAAAATAATCAATCTATATCAGTGTTCTCACAATTTCGACAAACCATCAAACAATTATTAAACAAAACAGTTCTGTATTATGGTTGTTAGACACTTAAACATAAAATAATCGGAACTGTATCTTTTGAAGAAAAAAAAATATCGTCTTCTAAACGATTCATTCTCACAGTTGATAAAATCTCACCTATTTTAGCTGGCTTGATAACTTAACCTTGGGACGTATTTAAATCTGACAATCAGGACAACGTTCAATACATCACAAAAAAAAAAAAAACATAAAAGCACATATTCGCTCAACAAATGCAAGAAGTAGTAACAATGCAGCACTAGCCCATATAGAGCAAGTGACAGTTCCGTCAACTGGGCCAAAACAATCTCACACTGACCATGTGGTCATCATTACTGTTGAGCCATTCTTTTATGTGGCACATTTCTATCCATATTTTCAGCGCTGTAAACCGCAAGTGGATATTCTCACCCACTGTTTTTTAATGTTTTTAGTCACATGAGGAAACAGATGGTATAATTAGATGGTGGAGCTGTACTATCAGGGTGTGGTTGACTTTTTCCCTGGAGTGTCTATGGAATAGAGCTAAATCAAGCCTCCCACACAGCACACAAATTAGCTTATTCTTCCAGCACCTGCTACTGTACAGCAACTCTTGCAGTAACAAACAATGAAGAGCTTTGTAGGTCTCGCATGTTAACGTCAAGCCGCGGCTCAAGTCTTGCCTGCGCTAGTGTTGGAGATGCATGAAGTTAATTTAGAGTTTATTCAAGCCATCTTTAGTGAGACTCAATAACACTGGACCCATTAAGAGGCTTTTGTGTTCATGCTTGCAATGCGTTCACTCACTTGATGACAAGAAGGACAGATCTCTGTCTGTCTCTCTGAATGAGGAAAATACGAACCACTATGAAGAACTGATGACAAGCTAAAAATGTTAGCTGTCAAAAATAGATACCAATGTAGATAAATATTTGTGTGAGCTTTCTGTACTAATTTCTACTGCTAAGCTTATGTGTTGTAGAAATGGACATCTGTTTGTAGGGATATCTACAAATTAAAAAAGGGTACCAGTCCAGCTCTGAAGAGAGAAATGTGTGGCTGTTGCAAGCAAATGAGAGTCATCTCAGCCTGATAAGTATTAGTTGGCAGGGATTATCTGTCTGTTCCACCTGCTGTCGCTGTAGAAAGACCATGAGATAAAGAACATGACATTAAGGAAGGTAATCCATCCTATCTCAGTCACCAACACTCAGAATTAGCTCGGCACTAATTTCTCACTATCGAGGCCTGAGGTTGTGGCGCTGATCTTGTCTGTTTAAACAGATGTGAGGTGATGGTAAGATAACAGAAACTCTGTCTGATCTTATTACCTGTATTTTATGGTACTAACGCAGGTGCTGCCTCACTGAGAAATTTGTGTAGACTTCAGAGAGAGTGTGCTAAAAGGAATCGACCAGGAACAAACAGTCAGATCATTTGATATGCACCCTCTCTTTATAAGATCATATCTCCAATTTGGATGAGCCTCAATTATCTTTTAGGCCTAACAACAAAGTAAAGAAAATTTAGAACAGCCCACAAGCTTTATATCTTACATCCAGAGTTTTGAACTTGCTAGAAGGCTCTCAAATGTACTTTTCTTCTGAAATAAACCCTCAGAAGATTGAATTTATCAAGCTGTTGCAAGATTATCCAAGATCCATTATCAGCTTGTTCTTAGATCTTCTCATTTTAATTAATTATGTATTCATCTCAGAATGTGCTTTGAGAGCTTACTCTTTTGCAAGCCAGGCCCATAGCCATATTAACACAGACTATTTTGAACATCTCGCCTTCCCACCAACTGAGAGGGCAAGAATACCTCACAGCTGGAAGATAAGCTAAAAAACTGCTAATTTTAAAGTCTTTTATTCTTGCACTTTCCCTTCTAGTTTCCACATCACTGAACTCGCAATCCATTCAAACTGTAAAGAAGCTTTTTAATTCAGGTCAGCTTTGTCTTTGTCGTCTGGGTTTTGTCAGTCGGAAACTTTAGTTAACCCCACAAGGGTACCAGATGTCATTTCAAAATGTGCCCTAATTGTTCATTTTCGTGAATCAAATGCTTTGTACATTAACATACCATTCAGTTTGTCACCAGGCTTTGTTTTGTAATTGAGTGAAAGCTTTCCAGTTATGGATGTCTATCTACAGGTTTCTCTCATTTTACCTCAATCCTATTGCCTTAGTCAGAGCGAATGCTGACTATGCTGAGCAAATTTTACAACATGATCACACAAGAATTCGGCATGTTGCTACCGAATGTTCCATTACCCTGACGTCGGCCCCATTCTGCTGAGTTACTGACAAGCAGCATCTCCCATCAGACATTTTTGCATCTGTTTACATGTGTTTACCTTCTCTTGTGGCGTGACTAATAAGACCCGGGTTCTTGCGCCACGTCAAAACCAGGAAGTAATCGCTTTTGCATAGTCAGTGACGTGGTTCCATTTTCCCTCTAAAATTTCATTTTTACTCCACTGATGGTTAGGTTTAGGGTTGGGATTTAGGTGTAGATTTAATACATTTATATTTATTCATGTGGCAGACGCTTTTATCCAAAGCGACATACAAAAGAGGAAAACATAAGCGAATCATCTTAAGGAGACAGTGGTATGAAAAGTGCTGGATTACAAAGTATCACTAGCATCATAATAGTATTCAAAACAGTATAAAGTGCAACAGGAATTTTTTTTTTTTTTTTTTTTTTTTTTTTTTTAATGACTGGTTAAGTGCTCATGGAAAAGATGTGTTTTTAGTCGTTTTTTGAAGACAGAGAGTGAGTCAGCTTCATGGATGGAGTTGGGAAGGTTGTTCCACCAACGTGGTACGACGAAGCTGAAAGTCCGGGAAAGTGTTTTGGTGCCTCTTTTTGTTGGTACAACAAGGTGACGTTCCTTAGCCAACCGCAGGCTTCTAGTGGGCGCGTAGCTCTGCATAAATGATTTTAGGTATGCTGGAGCAGACCCAGTGACTGTTATGTATGCCAGCATCAGAGTCTTGAATTTGATACGTGCATCAAAAAGTGGTGTAACGTGCTCTCTTTGGTTCATTAAAGACCAGACATGCTGCTGCATTTTGGATCATTTGCAGGGGTCTAATTGCACATGCAGGGAGGCCTGCAATGAGAGCATTACAGTAGTCCAGTCTAGTTATGACAAGTGACTGGTCAAGCAGTTGTGTGGCATGTTCAGAGAGGAAGGGTCTTCCTGATATTGCAGAGTGTAAATCTACATGATCTTGCGGTCTTTGAGATGTGGTCTGTGAAATTTAGTCTGCTGTCGATGGTTACCCCTAGATTTCTGACCGATTTGGAAGGCGTTACTGTAGTTGCTAAAATATGCATTCATCTTCACTGTAATACATAATTTACAGCTGAAAACAACACACTTTACAATTCACTTTTGGTGCCCCTCATGGAAATTTTAAACTGAAACTGGAGGTCACATGTGCTCACGTAATTAAAAAACACTTCTTGCCTTGACCATTGGGGGCAGTGCTTCGAATTTCGCCCAAAAATTCAAACTCTCTCATCGTTTACTCACCATCATGCCATCCCAGATGTGTATGAGTTTCTTTCTTCTGCAGAACACAAATTATGATTTTTAGAAGAATATTTCAGTTTTGTAAGTCCATACAATGCAAGTGAATGGGTGCCAAAATTTTGATGCTCCAAAAAGCATAAAGGCAACATAATAGTAATCCATAAGACTCCAGTGTTTTAATCCATATCTTCAGAAGTAAAATGATAGGTGTGTAAAAAGATCAATATTTAATTTTTTTTTTTTTTTTGCTACAAATTCTTCTCCCTGCCCAGTAGGGGGTGATATGCCTGAAAAATGTGAATCACCTAAAAAACACAAGAAGAAGAAGAATTTTAAAAGTGATCTGTTTCTCACCTAAATCTATCATATCGCTTCTGAAGACATTGCTTTAACCACTGGAGTCCTATGGATTACTTTTATGCTGGCTTGTGTGATTTTTGGAGCTTCAAAATTTTGTCATCCATTCACTTGCATTGTATAGATCAAAAGAGCTGAGAAATTCTTCAAAAATCTTCATTTGAGTTTAGCAGATGAAAGTAAGTCACACATTTGGGATGGCAGACAGGTGAGTAAATGATTAGAAAATTTTCATTTTTGGGTGAACTATTCCTTTAAGAATTGTCAACCTACTGTTTCCAAATTCACAGTGGAGATCAGTCTTTATTAGATCAGATTTTTAATTTGAAGATACTAGAGAGCATTTTCAAAAGTCTCCATTTGCGATGGAGGAAAATGTCCGTCTTGTGTGGATGAGAGATGTAAACGTAGCAAAATCAGTTTCGACCAAAAACGTATTTGTGCGGAATCACATACACTGGAATATTTCTGTTTTATTTTAGTTTTTTAACATCAACAAACGGAAAATATGACGAATTCAACAAACACACTGCTTTGTTTCCTCATATTTGACAGATTACCCACACATTTGGTGCAGATAGTTTTTTAACAAAAAAAAAACAAACAAATCCAAAACCATTGTTTGTGAAAAGTAGACATGGCTTAGGACATTGTTTTAATTTTGTATCAAATAAAATATAGTATCGACTGAGGTCTATACAATCCATAGTCATAATACAATTATGACTTTAAGGGATTCCTTTTGCAACATCTCAGTATTTTCAGATATTTTCATAATCAATTGTAGTGGAAATTAACAATCAATTATTCGTTAACTTTAATACCACAAAACGCATGTGGAGGACTCCAAATAATATGTGCATGTAACCTACTGTTTAAATATAATTTAAATTAATACACTTAAGAAATTAAAGTATTGGCATTTTCCTCTTTAAATATTCTTAGTTCAGTGTATTTGAATACATGTAGGCTATGTTTAGTACGAATTTGTGAATTGTTTGATTACTGTTAATGAATTACTGTTAATAATAACTTGTATAGAAGAAACATATTTGAGCACTGGCCCATATAGAGCAAGTGACAGTTCTGTCAACTGGACTAAAACACACTTAAATCACTCACCATCATTACTGTTTAGCCATGCATTTATGACAGTATGCTTAATTGATAAAATTATTAACAACAATTAATTTATGATCAATTAATCATTAACATTCCTACTCGGTAGTATGTGAAATTACAAGGAAATGCAATTGAGTGAACACAGGGGCCACCACACATATTGCACGTATTGGATGTTTCTAATTCTATGCTCTGATAATCTAGGATTATAATAACACTCTAGATTAGTCCTATTGGCTGTATTTTAATGGACAAGAAGCCATGTGTCCTAAGACTCAGTAATTTATCCTCAAGAGAACCAAACTCTTAAATCTTTGGATTAACAAAAACCTGAGTCATTCATTAGATGTGCTGGTTATCCATCCTCTCAGTATCTGGTATTAGTGTGACACTTCTAAAATGCTTTAATGTCTTATGTTATTTTTAGCCCTAGAATCTCCTGACCCCCTCAATGTCTTCCTTGTGCCATGTCTAACCTGATAGTGACAGTTAGCACTAAGTTACCCTTTGTTAGCAAGAGGATCACCAAGACTGATCAAAGAACACTGCTGCATATGGATGGCTGTCAGTGCAAAACACCACCCATATCTGCGGTGTCATGCACTCGTATTCTTCAGGATTCCTATGGTGATGAAGCATGTGCCTTCTCATGGATGAGTGTACTACAAACATCTGCCGTTTACAGAGGGAGCTAAAATTAGACCTGCCATCTGTAATTAAACTGCAAAATCACCATCGGAGGAACTGTGTTTGCCATTCACACCATATTTTTCATGATTGTGCGCAAACATGCATGTATGCATGCGTAGATATGTAGGAGGCAGGAAGATAGATGCAAACAAAAAGAAGTGACAGTACAATGAGTGGGAGACATTGAAAAGCATGAGAAAAGGGGTTGACATTTAGAGCGAACATCAAAGCAGAGGCTGTGGCATTTCACATCTGCATTTGACTGCAGCTTTTAGCACCTCTACAGACTAGTGTCTCCTAACATGTGTGCAAAGTTTAATGGAGAAACTCTATTTAACTAAAAGCTATAGCTGCTTGGAACGTTCCTATGCTTGATCAATCTCTCCCGGATCCTCTTTCAAGTTGGGATCAAAGCTCTGGAACTGTTATACTCTCTTGGTACTGTGCAAAGGCAATCTTTGTTCAGTTCTAATCCCAATTATTTTGAGTCCCATTTACACCTGGGTTTAGCATCCATCTGATCAAAAATGGAGAGCGTTAATACAGGAGTAAATGAAGTCTAAAATGGTTTGTGATCCAATCACTCAAACCACTTTCAGAGTTGGTCAGGGCGACAAATGGCGACATGACCTTAGCATTGAAACTCCAAATGTGTTGAAACTACAGGACGTTGAAGGACTACCTACTATTGTAACAAATAACTATTGTGCCAAATCAAGAGTTTTAAACATTGCTGGATAGATAAAAAAAAATAAAAAATAAAAATTGCCCAAAAGCATGCACAAGACTTCAGGAAACACCTTTGATATGCATACATTTTCGAAGGTCAGTTAATACTGGTTCTTTGTTTAAAATAACAAGATGTAATCTTCTCGAAGTGTCATGTTAAAGGGAAAGTTTACCCAAAAGTGAAAATTCTGTCATCATTTACTTAAACTAATGAGCAGCTTGGACATACTGCTATAAAGTTCTCATTTTGTGTTCCATGGAAAAAAGAAACTCAGATGGGTTTGGGTTTGGAACACCGTGAGGCGGAGTAAGTGAGTATATGATGACAGAATTTATATTTATTTGTTGAACTATCCTTTTTATAGTCCTCTCAGAGGGTGGGGGATGGACATGGCAAGAAGATCCAGGCAAGTTGCATCTGATGAACTGAGCTGGGAAGAGATGAGATGATGGCAGGGGGTGGTAACACGTGCCATCTCTATCAGGACTAATGGCAGCAGCTCGACCCAGAGCAGATCAGATAATGAGATGGAATTGATTTTCCCTTGCCACCCACATACATCTATACTTAACCAATTACATCATAAAAACACTCCCTGAATGCGATTTTCACTGAAACCTCTTATACAGCTACATTCAAATGTTGAAATCAAAAGTTAGGATGCCTTTTGTGCATTTCGACAGACGTTGGTGCTACTAGTTCACCCAAAAAAGAAAAAGCTGCCATCATTTACTCACCCTCATTTTCCAAAATCGTATGAATAAAAGACACAATGAAAGTAAATGGTGACTGAGGCTGTCAGTCCTTAACATTGTGTTTCAAGAAAGAAAGAACATCAGACAAGTTTGAAACAACATGATGGTGAGTAAATAACTAAATTATCATTTTTTGAGTGAACTATCCCTTTAACTATATTTTTACTTTTCATTCAATGACTTTGAAAGAATGTTCATTCATATTCAGACACAACTTACCTGTCCTACCCGTTGTTGTCGTTCCAATAATTCTAAATATAGAATTGTGTGTGGATGATGATTGTGTTTTCCAATACTGTCAGCAAGGCAAAGAACCTCACTTACCCCATTATAGTGTGTGTAGATTAGAGGCCCTTCTAATGTTCAGTCACTTATCTAGATAGTACTGACATGCTAAAACCATGCTGATAGAATCTGTTATTGATGGATGCAGGCCGAAAAACATTGTCAGATCTTGCAGACATTTATGGTAAAGAACATTTGGAACTTTTCATTAGAGTAGAAGCAGTTGAGTTTATATTAGTTTTGGAGTACTTTTATCACACATGGGCTCTTTGATTGCTCAGCGGGTGACATCTACCGTATTCTACCTTTACTGTTTAACGATGGGTGTCTCCTCCAGGCGTCCTCATTAATGCTGATGGATGAAGTATATTGCAGAGTTCTTTACATCAAAAAACCTTCCTGCTAAAGATTCTGACATCGGTTTTCCTATTCTGACATACATTTTTACCATAGATGTGAGGTTCCTTGCTGTTTGGTATGCATTAGAACATTTGCACACTTCTCATTGTGGAGACGTCTTTGTAGATATATCTTGTAATCTGCATTTATTATGTTATTATTATAAAGACCTAATAAAATTGTTTGAGGAACACATTTTTTTCCCCCATGTGTTGACATTGAAATGGGAAGTAGGGGCGGGTTCAGGGACGTATACTATATCGAAGATCTTATCCTTTTTTCTTTTTTTTAATAGCTAGTTGACTTTACTTTTAAGACACACTGATAAACTATGATTCGCTACTTGTAATTCCTACTTGGTGGCAAATGGCATTTGTGGGAGGGGACTTTCTCAATCCAGTAAGCATTTTATTAAACAAGACTTGTATATGCCCATTTTTGGTCCATTTTGCAAAGCTAACAGACATTCACTAAAAGCCACAGAACTCTTATTTTGATTTTATGGGTTTTTAAGAGTAACTGTATCTGCAACATGTTTAACTCAAAACCTTATTATAATCTAGATAATGGTAGTAAAATGACATTTGTAAAAAGGCTGATATTTTGCTAACTTTTGCGCATGGAGGGACTGTGCGAATTAGACCACAGATGGCTTGCCTCACAAATGTCAGTGGAGAGAGTGATAAGAGAACTGTCGAGGAAAAACTAAAGGGTTTTGCGCAAGTGTGAACCCGTGTGACCCATGATGACATGTGTCAACGAAAATGTGCATAGTGGCACATCATTTAATCTCGACATTTCAGTGCCCACCATCGTGATTTTGGAGTCATGCCAGGGTCCACCATACACTTCATATGAGGACGTCATCATAAATTTGCATTTGATTCAGCTTCTTCATGCACAGGATTTGCATTATAAAGGTTTGGTAAAACATATTTGAAATGTTTTTGTATTAAGGTCAAGGATATTTGACATGGCCGTTATAAATCACATGAATAATGCCTGTTAAGACACTTAAGGCAAGGGTAAGTAGCAGTGAGTGAGTAACTGTTAAGTGCTCAGCTCCTGCACTGTTTTAAACCAGCAGGCATGGTAGATTTATGATTGTCAAGCCCTTGCAATCTAACAAACCATAGTCGTGGTGTTGCGCTGACCTGAGCCTGCATGCCTGCGGAGTAGGGCTGTGTCGATACATTCAAATATCAATATACATTGATACTTTTTCTCACAATATTGAATTGATACTTAGATCCATGTATCGTGATATATCGTGAATTTTAAGTGCAGTCAGAGACGCTTCTATGAGGCATGACAGAGACAAACTGATCCTGGAGGATTCACGGTCTCTCTCACGGACATGCTGGACCTCTCTCATGCATTTGGATCTAGGGCCGGGCAAAAATACTGATTTTCTACTTCATTTGTACAATCCCAATGTCGATTCTTAAAATGCCAAGATCGATCGATCTTTCTTTCTATCTGCAATCCCCAAAAATCAGATGTGTGTAAATACTTCCCATTTGCTACAAAAAATGTCTGTGATTAGCGATTAGCCACAGGCTGGTAATTTTTTTTAGATTTCACTCATCAGTGTTTGAGTGGTGTAGTGGCACCGAGATCTTTTCACTGCATGCTGAGAGTAAAGGCTTTGACAATTTCTGTGTAATGTGAGTCCAAAGACTAGATCCAAGAATTTCTTTCATACTGTATTCAAGCAAAATGTACATTATAACTGAAATTAATTGAAATTAAAAGCAAAATCGAACCATGATATCGTGCTGTATCGCAATATATCGAATTGTGACGTGACAATACGTATAGTATTGTGAGGTGGCTGGCGATACCCAGCCCTACTGTGGAGATTTGTTCCATTTGAGTTATACTGTTGTCCAGCCTGAAACCCAGAATTCAGAAACTTTACTGCCCTTGTAATTTGAAAGTCCAAATAAAAATGGCTTTTTGTCACTTTATTGATAGAGACAGTAAGGCTCAAAGTGTGTGGAGCATGTGTGCTAATCACTAGGCCATGACTTCGATTAATATGGGTTTTGTACCTACTTTACTGCCCTTGTAGTCTGAAAAAGGCAAATTAAATGTGGGTTTTCACTACTTTTTATTGATGGAAACAGTAGGGGTTTGAAAATAATCAGGGAAAGGGATGGGGATTGGGATCAGAACATGTTAATGGTTGGAATCAAACCTGTTTTCCCACTTGAGCACCGTGGCTGAAAGTGTCTGGAGCATGTGTGCTAATCACAAGGCCATGGCCATGCAGCTGAGTTTTGGGGATTAAGGGAACTCCCACAGAGATGAAACAAGATTCCAGGTTCCTCTCAACAGGAAAGTCATAATTTAGTAGCGGAATAAACAACAGAAAAGTCTTTGGCAAGGTCTGAGATATGGCACAATTCTGGTACCCATTTTATATTTATTTTTTTGTCTTGTTTTCCTGTAAAATTATCTAAACATTCTTAAAACGTGATTTATTTACTTGTCAAGCAAAATGGGATAAGATATTAAGTCTTGTTTTAAGATAAATCTGACAAAATTTTGTGAACTTTAGACTTAAAACAAGAAAAAAAATCTGCCAATGGGGTAAGCAAAATAAACATGTTTTCCCTTTGAATTAAGTTTATTTTGCTTACCCCATTGGCAGATTTTTTTTCTTGTTTTAAGTCTAAAGTTCACAAAACTTGATTAGATTTCTCTCAAAACAAAACTTAAAATCTTATGCCAGTTTGCTTGTCAAGTAATAAAATCACGTTTTAAGAATGTTTAGATATTTTTACTGGAAAACAAGACAAAAATACTTGTCTTAAATCATTTTTTGCAGTGCAGTGCTGTTTTCAAGGGCAGAGTTTATTTTCACTGGATCAATGTCCTCAATTATATTTACCACTTGTGGATTTTGAATCAACTGCTTTAGCGCCTCCATACAACTCTGAGAAAGAAATAGAGAGAGAGAGATAGCTTTCATAAAGAAGGCATTCAGAGTTGCTCTTAGCCCTTCTAAGGTTCCTTTTGTTGAGCGTTCTTTACAATGATTGGCCACTTCCCTGGTGGCCTGCTTGTCAAAGGCTGTGTAGAAGGTGCGAGTACAGTGTTGTGACGCCTGTCCTCATCTATATCACTTTGCAAACTGATGGCTTGATAATCTGACCAGAGGGCATGCCAGAGAATTGTAAGGAGGTTGAGAGGCCCTAAAGAATCATTGATGAGCTTGGGAGAAGCAGTGGTTTAAACACGCTTGCTGTTATAGCTACATAGCTGACCTTATTATGCATGCAGGATGTAGAAGATGACCAAACAGGATGTAGTAAGAAATGCAAGGAGAGACCAGAAGGTTGTAGCTTTTAAAACTGTGGGTTAGTTGAAGGGCACATGAGCTCTACTCTCGATTGGTCCTCTTTGCTGCAGAGCAACTGCCACACTTGCTTGTGAGCTGGATGGAACTGAGGTTTTGCTTTTAATGTGACTATTGTTTGCCCCATTGCTTATATGCGGTTGGGAATTGGGGCTGTAATTTGTTTCAGTTGTTTGAATTTCAGGTATCTTTCTAAATACATTGAAATTTTTTTTTTTACTGAATCTTACTCTCCACCGTAGCTCTCAAATGTCAGTCAGGCCAAGTCATAGTCAATCTAGTCGTGTCTGATTGTTTGGTGTCATTGATGTCAAGCCTGGTGCGATGAGTCTTGAATACATTGTATTCATACGGGAAATGTACATGTTTCTTCCGAATGTTCATGTATCCTGAAATCGATCACATTCTGCCAAATTACTGAAAGCAGCATTCCCCATTAGACATTTTTGCATCAATCCAAATGTAAATACCTTTCCTTCTGGCACTACTAATAGCGCATTGCGCGAGCAACCTCCGAGACACAGGTTTTGGTCCCATGGGAACCAGGAAGTAATTGCGATTTAGGGTTGGGGTTTGGGTTAGGGTTAGGGTGTAGAGTTAATACAAAATTAATTCCTGTTGACTGTATTACATGATTTAAAACAAAAAATACAACACACTTTTTGCACCTTCTGTGGACATTTCAACCGGAAACTGGAGCTCACACGTGCCCATACTATATGTTCAGCAACACTTCCTGCTTCAGCCACTAGGGCAGTGTTTCAAATTTAGGTAAGCACAGACTGATTTCAGAAGCAGAACTTTGACCTACTGTCACTGTATGCACAGTGCGATCAGTCTGCAACTATGATTGAGATTTGAGAATGAGTAATAGAAAGAATTTTTATTTTTGTATGAACTATTCCTTTTAAAAGCCACATGAGAGGTTCCCTCATGCATGGCTTTCAAAGCCTCTTTTCCAACTTCTCAAAGCAGTGTGCGAAGAGAGGGGCAAGCATCAAGGGTTTTGAAGTGTCCCTTTCATGCCGTCTTGTTTTAGCATTGATGTCGTCTAAGAGGGATTGCTTTGCTGATGTTGCTCTCCTCATTTTAACTCTAAGACACAATTGGAGTATAGCGATGAGTCTCAACAAATGAGACAGTGCTTTAGAGCCAGTCAGAGTTAGACGAGTTCTAAGCATATGAATGTATGGCTGCTGGTTTTCTCTTCCTCCTTGGAAAAAATCGTTCTGACAGGGTCTGACAAGCCACCCTCTGTACAACTGTGTTTCTATGGTAAGAAATGAGAGGTAGATTCCAATTTACCTTCCCTGACTCTGTCTACTTTAACATGGTTCATATTTGTTTATCAGTCTAGGGGGGCGGTACTCAGTTTTAAATCAGAGGCTAATCTTAAAAGCCGATTGGTCCCAATGGAACTGCATTGATGGCCTGGTAATAAAGTCCATCAGCATGCATTTGATGCTGTTCTGCTGAGTGGGCCTGCCTCTAGTGGGTAATTGATTGACTTTTTTTGTTAAAGCCTGGTGTATTAATTGCAGCCTCAGTGACACACTGACCTTAATGGATGGAAGTGGCTGCCGTCTGCTTGGGCGAAAAGCACTTTCCATCTGGCCCCTCTTTTTCCACACATATCCACTACAGTGTCTGAAGAGAGCCGCAAAACGGCGCCGCGATCTGCTGAAGGGGGCCGCAATATGCAGAAAAGTACAGCGACAACCCCCCTGGATATTAAAGAGATAGTTTGCCAAAAAATAAAAATTCTGTCATCTTTTACTCATTTACCCTTATTTTGTTCCACACCCAGATGACTTTCTTTCTTCTGTGGAACACAAAATGAGATGAACTCTGAATTCAGAACTCAGAAAACAGAATGACAGAATGAGAATTTTTATTTCTGAGTGAACTAGAGGAGAAAGTATTAGACTTACACTTAAAAATTACATTTACACTTTAAGATAAATCCTTTTTTTTTTTTGTATGTGGCTCACAACGTATTGTGCTATACTGTTTAGTACCGTTTAAAGGCCACTGTTTTGTGCAGGGAGGCCCTGTATCTTAGGCTGTAACAGGCAGTAGACGGGCCGTATTAACACATCTCTTGGGACCACTTCCACAGATGGTCCTTTTGGAAGGATTCTCTTTATGTAAATAACGGTGCTGTACAGTTGGACACAAAGGCACACATACATGCACCATCTCCCACTACCCCCTTCAGTGCTATCTACAGTCACTTCCATTATTTAACACAGTGAATATTCTATGGTGACATCAGCATTCTGGAGGCCCATGCTGCCAGAGGGGCCCTGCTAATGAGGCACGACACCCCTCTCAGCTGGTCGCCTCACAGCCATGCCCAATCTCATGTCATTCCTTTCTCTTCTTTATGTCCCACCACAACATCATCTCTCAGCTCCATTCAGCTCTTTTGTAAGCAGTTCATAACCAGGGACATAATTAACTTTCATCCAAGTGAAAAAGGGCAGTAGCAAACAAAGAGCCTCTGCCTAGATTAGGTCGATAAGTCGATATTTAGAGGTGTTTGCTAGGGCTGTGTCGATACAATCAAATATCAATATATCACACTTTTTCTCACAATATTGTATCGATAATTTAGAATCCATGCATCAGTATTTACAGTACATTCAACTGTTTGTGCTTTCATATCATGTCCAGCATTCCAGTAAAGAAGAAACAGGTTTTTGATTCATTCTCTGCTGCTCAGTAAATTTGACAATCCTCTCTTTCTTCTGTTTGCAGTGAGGGGGTCTTCAAGTGCCCCGAGGACCAGCTCCCACTGGATTATGCCAAGGTAATGGACTCCGCACTAATCTGTCATGCATTTTGTTGTTGAACGGATTACAATTCAATCTCACACAGTGATTTACATTCCTTTAATGTACAGTCGAATAGACTTAAAGGGGCCTCGCTCTTTGGCTTTTCTCTCTGAGATAGTACTTTCCTCTGGTGGCCCTGCAAGAGTGTACGAATGTTGCTGTGTCAACAATCGCACGCTACTTTTGTGAGTCAGAGCGTGGGCAGGCTCTGGTCCTGCCTCAGGCACTCACCCCTTGTCCATGCTCCTCAAACCACCCAAGTAATCACACTAATGAACTACCATGGGCCACTCATTTCCTGGGAATTTGAAAAAAAGAAAAAAAAAAATAGTTAAGGGTTGAGAAAGACAGAACGAGACTGAGATGACTCATACTGTAGCTTAATTTCGAATGTGATAAGATAAGTTATATGCTGTCTTGCAGACTAGTAAAACTAGTTCAAGGACCAGTTTACCAGTGACATTTTTCTTTCATTTTCGAGAATTTTCCTAAAATGATCTACCTTTGTGTAAATAAAGAAAGGCTTAGAAAAAAATGAGGTTTGCTAAATGATGACATCATTTTTTTTTTTTTTTGGCACACTGTCCCTTTTAAAACTGGAGAAGCAGTGCACTAAATGCTGTGTATAACATATCAACGGTTTGATGCACAGCAAACCCGCATTTACTTTTTAACATAGATTTGGAGTAAACAGAGGTTTAACATAAAGAGAATGGACAGGAAAATGATCAAAGTGTTAAATACTGACTAAAGTGGTTAAATATCAATCCAGTTAATTCCCCTGTAAATATTCCCTCTCTCAAAATATTTCAGTCAAGCAATTATACCCTGTAGTTTAGAAAATATGCTCTGTGCCACGCTAAAGAAGGAATTCCACCAAATCTTTAATTAAAGTATCGTCTATTTTTTATTTTATTTCACCCTTTCATTAATAAATCAGCTTGGGCTCGGGAATAAAATGCCAGAAGAGTCAGCGTTTATTAAAGACTCATTTATCTCATGTTGTGCTCCAGAGAGTAAGATTACAATGAACCATGTCCTGCTGAGAATGGACGGACCTTGAATATAACAACTGTTTTTCGGGGGGCCTGGGTAGCTCAGCAAGTATTGACGCTGACTACCCCCCTGGAGTCGTGAGTTCGAATCCAGGGCGTGCTGAGTGACTCCAGCCAGGTCTCCTTAGCAACCAAATTGGCCAGTTGCTAGGGAGGGTAGAGTCACATGGGTTAACCTCCTTGTGGTCACTATAATGTGGTTCTCGCTCTCGGTGGGGCACGTGGTGAGTTGTGCGTGGATGCCGCAGAGAATAGCATGGGCATCGACACGCGCTACGTCTCTGCGGTAACGCACTCAACAAGCCAGGTGATAAGATGCGCGGATTGACTGTCTCAGACGTGGAGGCAACTGAGATTCGTCCTCCGCCACCCAGATTGAGGCGAGTCACTACGCCACCACGAGGACTTTGAGCGCATTGGGAATTGGGCATTCCAAATTGGGGAGCAAACTATTCTAACGTCTGAGTCATCTTCTCACGCAGTGCGCTTGACACAATTCTGCAAGGGCACATGCAGGACATCAAACCTGTTCTGTGTTGCAAAGGGCTTTAGTGTGCTAATCCATTGAAACTGTGATTTGCATGAAGTCAGGGGGATAACTCTACTCATCCTGGAAAGTCAGGTGTACTGGAGAACTGTCTGGTGCTCACGAGTCTTGGAGCACACACAGTATTACACAAGCAGTCTTTTTTAAAGTCCTAACGGCCACCCAGTCACCCACAGATTACCCATCCACCTACACAGGGCTGTTGTTCAGTACCTGTCTATGCCTGTTTTAGGTCAGGTTCACCTCACGTCTCCAGTCTCATTTGGTACACCTACTCTTTCAAAACGGTGAAGCGAGCAGGTAGTTAATGGCGCCAGTCACAATTAGGCACTGTAAACCCAAAATCTGTGCATTTCAGTTCAGAGCAGCTTGACACTGTGTGATAACCTGGCACAATGTGATAAAGCGACAAGCTTAAAAAGCTGTGTATCTAGAGTTTTTAGCTGTGACTCTATTATGTGACTCCATTATTAGGATATTACTGTTAGTAGTAATATAATTATTAGTATTAGTATTATTTTGTTGGTTGCTTTGTTTCTATTTCTGTAGCATTGCAATAGGTAGCCCCAGCCAAAATAAATCTCATTGGTCCAAATTTCTGCCGGTGGTACGTATTACATACTATTAGCAGGTTTCAGGGACTACACAAAAAGAATTGGATTGTGCTTTGTTGAACATATTAAACAAAATGTATGACTTAAAATAAAAATAATAAGGATTATGGGTGACTAAAAGATGGATTTTCTGATTAATCATGATCTTCATTTGAACAATCCTATTATCAATTATTAAAATCCCAAGATCGATTTTATTTATTTTTTTACTCTGAAGTTCACACACACGAGATCCTTACACTGCGTGTTGAAAGTAAAATTTGGTTTGTCCAACGTGTCCAAAGACAAGATCCATGCAATCCATTTGTCATTGAATAATGTCACTTTTAATTGCATTTCTGTTTTTTACAGTCAGTTGTAGAAACATTTAATTGTAAAATGAATGTGTGCCACTCCACTCTTGTTAATATGCTATCAACCAAAGCAAAATGCTGAACTCCCGGTATTCTTAGTCATATCAATGGAAAATGTTAATAAACTTATGCATTTAAACAACAAACATGTAACTATATATATATATATATATATATATATATATATATATATATATATATATATATATATATATATATATATATATAGTACTGTGCAAAAGTTTTATGCACTTGTGAAAAACTTTCAAATTGAGGATTTCTTAAAAAAAAAGAATGACATAAATAGTTTTCATTAATCAATTAACATCATACAAAGTCCAGTAAACAGAAAAAGAGCTAAATCAATATTTGGTGTGAACACTTTTGAATTCAAAACAGCACCAATTCTCCTACTTACACTTGGACACAGTTTTTCTTGGTTGTTGACAGATATGATGTTCCAAGCTTCTTGGATAATTTGCCACAGTTCTTTTATTATTTGGGCTGTCTCAATTACTTCTGTCTCTTTGTGTATTCCCAGACTGACCCAATGTTCAGTGGGGGGCTCTGTGAGGGCCATGCCATCTGTTGCAGGGCTCCCTGTTCTTTTATTCTATTCTATTTGCAAAAGGAATGTTTGGGAGTATAAAATGTATATTTCCTATTGACACACTAAAGTAGCAGATATAAATAACCATCTTAAGACAAATGTTTTTGTGAAACATCTTATGTGCCTAAGACTTTTGCACAGTACTGTATGTGTGTATGTGTGTATGTGTGTGTGTGTGTGTGTGTACCAATCAGCCACAACATTAAAACCACCTGCCTAATATTGTGTAGATCCCCCTCGTGCTCCCAAAACAGCGCCAACCCGCATCTTAGAAAAACGTTGAGATGATATACTTCTCACCACAATTGTACAGAGCGGTTATCTGAGTTAGCGTAGACTTTGTCAGTTCAAACCAGTCTGGCCATTCTCTGTTGACCTCTCTCAACAACAAGGTGTTTCCATCTGCAGAACTGCCACTCACTGGATGTTTTTCAGCAGTTACAGAAATACTCAAACCAGCCCGTCTGGCACCAACAATCATGCCACGGTCGTAATCACTGAGATCACATTTTTCCCCATTTTGATGGTTGATGTGAACATTTACTTTAGCTCCTGACCCATATATACATGATTTTATGCACTGCACTGCTGCTACACAATTGGCTGATTAGATAATCGCATGAATGATTGTTGGTGCCAGATGGGCTGGTTTTAGTATTTCTGTAACTGCTGATCTCCTGGGATTTTTACACACAACAGTCTCTAGAATTTACTCCGAATGGTGCCAAAAACAAAAAACATCCAGTGAGTGGCAGTTCTATGGATGGAAACGCTTTGTTGATGAGAGAGGTCAACAGAGAATGGCTGGACTGGTTTGAACTGACAAAGTCTACGCTAACTCAGATAACCGCTCTGTACAATTATGGTGAGAAGAATATCATCTCAGAATGCTATTCTGAGATGCGGGTTGCCGCTGATTTGGCGGCAAGAGGGGGATCTACACAATATTAGGCAGGTGGTTTTAATGTTGTGGCTGATCAGTCTATACACGTACACATACACAAACGTCATGTTTGTTGATGGAATACATGGAAATTGTACACTTTTAAAAAGTTCAGATGTGACAAAAGATAAAAAACTAATGATAAAATAAAATTTGTAAAATTATGTTTTCTTCATGTACCAATCTAGAAGGTCTACTATAATTACCAGCATTAGCTGAGAGAGAATTTCTTTCATATCTAAACAAAATGGACATTATAACTAAAATGTAACCATATTAATCAGAATTAATGCTGTTTGTATACATCTTTGATTTTGTGTAGATGAAGGGTACTTGAACCTTATTGATGATGTTATATTTTTATTTATTTATTTATTTATTTATTTATTTTTTTTAAGGCAAAATACCAAATACCACCTTAGCCCTTGCGGCCCTCCTTGTCCACACTTTGGTTGTGTAATGCTGCATAGACTTATGGATAGTGGTCCACTGTGGTGTCCACATCAGTGCAGACTCAGCAAAGGGTGTGATCAAGAGTACCCTTCAGAAACATAAAATAACAAATGGGACGTGACCCAACCCTGTAGTCTCATAGACTTTACAGACACTCACAAGCAACGGTCATCTACAGTCATAGGCATTCCTACTTGACTGCCATATCCAACTATATCAGGATCACACGAACCTCACTGTCTGCACACCCATTCGTAGTTGTGGCATAGCACCACTGTACATTTGATTAAAGTTGAACTCCGCACAAGTTTCTCGCAATTGCCAACTCCCATTGAAAATGAATGACTTCAATTTGCATCGGTGTTGCAAATCGCTGTCTGTGTAAATGCCGATTTACTCTGTGATAGTGCCCTTGTCCTCATTTGTGTATATAATTAAGTTAACTGCCTTTGTCTTTAGATTACACTCCCCAAGTACAATGCAAATCTGTGTGTTTACTCTAGAAGATATTTATGAAAGATTTGCCACGTGATTCTGTTTTACTTTCTAGATGTTATCTGCAAATTTTATTCCAGAGATTCTCAGACACTGTGTAATGCAGGATGGTACAGTTGGGAGAATTTATATGAGCATGCCAGAAAATCTGTCAGTGAAAATGAGTTTGTGTGTGTGGTTGTGGTGGGGTGAGGGGTGGCGGCTCCATATGGGACTACATGGGTGGCGAACAGTCGTGTCTACCTCTAGTGCTGTCCAAACACATAGCAGATCTTTGTGTGTATGTAAGTCCTGCAGGCAGGGGATTTGGGCTGATTGGATGGAGCAGCAATTCTTCCGTCATCGACTTTATGGATGAGGTGAATACGCAATAGCCGCTGGGTGTAGCCTATATACACACAAATGCATTAATGTATGCGTACACACTCATTTCATTGGGCTCTGGTGAGGGTATCAATCTCCATTCATTTGATCATACAACACTATATTTGTGAATGTATTAGGTAAAATATAAGTCTTTTGCCTATGAATTATGGAAATCCATTTGGTGATGCTAGTAGTGCAGAAATTACACACTTCGCAATTAACATGTGGTTGACTATGAATGACATGACGTTATTGGTTATTGCAACACAAAAACCCCTTTTCTTGTGGGAGAGGCCACAGGCAAATACTGTGTCATGGTTAATAAGTGAACGTTTAAGTCCAGAACTCTGCCCTGTCCTTGATTGGTTAATATATGAGTGTGTTTGTATTTTAAGAGAGGAGACAGGGTTGATAAATGCGTCCTTGGTGTATGTTGTAGATTTATCCTGACCCTGAGCTGGAGCAGCAGATATTAGCGCTGCCCATCCGCTGTATTCACAGTGAGGAGGGCTGCCGCTGGACCGGCCAGATGAAACAGCTACAGGTAAGTATAGTTTTTATTTCTGGGCTTTTTGCAGTTTTATTGATGGTGACAGTCTGAAAAATTACATGTAATGATAGGCAGAAGAGTGTGTGGGGTGGGTGGGGATCAGGAAATGACACAATCCATATTCGATCTTGAGTCGCACGCATTTAAGCGCCACCCCATAACATATCGGAGCATGTGCACTACCTGCGATTTTGGGGAGTTGGGGGAGACCGCTATTTCGAAGTATCTCAATATTTTACCTCATGATACTGTATTAATATTGTAACTCTAAGAATTTTTACTTATTTGGTTACATTTTTCACATATCATTTTTGGGAAAAAGCGATTAACTCAGAGCAAGCGTGTGAGTAGATGAAACATACTGCAGCATTAGAATTACGACATGAAATGAAACTCTTCCAGTCAATCAAAATGCAAACTTAGAACGAGCAAAGAAAATAAAAGTCTATTACTTGTTCCATTTGTAAGGATGTTCCATATAGATGCTCTGTATGGCTAGATTGCAAGGGTTTTTGTGTAATGATAACACGCTGGAACCAAGATATGCTAATTCCTCACATTATTTTTTAACTGACACTGACGTACCTATGCTCCACGCAACTTCTTTGACTCCACGATGAAGCAGGATGATTAGCACTTGTTGCGCAATGAGAAACAAGTAAAAGATCGCAATCTATCACAATTTTTAATCGCAATACACTAAACAAAAAAACACAATATTTTCATATCGCAACCCATATATAGATATAATATTGTATCATATTTTATTTTAGCATTGCATTGCTTCTGTCTGGTCTTTTGTTCTGTAGCTTCATACAGTATATTTCGCATTTTGTTAGCGTAGCGGCTGGAAGTTTTAAACTTTCGGTACAGTACATTAATGTTTTAGTAGTGTGTTGAAGCCGAACGGTTGTACCTACTAACTCTCCCTTCATCTGTTTCTTTCAGAGTCACTTCTCCACCTGCGCATTCAACGTGATCCCCTGCCCCAACCGCTGCTCCGTCAAGCTAACTCGCCGGGACCTGCCTGAGCACCTGCAGCACGACTGCCCCAAACGCAAGGTCAAGTGCGAGTTCTGCGGGAGCGAGTTCACGGGAGAGGCCTATGAGGTATGCCGGAACACTTTAACTGCCCTGCTGAAAAAAAATCCTAAACTTTGCTGGTCTCTCAGCCTGGCCAAGGTGATTTAGCTGGGCAGTCAATGGTCTTCTAGCCTGACTAGCTGAAAAGTGCCCAAAACCCCTATAAAACCAGCCAGCATACCAACTGACCATGCTGGGAGACCAGCTAAGACCAGCAAACCATTTTAGGCTGATTGTTGTTATTTGGAATAATAGCTTATTGGATGTATTGACACATCAGCTAAGCAGTATTCTGAAGTCTTATTTGATTATTGGCAGTTTTTCTGCTATTATAAGGATTACTACATGAAGGAAGGCTTGTGTGCTTCACACTGTGGTGTAATTCTCTCAATGTGTGAACTCTTATGAATTTGTTACTAGCAAATTGGCAGCTTGATCTGCCGTTGTTCGCTAATGTAGTGCCACTCCTATTTTTACACCTCTAATTCAAACCTCATAATGCATAAAAGAGACATTTAGTCTTGTTTAATGTGTTTTTTTTTATTTTTTTTTTATAGGAATTGTTCATTGTTTCATGGCTGGACTGCAAATTTGCATAAAATTGTAAAAATGTATGATTAAAGAGCAATTTTACTTTGGATTTTAAACTGCAGTGCTAACAAGTTTGGTGTGCCTTTTTTATGGTGACTTTTGTCTGTTTGCAAGGCACCACTGTTTTGGTTTGTTTTCTTCCAATTTATTCAGCCTAAGCTGCTTAATATACTGACTTTGTACATAAATTCAGTCTTAGGGTCTTCGTCATTTGAAGTGTGAACGACAGTGATTGCATCAGCGTATGCTTAATTTTGGTATATTTTTTTGCATACTAAATTGTGATTGGCCTTTTCTCTCTTGCATATATGTAACAGTCCATTGTCATCTTTATGCTGTACAGATGTTTTAGACCAGGGGCTTTCAAACCTTTAGATGTCAAGGACCCCCAAACATTTTGATATCCTTGCGAGGGACCCCCTTCCTAAAATATAAAAGCAGCTATATATTTTCATGCTCAGACACAATTTTACTGTGTGCAAAAAAAAAAAAAAAAACATAGCAAAATTAACATATTAGCTAAATGAAATTTACGTTTACATTGTCATTGTACTAAAGCCAAAAGATATGATTAAAATATCTGTAAAATATTATTTCCAAAAATATTTATTTCGTATTTACAGTGCATCTTATTTCTTACATCTTATTTTCGCTATTAATGTTTGTATGTAAACCTGAAGGAAAAAAGTTTCAATTAAATTCAAATGTATTTGTGTAGTGATTTCAAAATCAACCAGTGACTACGGTTACATGGACACCAGATAACGGCTTATTGCGAGAAAACAGCGTTCCCGTTTACATGCACTGTTTAAGCGGTGTACTCCTTACTCCTGTATACATGTGGCTCTGTCAGTAAGCAGCTTTCTCCACTGCAATGTAATTTTCACACAACGTTTGTGTAAAAACACATGACATCCGAAGGAGACTTTACTATTTTTCTGTCTGTTGATACGCTTTATTTCCAGATATTCCAGAGTTGTTGCTGTGTTTGTTTCCTTAACTTACTATCGCAACCTGCAGCTGAACTGGGACGCAGTGTGATGTTTCCCACTTCCATAAAACTCCGGAGTTCCCCCAGTGTACGAGTGCACACACTGGCAGCCAAAAGTTTGGAATAACGTACAGATTTTGCTGTTTTGGAAGGAAGTTGGTACTTTAATTCACCAAAGTGGCATTCAACTGATCACAAAGTATAGTCAGGACATTACTGATGTAAAAAACAGCACCACCACTATTTGAAAAAAGTAATTTTTGATCAAATCTAGACAGGCCCCATTTCCAGAAGCCATCACTCCAACACCTTATCTTTGAGTAATCATGCTAAATTGCTAATTTGGTACTAGAAAATCACTTGCCATTATATCAAACACCGTTGAAAGCTATTTGGTTCGTTAAATGAAGCTTAACATTGTTTTTGTTTTTGAGTTGCCACAGTATGCAATAGACTGGCATGTCTTAAGGTCACTATTAGGTCAAAAATGGCAAGAAAGAAACCGCTTTCTCTAGAAACTTGTCAGTCAATCATTGTTTTGAGGATTGAAGGCTATACAATGCTTGAAATTGCCAAAAAACTGAAGATTTCATACAAAGGTGTACACTACAGTCTTCAAAGACAAAGGACAACTGGCTCTAACAAGGACAGAAAGAGAAGTGTAAGGCCCAGATGTACAACTAAACAAGAGGATAAGTACATCAGAGTCTCTAGTTTGAGAAGTAGACACCTCACATGTCCTCAGCTGACAGCTTCATTGAATTCTACCCACTAAACACTAGTTTCATGTACAACAGTAAAGAGAAGACTCAGGGGTGCAGGCCTTATGGGAAGAATTGCAAAGAAAAAGCCACTTTTGAAACAGAAAACAAAAAGAAAAGGTTAGAGTGGGCAAAGAAACACAGACATTGGACAACAGATAATTGGAAAAGAGTTTCATGGATCTTAACCCCATTGAGCTTTTGTGGGATCAGCAAGACTGTAAGGTGTGTGAGAAGTGGCCCGACAAGACAGCCACATCTATGGCAATTGCTACAGGAAGTGTGGAGTGAAATGTCACCTGAGTTTCTGGACAAACTGACAGCTAGAATGCCAAGTATCTGCAAAGCTGTCATTGCTGCACATGAAGGATTTTTTGATGAGAACTCCCTGAAGAAGTTAAAGAAGTTCTAAACATTTTTTTTCAAATTGTAATAGTAATTTTTCAGGTTATTAATGTCCTGACTATACATTGTGATCAGTTGAATGCCACTTTGGTGAATAAAAGTACCAATTTCTTTCCATAAGAGCAAAATCTGTACATTATTCCAAACATTTGGCCACCAGTGTGTGTGTATATACAGTGCCTTGCAAAAGTATTCAGACCCCTGACCAATTCTCTCATATTACCGAATTACAAATGGTTCACTGAAATTTCATTCTGATTGATATTTTATTTTAAAACACTGAAACTCAAAATCAATTATTGTAAGGTGACATTGATTTTTTTGTTGGGAAATATTTTTATTAAAAATAAAAAAACTTAAATATCTTGCTTGCATAAGTATTCAACCCCCACACATTAATATTTGGTCGAGCCACCTTTTGCTGCTATAACTGCTTTAAGTCTTTTGGGGTACATATGTACCAGTTTTGCACACAGTGACGAAGTAATTTTGGCCCATTCTTCTCGGCAGATTTTCTACAGGTTGTTCAAGTTGGTTGGGTGACGCTTGTGGACTGCAATTTTCAAATAGTGCCACAGATTCTCAATAGGATTGAGATCAGGACTTTGACTGGGCCACTGTAGGACATTTATGTTTTTGTTCTTGAGCCACTCCAAAGTTGCTTTGGCCTTGTGCTTGGGATCATTGTCCTGCTGAAAGGCGAATTTCCTCCCAAGCTTCAGTTTTTTAGTAGACAAGCAGGTTCTCTTGCAGTATTTCCCTATATTTTGCTCCATCCATTCTTTCTTCAATTCTAACAAGATGCCCAGTCACTGTAGGGATGGTGTGTCTTGAGGCATAGGAAGTGTTAGGTTTGCGCCACACATAGCGCTTTGAGGTTTGGTCTCATCCGATCACAAAACCTTCTCCCACATCACAGCTAGGTCACTCACATGCTTTCTGGCAAACTCCAGACGTGCTTTCAGATGGTACTTTTCGAGTAACGGCTTCTTTCTTGCCACCCTCCCATACAGGCCAGCGTTATACAGTGCTCATGATATGGTTGACTGGTGCACCATTACTCCACTCCCAGCCTCTGAACTCTGTAGCTCCTTCAAAGTGATTGTTGGCCTCTCTGTAGCTTCTCTCACAAGTCTCCTTTTTGTTAGAGTGCTGGGTTTTGAGGGAAGGCCTTTTTTTGGCAGTGCCTGGGTGGTGTGGTGCAGCTTCCTCTTCCTGATTATTGATCCAACTGTGCTCACTGGGATATCCAAACATTTGGATATTATTTTGTACCCTTTCCCTAATCTATGCATTTTTATTACTTTATCTCTAACTCCTGTGGAATGCTCTTTGGTCTTCATTTCCCTTCAGATTCACAGCCTGACCAAAGATCCTTCAACAGTGGGTTTTTTTTATCCAGAAAATGTGATTTTCAACTTTAATAATTCACAGGTGGATGCCAGTGGTAAATTAATTGTGTCCTCGTTAGGGCAGTGTCTTTCATCCTTGTAACCTGGCAGCTTCCACAGCACAGGGGTTGAATACTTATTCAAGCAAGATATTTCAGTTTTGTTTTTTGTTTTTTTATATTTCCCAACATAAAACCAATGTCACCTAACAATAATTGATTTTGAGTTCCAGTGTTTTAAAGTAAAATATCAAACAGAATGAAATTTCAATGCACCATATGTAACTCAGTAATATGAGATAATTGGTCAGGGGTCTGAATACATTTGCAAGGCTGTGTGTGTGTGTGTGTGTGTGTGTGTGTGTATGTGTGTGTATGTGTATATATATATATATATATATATATATATATATATATATATATATATATATATATATATATATATATATATAATCACAAACCTATCTAAAAACTTATAAATAAAAAATGTGGCCATCAATAGATTCAAATATTCATGATTAATCTCATGATTTCCATCCACAGTAAAACCGTAATAATGTAAAATCCCTGAATGTCAAACTTTTTTTTTTCAACATTTTTACAGTTTTATTCTTATTGTTTGTCCCCGGAACCCAGTTTGAAAACCCCTGTTTTAGATTATGAGAGAGTGTTATGAAAATGGCAAAGCAGCACGGGTGCAGCTGAATTAATTTACCCTCAATCAAAACCTAAAACTTCAACAATGTTCTTTTCCTGCTTTGCTGAAGCACTGCTATTTTCTTCAGGATATTCAAATGTAGTTTCCTTTCTCCCTCTGATGTCCCTCAGAACCACCAGGGCATCTGTCCACAGGAGAGCGTCTATTGCGAGAATAAGTGTGGAGCGAGAATGATGAGGAGACTCCTGTCCCAGCACACCATGACAGAATGCCCCAAACGCACCCAACCCTGCAAGTACTGCGGCAAAGAGTTCGTCTACGACACTATCCAAGTCAGTGACACAACAGAGCAACCTTTAAAGGGATAGTTCACCCAAAAATGAAAATTCTGTTATTTATTTACAGTTGTGCTCAAAAGTTTGCATACCCTGGCAGAAATTGTGAAATTTTGGCATTGATTTTGAAAATATGATTGATCATGCAAAAAAAAACTGTCTTTTATTTAATGGTAATGATCATATGAAGCCATTTATTATCACATAGTTGTTTGGCTCCTTTTTAAATCATAATGATAACAGAAATCACCCAAATGGCCCTGATCAAAAGTTTACACACCCTTGAATGTTTGGCCTTGTTACAGACACACAAGGTGACACACACAGGTTTACATGGCAATTAAAGGTTAATTTCCCACACCTGTGGCTTTTTAAATTGCAATTAGTGCCTGTGTATAAATAGTCAATGAGTTTGTTAGCTCTCACATGGATGCACTGAGCAGGCTAGATACTGAGCCATGGGGAGCAGAAAAGAACTGTCAAAAGACCTGCGTAACAAGGTAATGTAACTTTATAAAGATGGAAAAGGATATAAAAAGATATCCAAAGCCTTGAAAATGCCAGTCAGTACTGTTCAATCACTTATTAAGAAGTGGAAAATTCAGGGATTTCTTGATACCAAGCCAAGGTCAGGTAGACCAAGAAAGATTTCAGCCACAACTGCCAGAAGAAATACAAAGAAAAACCCACAGGTAACCTCAGGAGAAATACAGGCTGCTCTGGAAAAAGACGGTGTGGTTGTTTCAAGGAGCACAATACGATGACACTTGAACAAAAATGAGCTGCATGGTCGAGTTGCAAGAAAGAAGCCTTTACTGCGCCAATGCCACAAAAAAGCCCGGTTACAATATGCCCGACAACACCTTGACACGCCTCACAGCTTCTGGCACACTGTAATTTGGAGTGACAAGACCAAAATAGATTTTTGTTTGGAGAGGGGTCAACAAGGACTATAGTGAAAAGAATACCATCCCCACTGTGAAGCATGGTGGTGGCTCACTGATGTTTTGGGGTTGTGTGAGCTCTAAAGGCACGGGGAATCTTGTGAAAATTGATGGCAAGATGAATGCAGCATGTTATCAGAAAATACTGGCGGACAATTTGCATTCTTCTGCATGAAAGCTGCGCATGGGACGCTCTTGGACTTTCCAGCATGACAATGACCCCAAGCACAAGGCCAAGTTGACCCTCCAGTGGTTACAGCAGAAAAAGGTGAAGGTCATCGAGCCACTCTGGGGAGATCTCAAACGTGCAGTTCATGCAAGACGACCAAAGACTTTGCATGACCTGGAGGCATTTTGCCAAGACGAATGGGCAGCTATACCACCTGCAAGAATTTGGGGCCTCATAGACAACTATTACAAAAGACTGCACGCTGTCATTGATGCTAAAGGGGGCAATACACAGTATTAAGAACTAAGGGTATGCAAACTTTTGAGCACAACTGTACATCCTCATGTTGTTCCAAAACTGTATGACTTTATATCTTTCTGTATGATCTGTATGATGTTACTTCTATAGAACACAAAAGTGAACTTTTGAAGAATATCCTGACCATGCTATTGCATATAATGAAAGTGAATGGGGACTGGGGCTGTCAAGCTCCAAAATGACCTATTAAGCACCATTGAAGTATAATAAAAGTGGTCCATATGGCTTGTGTGCTGTATTCCAAGTCTTTAGAAGTCATACGAAAGCATTTCTTGAGGAACAGACCAAAATGTAAGTAGTGTTTTACTGGAAACCTTTATATCCGCCCTAGCTCTACTTGCCGCATTCATTAGAGATCATGACAGAAGTTCAAATCGTTCTTTTCAATAAATCAGTTGCTCCAGTTCACAGATTTGGTCTGAATGATTTGATTACAAATTGGACTGATCCAGTTCTCAAGTTCTACTCACTGACTCAATGATCCAGTTGCAGCGGTTAGTAGCTTGCTAAAAGGGAACATTTTCAGTGAATACAGTCATATGTTGTTAGAACCACATTAAAATGACAGAATTTTCATTTTTGGGTGAACCCTTTAAATCATTTAGCAGCATGACTTAAACTGTGTCTGCGCTATTGTGTAGACTTGTGTCTGTGTGATGCAAATAGTGTTTGTTCGTTGGGTTTTCTGTGAGCACATTCAGCGCTGGTTGCTAATGTAACTGGTGGCTCAGTGGTGAATTAAAGGGGTTTTGAGTCTGCACAGGGTGGGATGGCAGAGGGCCTGTAACTACATAAATGCAGGCTTTATGCTAGATTCTGGGTTTGGTGCCAGAGAGCCACAGCTTGGGCTGTCCAAGCTTCTTTTAACAACACCTGCGTTTACACACACAGAGGTACAGTATATAGAGTATACTGAAACTGCGATATTCAGCAACCCAGCAAACACACACACCGCTTTCACCTCCCCATACAAAGAATGATTCCCATTTTGTGCGCTTTATTGTTACATCATACCTTACTTACATCTTCTGTAAATTTGGTGCATGCTTTTATAAAGAAATATAATATACAAGCATAAATGCTGCTGTACTGTAGTTGAGCTCATGGTGATTGAATGAATCCATGTATATTTTAGTGCACACACCTCCTTTCATCAAGCTGATATTACTCAACAAACGCTGCAGAAATCACAGCACAACCTACACATCCACATCAATGCTGACTGCTTCCTTTCATCCCACAGAACCATCAGTACCACTGCCCTCGCTTTCCCGTGCAGTGCCCTAATCAGTGTGGAACCCCAAACATCGCCCGAGAGGATCTGGCTAACCATGTGAAGGAGAGCTGTGGCAGTGCATTGGTCCTCTGCCCCTTCAAAGAGGCCGGCTGCAAACACAGAGTGAGTCCTTTTACACCTCCTGCACTACAACATTTATTACGCTCACTGCGTTCCAACATTTCTATGCACAGTTTGCCTTCCTCAACATCTGTAATAAATTGTCTTTGTCAGTAAAAATTTACTTTGATAAATTTTATCAAAGAGCACTCTTTTTGAGGATGCAGAGGGCTGTCTGGGCTGTCTGCTTTGAGATGTCACCTGTGCTAGCTTTTGAGATCAAGGGAGGTTTGGGAAACTAAGTTGTATATACTTTAGTGTTAATTAGTGCATCACCCTGGGGTACAGGCAGCACAGGCAACAACTCAACAAGGTGGCATGTTACTGATTTCTTATCTTCACGTGCATTTTATAGACCCTAGAGTAGATAGCATATTTAATTTGATGAGAACAAAAACAAGGCTGTGAGGATAGAATACAGTTTGATTAATGTCGCACTTTTGTGTACCTGGGTGTCGATCATCCAGTTGATGAAACATTGAAAATACATCTTCCCACAACCTGCCAGTGGACCAAAAAACTTTGCAAAGCATTGGTTTGGAAGTTTTGACATAACATTGGACCTTAAGACAGTTAGACGTACAGTCCATTCAAAATTTCATGGAGGGTATCGATCATTCAGTTGACAAAACATTGAAAATATGTCTTTCCACAATCTGCCATTGGACCAAAAAACTTTGCAAAGCATGGGTTGTGAAAATTTGACATTACCTAGGAGGACCTTAAAACAGAGCTGGGCTTCACTGATTGAATATGAGCAGATTTTTTTTTTTTTTTTTTTTAATTTTGAACAAATAATTTGTGAAACCATTTTTACTTAAATTGTTGCATTCAATTTACGATGCAAGACCTAAAGACAGTACGAAATACTGGGCCTTACTGATCAAATATGAGCAGAACAAATGTAAAAATTGTAATTAAATAAAAATATGTTAATTGTTGCATTCAATTTACGATTTAGGACCTTAAGACAGTACAACACACTGGGCCTTACTGATGGAATATGAGCTAAATAAATGTCAAAATTTTGAATAAATCATTTTTAAACCATTTTTATGTAAATTCTTGCATTTAATTTACGACGTAGGACCTTAAGACAGTACGACATACTGGGCCTTACTGATCAAATATGAGCAGAACAAATTTCAAAATTTAATGAAATATTTTTAAAAGAAAAATTACGTTAATTTTTGTATTAAATTACAACGTAGGACCTTAAGACAGTACAAAATACTGGGCCTTACTGATGACATACAAGCAGAATTTTTTTTTACATTTAATTAAAAAAAACATTACATTAATCGTTGCATTCAATTTACGATTTAGGACCTTAAGACAGTACAACACACTGGGCCTTACTGATAGAATACAAGCAGAACAAATTTCTACATTTCTAATAAATCATTTGTAAAACCATTTTTATGTAAATTATTGCATTTAATTTATGACGTAGGACCTTAAGGCAGTACGACATACAAGGCCTTACTGATGAAATACAAGCAGAACAAATGTCTAAATTTCGAATAAATAAATCATTAAACCATTTTTGTGTACTGTAAATTGTTGCATTCGATTTACACAAGAATGTTATTACGATAAATTTACACAGACGTTAATGAATGAAGCCCACTGAACGAACTGTACATCTATCCTTCAAAGCCTTGTTTTTGTTTTCATTAAATTAAATGTAGCTTTAACACTGAGTAAAGTCTAGAGTAATGATGATAGCATCATGTAGATAAAAACAAAATGAACATATTAATTTAGTTTCTTCTCCAATCAATTTCACATAAAGCTTATGTAAATGTTCTGTGTTTTCTAGTGCCCAAAGGTGGCTGTTGGTCGACACATGGAGGAGAGCACAAAGTCCCACCTGACGATGATGTGCAGTCTGGTGGGGCGGCAGCGACAGGAAATCCTGGAGTTGAGACGAGAAATGGAGGAGCTCTCCGTCAGTCATGACGGCGTTCTCATCTGGAAGCTGACCGACTATTCACGCAAACTGCAGGAGGCCAAACTCCGCAACAACCACGAGTTCTTCAGCCCGCCCTTCTACACACACCGCTATGGCTACAAGCTGCAGGTGTCCGCTTTTCTAAATGGTAACGGCAGCGGCGAGGGCTCACATCTGTCCATCTACATCCGCGTGCTACCCGGCGAGTACGATAACCTGCTGGAATGGCCCTTCTCGTACAAGGTGACCTTCTCCATCTTGGACCAGAGTGATCCATCCCTGTCCAAACCTCAGCATATCACTGAGACCTTCAACCCTGACCCCAACTGGAAGAACTTCCAGAAACCATGCAGCAGCCGGAACTCGCTGGACGAGAGCACGCTGGGTTTCGGCTACCCCAAGTTCATCTCGCACGACGAGATCAAAAAGAGGAACTACATTCGAGACAACTCCATCTTTCTCAAAGCTTCTATAGAGATCCCACAAAAAATCATGGCTTGAGTTTAATGGGACACGAGTGAAGATTTGTCTCGATGGACCCATCTCAAAAACTCTACTGAAAGACTCGGAGATTGTCTGTCTGGTTATTTAGCTGGCTTCAGGAGCCCGTATTTAAGTGCTTGATCAGCAAAGTCATCACTTTGAAGTGTTTTGGATTTGCTTTTTAACACATTCTTCCTCAATCTACAGCAACGCCTTTGGACATTCAGTAGTGCCTAGAACATTTATTTTAATTTAAATGTTATTTTTAAAGTGTGATTTATGTTATTTCCCTAACAGATGTCAAGTATAAGTAAAAGGCTGTGAAAGGCTATTCATAACATTTGCACTTTGAGAATGTTTGAATATTTTCGGAGACAAGGCAACGGAGCTCTAAAACACAACAACAGGCTGTACTGTTATGTCTGTGTTAGGAATTCAGCGTACACACACACTAACACGAAAACCTTCTTGGCTCTTTTGTGTACACACTTTCGCCCGGCATTGGCTCTTGAAAAGAAACTCAACGATGGGGGTCAAAAGGACCTAGCTTTCCTGTTTGACTTGTTTTAAGTAAACTAACAACGGCTGTGAACTAAATGTAGCTTAACCTTTTAGTTACCTTTTGTCGCTCTAGCAGTATGAGACTTGTTAGACTTAGACTCCCATTTTTAATGGTGTATTGTAGTACTCGATATGTCATTTTTCAACACCCTGTTGTTCTTAGCCCACCAGGACTTCTGCTCCCACGTTCTGTTTGGGAGTGATTCAAGGATTTTAATGGGTGAAGGTGCTAAAAGCGTGCTTTTTTTTTTTTTTCATTATTGTACGATGGAAGCAAAACCTTTTGCTACTCATGCACAACAGTCTGGATCGAAAGCCATGCGAGAGTTTGTTTACATTCAGTCTGTGGGTGTTTGGCGAGGATTACATTAACAGGTCACATGATCTTCTACGTGGACCACTTTTTGTTCTGTATTCTTAACCAGCAATGTGTCGAGGACTTGTTACGTTGTGGCGGACGAACGGTCAAAAGGAACCAAATTTCTTTTTTTAATATGTGGGAAAAAAAATGTGAGCAACACCTGTTGCGTTTATGTTATTAATGGAGGGTGTTTTGAATGTGAACTCTGGACTCATATGTGCGGTACACACTTTCTGTTTTCTGTCTTACTATGCCGGTCAGTGGCAGCTGATGAATAGAAAAGTGCGGGCACTTGCCACGGTTGCCCCCAAAGAGTGTTGGTGCCTCAGGTGCGAGAGCGTCTTTTTCGAGCGGTGCTGGTAGCCATGGTTACCTGTGCCTGCAAAAGCAGCATGTGAATGAGAGGAGAGTTCTTCCATGTGCCTGAGGAAGATGAGCCTTGTGCAATATGGCTGCTATTGCTCCATACAGACCAGTGGAGGACTTTGTTGATACTTATTATATATTATATGTGAATACTAATAAAAAAAAAATGCAAAAGCACATTCTTCTTCACATTTAATCTTGCTATGATACCAGCTAATATTTTGCAATGATTTTGAGAAAACCTGAAAAAAAAAAAAAAGTTTTTGATAAGATTGTGTATTTTACAAAGTACTTCAGATGTTTTCTACAACACTTTTTTTGGAAATGAGGTGGGGGGGGGGGGGCCTCTATGTTGACATTCTATGGACCCTTTTTATGTTTCACCTCTGTGGCATTTGCTCGATCGTTTGTCTGGTTTGGATTTTGCATATTATGTCTGTATTATTTCCTATTGAAAGTATTTATTTTAAGGCGCCATGACATAAGCTTGTTTAAAGAAATGGTGCAGATGTTTTTATATGTTGATTTGATGATTGCTTGTCAATATCACTTGAAATAAAACAATGTATGAAGATCTGCTCTCAATGGTGTCGTCTCTCACGTGGTGTTAGAAAAACACCTGGGTTCAATGCTCAGGTCTCTGTTCTGGGTGCTTAACAAACAGTTTCTCTCATGTAACCATTTGCTTTCACTGTTTACACACATTTTTATCAGTCCCGCAGGACTCTCCCACCAGACCTACAACACAAAGCATTTGTAGAAGAATCGAACCACTTTAGTTACAGGAAGCACAATTTAGTCTCAAATATCTCTGCATTTACATAATTAAAGTAAAATGTTGTGAAGCCAGGATTACAATGGCCATGAATAACCAGGAAATATCAGGGAATATTTAACCTTGTGTGACCCTGCCTCCACATGTTTGGAAGTTGTATTTTGGCTTTGCTATACACAACGCATAATTTAAATGAATTAAAACAGACTGAATACGGGGGCCTGGGTTGCTCAGCGAGTAAAGACGCTGACCACCACCCCTGGAGTCGTGAGTTCGAATCTAGGGCATGCTGAGTGATTCCAGCCAGGTCTCCTAAGCAACCAAATTGGCCCGGTTGCTAGGGAGGTTAGAGTCACATGGGGTAACCTCCTTGTGGTCGCTATAATGTGGTACGCTCTCGGTGGGGCGTGTGGTGAGTTGTGCGTGGATGCCGCAGAGAATAGCGTGAAGCCTCCACATGTGCTATGTCTCGCGTAGCAATCTTATTGTACGCGATAAGATGCGCGGATTGATGGTCTCAGACATGGAGACAACTGACATTTGTCCTCCACCACCCGGATTGAGGCAAGTCACTACACCACCACGAGGACTTAGAGCACATTGGGAATTGGGCATTCCAAATTTGGGAGAAAAAAAAACAAAAAACTGTCTGAATACTGTTCACAACACAGTCATTTAAGGGTTACAATTCTGGCACAACGTGTCACGTGACAACAGCATTTGACACAACAGCACGATTTCCGTGAAGTGCTCCAACAGGCGCAGCACCAGCAAAGGTGCCTCTGGTAAGAAACTTCTACGTTTTTTTTATTGAAACCTGTTTAGGTGTAAAGGGTAGCATCTCTAGTTTTGTTTGATATGCGGTTTAAAAAAAATCCATTAATTTTTCATGCTGACAAAGATGAAGTCCACATATGTGGAAAATGGGACCTTATTCCATCAAAAGTTGAAATCATGTTAGTTACACTGGCGGCCAAAAGTTTGGAATAATGTACTGATTTTGCTGTTTCGGAAAGAAATTGATATTTTAATTCACCAAAGTGGCATTCAACTTATCACAAAGAATAGTCAGGACCATCTGATATAAAAAAACAGCACCATCACTATTTGAAAAAAGTCATTTCTGATCAAATCTAGACAGGCCCCATTTCCAGAAGCCATCACTCCAACACCTTATCCTTGAGTAATCATGCTAAATTGCTAATTTGTTACTAGAAAATCACTTGCCATTATATCAAACACAGCTGAAAGCTATTTGGTTCATTAAATGATGCTTAACATTGTCTATGTGTTTGTTTTTGAGTTGCCACAGTATGCAATAGACTGGCATGTCTTAAGGTCAATATTAGGTAAAAAATGGCAAAACATATATACAATGCTTGAAACTGCCCAAAAAAACAGAAGGTGTACATTACAGTCTTCAAAGACAAAGGATAACTGGCTCTAACAAGGACAGAAAGAGATGTGGAAGGCCAGATGTACAACTAAACAAGAGGATAAGTACATCAGAGTCTCTAGTTTGAGAAATAGACGCCTCACATGTCCTCAGCTGACAGCTTCATTGAATTCTACCCGCTCAACACCAGTTTCATGTACAACAGTAAAGAGAAGACTCAGGGGTGCAGGCCTTATGGGAAGAATTGCAAAGAAAAAGTCTCTTTTGAAACAGAAAAACAAAAAGAAAAGGTTAGAGTGGGCAAAGAAAAGACATTGGACAACAGATAATTGGAAGAGAGTGTTATGGATTTTAACCCCATTGAGCTTTTGTGAGATCAGCTAGACTGTAAGGTGTGTGAGAAGTGCCCGACAAGACAGCCACATCTATGGCAAGTGCTACAGGAAGTGTGGAGTGAAATGTCACCTGAGAATCTGGACAAACTGACAGCTAGAATGCCAAGGATCTGCAAAGCTGTCATTGCTGCACGTTGAGGATTTTTTTTAATGAGAAATCTTTAAAGAAGTTTAAGAAGTTCTGATTATTTTGTTTTTTAAGTGTAATAGTAATTTTTTTTTCACATTATTAATGTCCTGACTATACATTGTGATCAGTTGAATGCCACTTTGGTGAATAAAAGTACCAATTTCTTTCCATAAGAGCAAAATCTGTACATTATTCCAAACTTTTGGCCACCAGTGTACATTGAATAATTTTGAACTATAACACATCTGTGGGTCATTTTGCTTAATTTTAATAGAAGTTATGTTATTTAATTTTGTAATCATTGTACAATATGGTTCTATTCATTAATATTAGTAAATGCATTCCTACATATTTACTGTGCATTTTCACATTGAGAATAAATGTATTCATCAAAAAGCTGAAAAATGTTGCTTTCAGAGGCTTTACATGGAGTTAGGAAGAAAATAAGGTGCATACAGAAAAGTGCATTCACTCCTAAAATCTGACCAAAAGTTCAGTTTCAGGCTGAGAGTTTGTGTTTGGACTACTCAACATGTTTGGCAGACATGGGACAATGACAATCAGTACATAGATTCAGAATTTTATCATGCAAAATTAAATTTGAATATGGTTGGCAGTGATTTGATGATGCTGGCCATTACTTTATTAATTCAACTTTATTGAAAGTCAGCTGTAATGTCTATAACGTCTCAGAAACATGAATAACCAACACTCCTGGACACATAATAAACTATTTGATGAAAAAGAAATCTGACTTTCTATAGCTTGGTGTTACTTAAAATTTCACAACTTTGTCCCGCTTGTCCCAAATTTTTTTTTTTTTTTTTTTTTTTACTTGTTTATTAGGTGGTACTAGTTACAAATCAAAAATGGTAATGGAAAATGCACACAGCAGTCATGCCCAGGTCTCAGGAGGTTAAAATTGTGATTTATGGGCCTGGAAAAGACCCACATCTGCCTACCGACCGACTGAACCACCCACACGCACAAAGATTGTCTTGACTAACTTTATTTTTGAAGTATTGTTTTGAAATATCCTAATCACGAAGGAATGGAAAACTCTTGGAAATGCATTGGTCCAATTTTTGTTTGTCCAAAGACATTTTTGCTGACATCAGCGTATTGCTGCAAATGATTTCACTTTTGCTCCACTGGCTGAAATGTCTCACAATGTCACAGCTTTTATTTTATTTGCTCTATTTCCAAACAGTCATGAAAATTGCCAAGCCTGTACTGTTTTTCTTGTTCTGTTTTACAAAAATAACACAAAAAGAGTGCTAGATCTGATTGCTAAACTGAGTTTTCTCCACTCACATCGCCTCTACATGTGTTGAGAGAGAGAGATAAAGGCAGAGGAAGTGAAGCAGACACATGTTCAACTTTGATGTTGTGCCAAAGGTTTTCTGGACTCTGAATGGGTGAAAAGGAGTTTTGGGAGAAAAAAGAACCACATAAATGGTTCTTCACAAGTCCCTCAGAGGAGAAAAGCTGTTAGTTCAATTTGCTACTAAGACAGGCCAGGCGTAAAATATCACTTTAAACTTTGCATTGAAAGCTTAAAAAACACTGAATTACTTTGTGATCTGCAGAACCTAGATTTTGAATGAAACTGTACTACATAAGTTTGGTCACACTTACACAAACTCATTCTTTATTATTATTTATATATTAATTTCCCACATATTAGAATAATAATAAAGTCATCAAAAGTATAACTCAGAGGGATATGGGAATTATGTAGTGACCAGAAATGTTTAAGAAGGCATAGCTATCTCACCCAACTTCATGAGGTGCCTTCCAGGATGCTTTTTAAACATTATAAAAGGATATGTAGGGTTTTTTCCTTCACCTTTGGGCAGTTTCATGTTCCAGGGGTTGGTTTTTATTAAAAAAATAAATAAATAAATAATAATATTTTGTTTTTCTTTTTTGTTAAATGAAGGTCACATTCAAACTGACTTGGAAACATTTTGCCAGGCCTTCGTCATTTATTTTTTTGTACTTTTCAAATGCCTTTACTTACAGATTTTATTGTTTTAGGTTTGTCACAGACCTAGACTTTATATTTTCCATTAAAAATCCATAAAAAATAAAAATAAATAATACAAAAAGTTATTGCATGTTTAAAACTATGATAATCTAAACAAAGAGTGAAATAAACATAAATCATCCAAATGTTTTGTTGTGTGAAAATGATTTCTATTAATTTCCAAAAATTATTACTGTTGCATAGATGTGGTATTTTTCCGCCATACCAAACAATTTTGGTTTTTCAAACAAAGTGTTTTCAAAAGTGTTTTAATGTTAACTGAGTCCACAACAGTGTCAGTGAAGAACATGCTTGAGATAAAATATGATGTTTATAGTAAATATCACTTGTGAGCAGAATATTTTCATTTGGCTAAATCCTCAATCAAGCTGTAATTTTGCCGAATTATGCAAAAAGTGTTAAATTAATTTTTTTAATTGTGTGTATTTAGGATACATAAAATGTCTTATTGATTACTTTTATGCTGCCTTTATCTAATTTTTGGACCTTCTGAGTCCTGGTCACCATTCACTTGTATTGTGTGAACCTGCAGAGCTGAGATATTCTTCTGAAAATCTTAATTTGTGTTCAGCAGAAGAAAGAAAGTCATACATATCTGGGATAGCATGAGGGTGAGTAAATGATGAGAGAATTGGGTGAACTAGCATATGCCTTAAGATCAAAAGGTTTTTATGCTAATTACAAACCTCAATTCAGTCAAGTTCATCCAAACTTTTCACATTGTTTTGGTGGTGTATCCTGTAATTGAGTTGCTGATTTCTATCATATAGCCATAGTCTTGTTGGAAATCATATTTTCATACTTCATGATATTGCACTAAGTGAAAAAGTCGCTCTGAGAGTGTTCCGAGTAAACTTCTCCAGCCTTATTTTCCACAGTTGGGCAAAACACAGAGTTATTTAAAGCTAACAGCAATAACTCAAAGCCATATTGATGGCCCCTAAGTTTCCTAGTACAGGGAGTTCAAACAGCAGCCCTAGGTTCCTTTCGGGCAGAGCTCAGTGAAAATAGTAACAACGTCTAATTATACATTAGCTCATACATGTTTCTAATGCGGAGTGGAAAAGTCACGTGCGGGCCCCAGCTACAGACTTCTCTTTGGTCACAATGTCTCTTACAATAAGTGTCTCTTGTGCAATAAGTCAAAGCCTCTCTCTCTGAAAGTGCAGTGACTGAACGGTGTTTATATTATGCTAAAAGGTGAGGCCCTCAGCAGACTACATCAGAACTTTGAACGAGTGATGTGTATTTGAGAGCTTTAATGAGTTTGGAGGGTGTTTACATATCAAGTTTGTGGATCTGTAGGCAGTGAATGTTCAGCAGTGTGTGGAGAAGGGCAGGGATATCTGTTTACTGACAGCCGAAGAGGTGTTTTTAATAAAAAAAAAAAAAAAATGAAACAACTACATTTTAGTCATGACAACTCACAGAATAAATTTAACGCATTTCAATAGATTTGACAAGTTGATAGGTTTGGTCTTGGCAGACATGATCTGCTTATTCTGCTAAGACTTGCTACTGCTAGAACATACACAAACATGTTGTGATGGGCATGTAAAACATGTTGCTGCTGCACAATTAGACATACATAAGACATGCAGCATCAAGGACATGCAGCAATATAATTAAATATACATACAATCCATTTTAAGCAGATCTAGACCCGTGGTGCTGGGGAGGAGGTGGGTTTCAGAAAGAAAACTCTGTTGGCGCGCTGCAATGAAACCAGCTTACCAGCAAACAACTGAGGCAATTTAAATATTAGACAAAGAGAGAGTACACAAGTTGTTTGGCTAATATTTTAAATGTTAAATAACCTATCAGCTGTACCGTGCAATATGATTGGCTAAACAGATTACATGTAGCTTGATCCTGTCTACCAGCCTGCTTTAGTACATGAGACAAACACAATTACATTCATAGTCCAATCAAATCAGTTTTATTCATTTAGCATTTTTCACAATAGATATTGCTCCAAAGCAGCTTTGCAAAAAACAAATTATGCCTTAAAATCCCCAGTAAGCAAGCCAAAAGCGATAATGGCATGGGGAAAAAAGATCAGGAATGAAACTTTGGGGGGAACCAGACTCAGCTGGGGAGCACACCTTTTCTTCAACATGATCACATGGGAAGTCGGCATGTTGTTTCCAAATGTTCCAATACCCTGACATCAGCCCTATCATGCCGAGTCACTGATAAGAGCCATCTGCCATCAGATATTTTTGCATCGGTTCGAGTGTGTCCTGTGGTGCTACTGATCCGTGCATTGCGGCAGCGGTGTGTGTGACCTGGGTTCCTGTCCAGTGTTAAAACCAGCAAGTAATTGCGTTTGCATAATCAGTGACGAGTGCGATTCAGAGGTTCCATTTTCCCTCTAACAATAGATTATTACTTCACTGACAGTTAGGTTTAGAGCAGGGGTTTGGGGGTAAAGTTAATAAAATATGTATTCCTTTTCACTAAATTACATCATTTACAGCTAAAAACAACTATCTTTACAACTCGCTTTTGGCGCCCCTCTGTGGACATTTCACCTGGCAACTGGAGGTCTCATGTGCCCTCAATTTCAAAAACACTTCCTGCTTCGGCCACTGTGGGCAGTGCTTTGCATTTTGGTAAGCTCAGGCCGAGGTTAGATCAAGAAAAGTTGATCTACTGTTTCTGAATTCACTGTGAGATCAGTCTGTTTTCTTGTAGGCACATTTTAAAATAAATAATTGTCCATATGCCAAATTTTTACATTCATATAAATATATGAATTGTAAGATGTTATTGTGTTTTTATAATGTAAGCACTGGAGTCCACCATAAGGCAACTGGAGAAATGCAGGCATTTGTCAGTGAAGCCCCCCTCATGTCTGGTGATGCATATCGGTTGTAGCTGACAATAGGAGTGCTGCAGAAACAGGTGAGATTGGAGTAAGGGATATGAAGCTTGAACTGAACAGTCACTGGATCAGGCACAAGAGATGGTGAACCTCAGGATGGTCAATTTCAGCCTCTATAAAATTCACCTCATTCGCCCCTCCTCTCCCTACATTCAATGGATCAGAAATAGACGCAATACTATAACAAGTAGCCTGTACCTCACCATAGCCCACTGGAGAACACCGATCAATATAAGCTTTGGGATCATCATCTTTGGTTTTAGGAGGGTGGCATGACAGGGGATGACTTTGAGTTCTGAAGTCTAGCTTGCTTATGAACACAGTAATGAGCCCCTATTCATCTTAGTTAGAGAAATGTTTTCACTGGATCACAGACAGTGTAATGTGTAAATTAGGCATATGATTGGTATTTCATCTCCTTCCAAAAGATGTTTTATAGAGGGCAGGATTTTGCTGTTGTCCTTAGATGCTAAAACACTTTGAAATAGAAGTTCAAACGATGTTCAAATGAAAGTTGAAGTGCTGTCATGTGACGATAACAGGGGGTCACGAGGTCTTTCTAATGAATTTCTCCTTTCTGTCTATCTCTGTCTCTACAAAGGTGCAAGTATTTACCTCATGTATAGTATAAGAAAGCTTTGGTTTCCAGAAAAAAAAAAAAAAAAAACTCTGAATCACAGAGCCCCTGCCATGCCCTGGTATCATCTCTCAATTTTCAATGCTCTTATTCATACATTAAAATTGGTAACCACATCAAGCAAGATTTTTAAGTCCAGATAATCAGAATTTGGATCTGTTTCTCACTCACAGCTATCAAATGGCCTCAGAAGGCTTTGAATATAGCAAACGAGTCATATGTATGACTTTTATTTAGCTCTTATGCTTTTTTTTTTTTTTTTTTTTTGAGCTTGACAGCCACTGGTCCCCAACCACTTCCACTGTACAGAAAAGAACATTCAGCTTGAACATTCTGCTAAACTTGTACTTTTGTGTTCCACAGAAAAAAGAAAGTCATATGGGTTCAGAATGACTTGAGGGTGAGTAAATGATTACAAAATGCTAATTTTTCATGAACAACTCCGTAAACTCTTAAATACATGCTTGATTCGCCAAACATTTATATATAGGCACATCACACATGTATCTACAAAATGCCCAGATAGGGTCAAATTTTAATTAGAAAATAGAAGAATATAATGTATTCTGATATATTTTAATGTTTTATTTTTCATATATAAAATAAATGATGCAACAAATATAGAACAGGATTCATTATTTCCATACTGAATGCGAAGCAACTGGCTGTAAAACACATATTTATCTAAACATAACATACTGTATATGCTACACATATGCTACACATATGTATTTTTTTTCAGCCACTTTTTTGAGTCTAAATAGATGCACAACTTACATATTTTCAGTACTACACCCAAACGACAATAGTCATATCATACTGTTTGTGTTACACTTCCTATAGTTTTCTTCCACGTTGCTTCATTAAATAGCAGTGTCAGTCACTGAAACATCAGTGCCACTTTGAGTAAGAAATAGCATATATAATATGTATGTGTACACGCATATGGAATACTGATAATTCATCATTGTCACACAGAAAATCAACGTAATATAGTAGTCATTTGTAGGAATATAGTGCTCATTTGTCATGTGATAAACAAAGAAATATATATCCTGTGCTGGTAAACTTATACAGATATTAAATAATCACAAAAATATGATTTATGTAAAAGCAGAAAAAAATAGACACCATTACATACAGTATCTAGGGTCTTTAATGACCCTATACACTTTTTGTAATTAAGCAGTTATAATATATATATATATATATATATATATATATATATATATATATATATATATATATATATATTTTTTTTTTTTTTTTTTTTGCAAGTTTACCATTTATTTTTCTTATACTGTTCAAAAGAGAAATGTTAAAGAATACTAAACATAGCTCAAAAAAATGGATGAGGTACAGGGGGTGGAATGAGGTTCCGGGTTACTAAAGACCCAAGGTATGCATTAAAGGGACTGTGAGAGAGTTTATGCTATTGTTCAGCATGAGAGCAGAGGCAACATGCATAAATTTAATTTACATTGTTACATTTGTTATGCATGATGTGTTTGACGTAAAATTCTTGACAAAACCAGTAAAACTACAGTATTATGGAGGAACATTTCTGCCTAAATTAGAAATAAATAAATGTAAAAAAATTTAAGTGTACTTATAAATAAATAAATACATGTTAAAATATGATAAATGAGTATGTATACTTTTATTTCCGTATTTATGTATTATTTATTTATTTATTTATTTCCATATTAATGTATTTACACGTATTTATTTCCTAATTAATTTTTTCCTACATTTATTTATTTTAAATGTATTTATTTCTACATTTATTTATTTGTACATGTATATATTTCCATATTTATTTATTTTCACATTATTTATTTCTACATTTCTGTGTCCATATTGTAATGAGGGGGCGTGCTTTCCTCTTCAGGCAAAGCAATCGAGCTGCTCCAGAGTGAAGTTTGGAGGCCACAGTGAACTCTTGTGATTGACAAAATGAAATGCACAGATGGGTGTGGACATGCATTAAGAAATTGTAAAATGTACCTGTGAGTAGAGCAAGTCTAATAGGAAATGAATTGTCTATATTGAATGAATGACCTAGACCAGTGGTTCTCAGCCAGGGGGTCGGGACCCACTAGGGGGCCTCAGCACATTTCCAGGGGGGCTTCAAGATCTCTTAAAATTATTTAAAATAAGGTAGATTATTATAATTTTTATATAATTATAATAATTCAGCTTACTGAAATTGCAAAAAAAAAAAAAAGAAAAAAAAAGGTAATAACTCCCTTTAACAGCTTGATTTTTATGAAGAACATACAGTTCTAGACATTTTTGGCAGCTCAGCGAGCGTGGCAAAGGGATGGAGAGAGACGCACGGCTATTCATTCAGAATTATCACAGCCAGATCAAAACGTCATTAACCTATTTGTAACAAAACTACTCTCCTTCGATCTACCCGTTGTCTCTCTCACGCTACAAAACGTGTCCACTGGCATGGAAGAAATCCGCTCAGTGCCCACAACACAAGAGGGCTTACGCTTTGGGTCGCGTCTGTAACATGTACAGCAAGTGTGTATTGTCTCTGATAGCTATATCTGTATACGGTCAATAAAATCATCATGTATTTGCATGATGATTGGTAAGATCATCAATATATTTACACGGGAATCACAGGAATTAATGTATCACACGGTGTAACGTTGCTCACAGCTGATATTAAGATGCGCAATGCGCCCGCTCAGTTCCACACTAGTGGACACGCATAGTTAAGGGTGTTTTACATAGCATGTAGTTACAGTTCCCAATTCATTTTCGATTGGAGAAAGTGACAGGATGCAAAACGGAGGGTGACAATTGAAGTGCCTCAAATATAAAACATATTTACATTTTCCAAGATACTCCTCTTGGATTCTGAAGGATAGGCTATAATGATTAATAAAGAGCATCTCTCATTCAAACAGTTCTCACACATGCACCTGTCTTCTCCATACTGTACCTTACACAGTGAAACACTAACACAACACCTCATACAAGTCATACATTGAGGGTGTGTGTATACTTGTATTATACAAAGAAAGAACAGTTTGACAGTATTGAGCTCATTGTGTTTTCTGTACATCGTGATCGTGTGTTTGTGTTTGTGTGTGCGTGTGTCAAAAAGGCAAGGTCTCTGGTTTGAACAGAGACCTTGCCTTTTTGTGGGCATTGTGTCACGAAATGTGTCAGGAATGAGGATCCAATTGCAGGAATGAGGGAAAAAAAGATTTTATTAAATAAAAGAATACAAACAGGGGAAAACAAACTCTCATAGGGGAGAAAAACTGCTAAAACTGAAAAGCAAAAAACAATAACAAACTCTTGAACAACAACAAACTGAAAGACAGGATTACAAACCAGACTGGGAGACAGAGCAAATGAACACCAGCTGAAAAACATGAGAGAAAAACCAATCAGACAAACACAAGAGAAAAAGGAGCACAATATATACAGGTAGGGCACATGAGGAACAGGTGAAGACATTAACATAACAAGGACTAAACGAGGGAGAGTGATGAGGGTAACGAGGAGGCAGGGTCAGGGAAGCATATGGCAAACAACACAAAGCCATGTGCTAACACACAAGTCTAAAACAGACACGAGTACACATGGGGATGAAGGACAAAACATAGCCATGTGCAATCACACAACACACAAGACTGACAGAAGAGCACATGGCAAGAGGACCGAACCCGAAGTCACAAAAGACAAGACATGGAGCATGAGTGTCCGGATCCCGGTCCAGAACAGAAACCGAACTAGACTGAGTCAGGACCCAGGCAGCATCCTCAAAGGGACACCAAAAAGGGGATCATCAAACAGAAAAAACATAACAGACAAAAACACAAACCAGGGTGGGGCTGGAGGCACAGACTGGAGTGGGACAGGGAGCACAGACCAGGGCAGGACTGGAGGAACAAGAGATACCAACCAAGGGAAGGAGGGTGGGGGAACCCAGGATGATGGCTCCAAGTAATGGGCAATGTCGGGAGGATGGGGAAACAGAGGGGCAGTTGACAGACCAGGGAACTAGACTGAGTCAGGACTCAGACAGTATCCTCAAAGGGACACCAAAAAGGGATAATCAAACAGAAGAAAAATAACAGACAAAAACACAAACCAGGGTGGGGCTGGAGGCACAGACTCGGGAGGTCGGGGAAACGGAGAGGCAAATGACAGACCAGGGAGGGTGGGTGGGGGAAACCAGGGGGATAGCTTAGTCAGGGGCAGGGTTGGGAGGCCAGGGAAGTGAAAAGGACCAGGCCATAGATGACAGACCAGGGGACCGGGGTGACAAAGAAGGCCAGGGTGGAACCGGAGGAGAGCCTGGAGGCATAGATGGACTGGCAGGCCAGGGCGGAGCCAGATTAGAGCCTGGAGCCCAAGGCAAGATCTGAGCAGCAGGGTTCAGTGCCGAACAGTCCTTGACCACTGGGCAGATGGGGTCAGTGGCGGCTTCTGGGCAGAGGTCAGTGGTGGCACAGGACAGGTCAGACCGGGCAGGGACCCCAAAGGGCAGGACAGATTGTGCAAGGGACCCAGAGGTCTGGACAGACTGGGCAGACTGTTCATTTGCTGCAGCTGGGCATAGGGTGAGGTCCATGGCAGCTGCTGGCATGGGATCAGAATGGGTGGCGGTTGCTGGAATGGGGTAGATGAGACTAATAGAAAGAACAATGACATGACATTACACCAACAATACTTAACAAAGGACTAAAGAACATGAGGGCTATAAATACACAGACTGGTTAAACAAGTTAACAAGACCAATGAAAATACAAAACTGATAACAAGACAATGAAACATGAAACCAGGGGCACGTTCGGCCTCGACAAAACGTAGCAAAACGTTTATTTAAATGGAAACGGTGGTGCGTTGAACACCCTGTTGTGCTACACAAGCATTGCAACTATGGCAGCTGAGAAGGCCATTCTTTGTGTTCTTTACAAAATACACACATAGAGCACTACAAAATATGCTCAATGTTACAGTCACTGCCCTTGCTGTCCAGAATAGCAGAGAATATCCCAATCGAGTGAAGGGATATGTGGAAACTGTGGTTCCTAATTATGGTGATCCAACATTTGCCTCGCATTTCAGGATGACAAAGCAAACATTTCTTCTAATGTCTTCAGTTGTTGCATACACCAGGCTGCAGTGGACACATTTGTAAAGGACTTTAGTTGGATCCATTGTGCGCATTGCCTTTTTAATATGGCGGGGTTTATATACACATCGCTGCTGATTGGGTAACACCTCTGACACACCCACCAAACAAGAGAAAACGTACCTCAAAGCCTGTTGCACACCGATTCACACCATTTCGAGGAAACATGTCGTTCAACCCGAAACCGTAGCAAAACGGTGCATACCATTTTGAGACTGAACGTGCCCCAGATACTCACATGACAGGAACAAATGAGGGGAACAGGAAATCACATGACAAGGACACATGACCAGAAACAGGGATGGGAAGTAAACTAATTTCAAAATAAAAGGCATGAAAACAAAACATGAACAAAAAACACATTTAAACATGACAATAAATAAATATATATAGAAATATATACATGTACAAATAAATAAATGTAGAAATAAATACATATAAAAAATAAATGTAGAAAAAAATAAATTACATGTGGAAATACATTAATATGGAAATAAATAAATCTAATAATACATAAATAAGGAAATAAAAGTATAAATACTGATTTATGTCATATTTTAACATGTATTTATTTATTTATATGTACTCTTTAAAAAAAACATTATTTAAATATTTATGTATATATTTATTTATTTCTAATTTAGGCAGAAATGGTCCTCCATACAATATCCACTGAACATGACTCACTTTCTCTGTTTCTCTCCCCAATAAAAACAGACATCGACTCGTGATGCTTTATCCACAGACAAAGGCGTAGTTGCGCACTAGTGTACTATGATGCAAAACAGCTTTTGTGAAGCTGAATTCGTACATAGGCATTCTAAGAACAGACATCATATCTTCCTCACTGCAAATCTGCTACAGTCATCCTCTCTGCTCAGCATGGAGGGCACTTTACCTGAGAACAAGAGACAGAATGGCATTATCACAGCCTGTAGGCATGAGTTTTAACCCCACAAAAGCTGAATGCTGGAGATGGGTGAGATGCATCACTGAAATCAATAAACTGAATTGCGCCACTCCAGGACAAAATTTTTGTGCTGCTCTCAGGGGAAGTGTGTTCCCCCGCTACCTTTCCTGAAAATAAACTGTAACTCATGGAAAATTAGCCCTCTCTGACGTATGATGAATGTGCCTTTTCATGGTAAAGGTAGAGGTGTTCTCCAGTGCCAGGAAACTGTTGGTCAGAACCTGTGTAAGGTTAAATGAGGCTGTGTTGCTCTCACAGTTGTAAGTAGATGGAAGGAGTTATGGCTCAACATGAAGATGAGAGATGAAGGAAAGGTTACTCAAAGACTTAAAGGAATAGTTCACCCAAGATTAAAATTCCAAAAATCATTTACTGAACATTATGCCATCCCAGATGTGTGACTTTTTTTCTTCTGCAGAACAAAAATGAAGATTTTTAGAAGAATATTTCAGCTCTGTATGTCCATACTATTCAAGTGAATCGTGGCCAAAACTTTGAAGCTCCAAAAAGCACATAAAGGGAGCATAAACATAATCCAAATTGGACTCCAGTGGCTTAATCCATGTCTTCAGAAGTGATATGATAAGTGTGGTTGAGAAACAGATCAATATTTAAGTCCTTTTTTACTATAAATCTCCACCTTTGACCAGCCCCGACCAGTAGGTGGCGATATGCACGAAGAATGCGAATCACCATAAAAAAAAGAAGAAGAATAGAATACAATAGAAGAATAAGAATTTAAATATTGATCTGTTTCACACACGCACCTATAATATCAGATTTAACCACTGGAGTTGTGTGGATTACTTTTATGATGCCTGGATGTGCTTTAAGGAGCTTCAAAGTTCTGTCCACCATTCACTTGCATTGTGAGGACCTACGGAGCACAAATATTCTTGTAAAAATATTTGTTTGTGTTCTGCAGAAGAAAGAAAGCCATACACATCTGGAATTGCATGAGGGTGGGTAAATGATGGGAGAATTTTCATTTTAGGATGAACAATTCCATAATTTACTCAAAGTCGGCAAGATTGGATCAGATTGGAACTGGTGACACAAGCCCGTTCTTGCAATTTTTGCTTTTAGTTTGCTTTAGAATATGGTTCAACATCTCATAAACTTGATGTTATCAAAAATTAGTTCAATTATTAGTGTGCAGATCTATTGTCTTACTAATCTGTATTATATGTTTTACAAGCCTAGAATGCTGCATAGCTAGGCTCATATCACTCATTGTACACATTTTTAACACAAAGATTTAAAAACAATACAGAGATGACCATAATAAAAGAATATTTCATTTAAAAATCTTTGATACTCTGTGCTGAGCTCCAATATCATATTGTTTCGAAATTGTATTTGTGTTGTAGTGGTTCTGAATAAAGTTTTCTATGTATATTTATTTTTCAAATGCTCTTTTACTGGAATGTCCTGGAAATGAATCTTGGGAATAGTGTTTGGGCTTTAGGCTTCGAGTGCATTGTAGTTGTGACTGAGAGGCCTTTAATTTGGCTCGACAGAAGGGGACAGCAGACTTCAAAAACCTGATAAAAGACTACTGACATACACGGCCCACTATATAGCCCAGTCTGATAGAAAGCATGACCCTAATGCTGACTGCTGTGTGACATGTCAATTAGTTATTTATTTGAGCATTTTAGTGTATAATTGCTGTTGAGGTCACAGACTGGATATTGCAATGAAAGGTTTGTTCATAGAAATTAGATTAGCCAATTGCAACTCTGACATCCAAAGCAGCATGATTGTTGTTCTTTTGGCAGAAACTATATTGCTCATTGAATGACTAAATGTTGATAATCAGGGGCATTTATGTAGATTATACATTATGCAGGAGCTTATTTTTGCTGTTTTGTGTGTGTGTGTGTATGTGTGTGTGTGTGTGTGTGTGTATGTGTGTTTGCGTTTGCGTGTTCTCTCTAAACCTCAGTAAGAGTCAATAGTATAATTGGCTAAATAAGGTCAAGTATAAGGCCTAAAGTAGTGTCATTGTTTCTCATTCATCTAAGTATCTAAAAATGCTGCTGTCAACATTTTGCCTGAGGTCATGCCAGGTGCAGCCGATGAAAGCGTCGCTGCGAAAGACTGTTTTGAGGTGTCATTTATTTTTCTGTCTGATCTCGCACAGTCAGATCTAAACATCATAATTCGTCAAGGGCAAAGGTCAAGCTGAATCCTGAAGCGCTCACCTCAGGACTGTGATACACTACAGTAACCACATCACAGCTTCACTGCTAAACTGTACTAATCCTATTACACCCACTTTCATCATAACCAAAACATCTCCATTAGATTTCTCTTTATGGCACCTTTCCGTGCTACCAACAAGAGAGATGTGTCCTCTTCAACTGTCAGAGGTGGCTTACAGCAAAACAATTCAGTAAAACAATTAAAGGAATGTTCTGGGTTCAAAACAATTTAAGCTAACAAGATAACACCTGTGACATGCTGTCGATTACCACAGACATAAATGTTGGCTCTTTTACAGTAATGCACTTACAGTTGAAGTCTATGGGGAAAGACATTCTGGGGGGTTAAATGCAGAATTGTGCAACTCATATTTACAGTATGTTTAAATGCTCGTTAAAGCATATTACATTTTAAGTACAAAAATTATATTCGAGCTATATTTATTTGAGCTGTACAGCTGTTTGCGTTGGCAATATTTTTCAGGCGTATACAGATCTGGTTTGGGTCACAGATGTTTGTGTGTGTTGGGGGCGGGGGTTTGGTAGTTGTCGCTTGTGTGGACTTTTCAGACATGTTTGTCTCGTAAAAGTCTTGTAGCTATACTTTCAAAACAGTGTTTATTTGAATGTTTATTCTGCTCCAATGCTCTGCTCAATAAACTTCCTTTGTATGTGCATTGCTGTAATGTGTTTTTGCTATTTTTTACCAACTGAATGATGAGTCAAAATTATTTACCTTGGTAATTGATGTTACATTGCTATCGATGTATTGAAACTGGAACATCAATTTAAGACGTTTGTGCAAATGTGTGGCTCATTTCTAGGTCTCTCCTTTGACATTTGAAAAGTATTTTTGTTGCATTGTTTAATTTGAAATGCATCTGATTATTACTCATATACTGTGTTTTAAATCAGTTTTAAATTTGTATTTTATTGTTTGCTTTGCCCTTGTCACCTTAGATTTTTTTATGTGCCATGTGTCTCTTTTCTCAGTGATTAGAAAAGCTCACAGATTTAGTTATTCAAAGCGAGGCAAAATAACCCGTGAGAGATAGAAAATCCATAGCAGATTGTCAGTGGAAGATTATGCACGAACACTTTACAGCTGACCTGTCCATATCTCGAATGCAGCACGGCCATTTACAGGAGAGCAGTTTTAATATGACCAGCAACACTTTTGCTGTTTTTGGAGTGAAACAGCTGATCTTGCACCATCTTAAACTGATTCTGTTTCAATTCAGGACATTTGTTACAGCATTGCTTTTTTTTTTTTTTCACTAGACATGTCGGTGTGGGAATATTTAGCACCTTCCTCTGTTGTGTCAAGCTATTCTCTATGCTGAGGCTCAGATAACACTGTGTGCTCCAGACATCTGCCTTAGGCATATTCTAATCTTTATTTAAAACCAGTTATTTGGAAAACCAGGCTTAGGAAAATAAGATTATAAACATTAAACACAATAAAGGCAATGCATTAGGCAATAGTGTGCTACAGTGCCCATCCACTTTTTCAGGCCTTTTTTCCGGATGTGTTTTTCTCATAAAATTTTTTCCAAAGCGATTTCTTAAAACAATTCATACAAGAGTTCTAAGCTATGAACCAAATAAATAAGATCAAACAACATTACCAACTTTGATTTAACCTCCTGAGACCCAAGTGCAACTGCTGTGTGCATTTTCCATGTCCCTTTTTGATTTGTAACTAGTAGCCCCTAATAAACAAAAGAAATAAAAAATTTAAAAATAATAATAATAATATTTTTTTTTTAGAGCAAATTGTTTTCCTTAAAATTGATGTCCTCATATGGGGACAGCGGGACTAAGTTGTGAAATTTTAAATAATAGCAAGCTATAGAAAACAAATTGTTTATTATGTTTCAAGGAGTGTTGGTTATTCATGTTTTTGAGATGTTACAGACACTACAGCTGATCTTCTGTACAGCTTTGGAACATTGTTTATTGGGCAATAAAATTTATTTGACTTGATTTGACTTTTATGTTACAATGTTTTTTTTTTTTTTTACTTTGGCAACATGTTATAAATGAATGCACTTGGCTGCATAAGAAAGCTATAGGATGCTCCCTATTTAGTGAATGACTTAACCTCCAATGTGCTGTCTGTCTGCTCTTGTCTCAGAACAGTTTGAAATGCACCTTATTTTCTCCACATAAAGCCTCAGAAGGCAAAATTTTTCAGCTTTGGATTAACCCATTGATTCTCAGTGTGATAATGCATAGAGAATATAGGATTTCTAAAGGAAAATTAGAAATCCACGTCCATGGTCATTGTGTTTAACAATGTGCCGTTTCATGATAAATCGCTGAAATGTTCAAAATGGCATATCAGATGGAACTAGAGACACGTCTTTTGACAGGTTTCAATGTAAAAACTTAATGAGGTTTTTTACCAGATGTAGTTTTGCTGGCATTTCTCTCCGCTGAGATCAGCGCAATGTTGTTTTGCACATTACTCGGTGCATCAAAAGTTTAACCCTTAACTGACAGTCCAGAGTTTCCTGAACTGAGATCAGTCATTTAATTAAATTATGCATAGCGTATAGCAAAGACAAAAATTAATGTAAGCGCATGAGGACTCAGGATCGCACAAGGTCAAAGTAAATTTTTTTTATTTGAAAATCAGAGAAAAAAAAAGAAAAAAACAAAGGTATAAGACTGTATATGAAGTTCGAAACGTAAGTTTGGGAGGCGCTTGTTCATCTAGGCCTGCCAATCATATCCCAAGGATATATATGTCTTTCATGAGGAAATGAGCTACAATCCCATGAAGCATTGCCAGTGACGCAATAGAAGAAAAAAATTATAGCTAAATATTAAACTATTATTTAATTTAATAATATTTAAAATTTAAAAATACTATTTAAATTTGTTAATTATAAATATAGCAATATGTTTTACAATATATTTTAACAATACAATTAAAGTTATTCAGATACTCTATGCAAATATTTATATAGTTAATCATATACACTGGTGGCCAAAAGTTTGGAATAATGTACAGATTTTGCTCTTATGGAAAGAAATTGGTACTTTTATTCACCAAAGTGGCATTCAACTGATCACAATGTATAGTCAGGACATTAATAATGTGAAAAATTACTGTTACAATTTGAGAAAAATATTCAGAACTTCTTGACTGATGAGTTTCTAGAGAAAGTTTTTTCTTTTTTGCCATTTTTGACCTAATATTGACCTTAAGACATGCCAGTCTATTGCATAGTGTGGCAACTCAAAAACAAACACAAAGACAACGTTAAGCTTCATTTTACAAACTAAATAGCTTTCAGCAGTGTTTGATATAATGGCAAGTGATTTTCTAAAACCAAATTAGCAATTTAGCATGATTACTCAAGGATAAGGTGTTGGAGTGATGGCTGCTGGAAATGGGGCCTGTCTAGATTTGATAAAAAATGACTTTTTTCAAATAGTGATGGTGCTGTTTTTTACATCAGTAATGTCCTGACTATACTTTGTGATCAGTTGAATGCCACTTTGGTGAATTAAAGTACCAATTTCCTTCCGAAACAGCAAAATCTGTACATTAGTCCAAACTTTTGGCTTTCAGTGTATATATAGAAATCGTAAGGAGGCACACTTTGTTGGCCGCAATTCTCAGATTGGTGGATCTTTCTCTGCTGAGTCATGGGTGATGTAGTTCTTCCTCAGGAATTCTGCTATTGAACAAGATTTTTTATTTTTTTTAAATTAAGTTGAAATAATGTGGACTGATGGCTTCAACAGAAGCATATACCATCGATCAGGGGCAGACTGGCCATAGGGAGAACCGTGACTTTTCCCAGTGGGCTGGCCGCGAAACAGGGCCGAATGGGGCCGAACGGGTGGCATAAGCTGAAACGGGCCGGCGTGTTATGCCAAACGGGCCATGAATGGCTGAAGAGGACTGCAAAATGGTGCCGCAATATGCAGAATAGGACAGCGATGCAACTTTTGGGCTGGCTTCTATGTAAAATCCAGGGCCGATTTCTCTTCCCAGTCCGCCCCTACCATCGATTAACAACCTTAGCACTCATGGATAGGCTGTAATTAAAGGTTTATAAGTTATAAAATGCGCTGTATAGACCTTATTTACAGTAGCCAGGGGTGGATTATGACTAGCAAGGGCCCCAAGGTCCAATTATCTTTCAAAGTTGAGATCCACGCAGTCCATTTTCATTGATTTAAGTCTCTTTTAATACCCATTCTGTTTTTTACAGTCAGATTAACTCAAACATACAGCATGGTTGTGGTAAAGAAACCGCTCAACCGAAACAGTGTTGCTGAACAGCCCCTGTTCTTAAAGAGACAGTACCATTTTAAAGTTTGTTATACATAATGTAAACTCAATGTAAATACTACAAATTATGCATACAAAAAACAAGAATGTAACAAAATGTGAAATAAATGTGTAAACATGCATATATTTAAAGGGTCAATAATACATTATGACATATTTTATCTTCATCAAACACTTTAAATATAAAGAATTTAACAAATTGACTCCTACAGCATGTACATATGGGTTTGGTGAAACTTGGCAAAGAGTTCAGCCAGTTGTGGGTCACGCTGCTATATCTTTTCTAACTCATCTGAATGATGGGGTGCGTTCCATTCAGAAGTGATCATCCCTTTTCCCTATTTCCTTTAAAGACTTTACCCTCCATTATGAGAGCTTTGAAGGGCTGAAAGGTGTGGGGCTCAAAAATAGTGGTCATTTTATTGTAAATTCTGTTTGCAATGACCCTACAGCTTGGCTACCATTATTATTCTCCCATCGAAAAGTCCTGTGAAGGCATCATGTAAGCCCTTAAATTTACCCCTTAGAGTAGATTATATTAACAGAATTTTTAAATGATCTAAGAGTCTGTTTTTGAATGTTCATGATTTCAAACTTCAGCGGTCAAAACTTACACACAAGCCCTTTAACCTTTAAACAAGCTCTCTTTCTTTCTTTCTTTCTTTCTTTCTTTCTTTTACTGTAAGACCTGTACAGATTTCTAACTTCAAGCATTTAAAACTACTTTAAACTTTCAGACAAGGTTTTGTCAAACCAACATTATAGTTTGTCTCGACAAACTTTACGTTTCTAGGTCAGTACTTTTGTTCCGCACAAAATAAAATATTAATATCTTCTTTTCCCAACCACCTAAGCCCAGTTATTTTTTGTAATATTGGGGAGAAATGCAGTTATAACAATGAATAGTATAATACATGTTTTTTTCAACAGCACTTTTCATATAAAGCATAAAGCTTAACCCTGTAAAGTCTAAAGTATGAAATAATAGTCAGAAAATGCACATTTTTAAAGAGTGGCTCAAAACAAAAATTAAGTAGAAACAGGAAGGCAAAAGGGTCCTATAAGCGGGCTGGGGGCCCTCATAGTCACAGGGCCCTATTGAGGGGGCCTTGTATACGCTGACAGCTGTGGGTGGCACGTATTCAAGCGTATATAAACATTTGTTAATGGGCTGCCAGACCTGCCAGACCTTGCAGCCCAGGGTCCCCCTGGGCCCCTGGTAGTCAAGGGCCCCTGGGCACTGGCCCCACTGGCCTGGTCCGTAATACACCTATGACAGTGGCGCCATATTTATTTGTTGACGAGAATGAAAGAGAGGGACCTTAGAGTCTCTTCAGTGGCATGTTTAAATCTGTTTAAATCTGTTTTAAGGTCCTAGATCAGTAATCTAATCTAATTTTCACAGCTCATATTTTCTGGAGTTTTTTTTGTCTACTGAAATGTTTTGCAAAAATGTTTTGTCAGTGTTTCGTCAGCTGAACAATTAACACCAATTTAAACAACAGTAAATCACACTGAAGAGACTGTAAAAGCATAAAACAAAAGAATAAAACCTTAAATAAAGGTGAAGCAACGATGTCGTTATAGCACAGGTAATTTAAACCTGGTGTTACAATTACCCTCACTGGAATCAGATCAATTTGGAAACAGTTAGACAACTTCCCACACAACAAATTAGCAGGATTTTACCCTGCCCGATAACTCCATAGGAAATCTTTGCTTCATGAGAGGCAGAGACGAGCAATTCCTGCCTTCTGCTAAGAACTGACGAGTCACAGCTGAGAGCATGTGATGTTATGACTGTCTGCCTGTGAATGTGGACTGTGAGAAAACCTGCCAGCAGGGAAAGGTTGAGAGGAGTGGTTGCCAGGGTGAGGAGGCTCTTTTCCATAAAGCTCAGCTCTGATTGGCCAGGTCCATGTCTGAGGGAAAGGAATTCTGCCAATTGGAAACAATCAATGTATTTTTGCCGAGGCTAAGTCGCTCCAACACAAAGCTGAAATTTATTGGCAAAAGGTTTGCCCCAAAGGATTAAAACGAATACACTTAATAGCAAATTCAGATCCTTCATTAGCTGAAGTACTTTAACAGTAGGAAACCTACAAGGCTCTATGAAGCTTTAGGAAAACAGCAGTTCTTTTACCTGTGAGAGCCGCTTATTCTACATGTGATAAACTTTTTATTTTTTGTCAAACTTGTCCCTTTTTGATAGCCTTGATTTACTAGTTTGTACCATATATGTAAAATATACAGTTTGCAACTCTTTAGTCAAGTGAATTTAAAGAGTTAAACATGTTGGAGCACCATATTTTGTGTCACCAGGGCAACCTGGCATTAAACTTTACTGAGCATATAAACAGAGGGGGTGTACTTTTCAAATTGCAGTATTTTTGTTCAACTAATCATATTTTTATATGGACCTATCTCAAACCTGGGATATGCTTGTAAAAACAAATTAAAACTGCACTGGTTTTACAGAGCCATCCAACATCAGCATAACCGATGTACAAGGTCTCTATCAAATCTAAATTATGTCACGGAAATAATCCCCCAGATCTATTGTTATTTAAATTTACATTAAAAATGCAATTTACACAAAACATTTACTTGAACACACCACTACTATGATGAACATGGTTTCCATTTCTGTGTTCAAAGTAATTGTGATATTTCTTTTATCACAAATAAAATAAATAAAATAAAATAAAAGAATTATTTTTTTCTTTTTTTTCTTTTTCACCCAATTTGGAATGCCCAATTCCCAATGTGCTTTTAAGTCCTCATGGAGGTGTAGTGATTTGCCTCAATCCGGGTGGTGGAGGACGAATCTCAGTTGCCTCTGTGTCTGAGACCACCAACCTGCACATCTTATCATATGGCTTGTTGAGCGCGTTGCCACGGAGACATAGTGCGTGTGTTGGCTTCACACCATCCACCACGGTATCCACGCTCAACACACCACACGCCCCACTGAGAGTGAACCACATTATAGCGACCACGAGGAGGTTACCCCATGTGACTCTACCCTCCCTAGCAACAGGGCCAATTTGGTTGCTTAGGAGACCTGACTGGAGTCACTCAGCATGCCCTGGGATTTGAGCTAGCGAGCTAGCGAACTCCAGGGGTGGTAGCCAGCGTCTTTTACCACTGAGCTACCCAGTCCCCCAAAAAAATTATTCTTAGTTTTGTAACTGTCCATAGACAGTTAAAATAAAATGAAATAAAATAAAATAAAATAAATAAATGCGTCATTAAAAAGAAATGTTGGCATAACTAGTTTAGAATAATTTTTATTATTACTTCTTAAAGAAATAAGGGAACATTTTTAGTTTTAAGTTCTTTAATATTATTATTATTATTATTATTATTATTATTATTATTATTATTATTAATAATAATAATAATAATAATAATAATAATAATAATAATAATAATAATAATAATATTTGAAAAAGTCAGGTGCTGTAAGCAACATGCAGGTAGCCATTCAATTATCTTGTTTTTTGTGTTTTTGTGACACGTGTTTTAAACTGTTTTTTTTCTAAATATTTCTTATTTTTATTACCTCGGACAACCTTATTTGTCAATGACCCATATGTTGGGCTGCTGCCTTTAATTTATGTCTCGGTAATAATATTACAATAATAGGCCCTATTAGTGTTACATTAATTAGAAGTTAATGAGTATCACAGTCACAGTTTTCTCAGTTCAGCTCAGTTTCAGTGCCATACAGTGCATTCAGAAAGTATTCAGACCCCTTCATGTTTTCACATCTTGTTATGTTGCAGCCTTATGATAAAATTATTTAAATTATTACTATTTTTCACTTCATTCTACACTTCATACCCCATAATGACAAAGCAAAAAACAGATTTTTGGTAACTTTTCACATTTATAAAAAAATAAAAAATAAAAATATTAAATATCACAAGTATTCAGACAATTTGCTATGACACTTTAGCAATTTAGCTCATGTGCATCCCATTTCTCTGGATCATCTTTGAGATGTTTCTACACTTTTTTTTGCCACAGTTGGAGTCCACCAAATTCAACTGATTGGACATGATTTGGAAAGGCACACACCTGCCTATATAAGGTCTCACAGCTGAAAATGCATATCAGATCAAAAACCAAGCCATGAGGTCAAAGGAACTGCCTGCAGAGCTCAGACACAGGATTGTGTCGAGGCACAGACCTGGGGAAGGCTACAAAATATTTCAGCTGCATTGAAGGTTCCCAGGAGCACAGTAGCCTCCATATATCTTAAAAGGAAGAAGTTTGAAACAACCAGGATTCTTCCTAGAGCTGGCTGCCTGGCCAAACTGAGCGGTCGGGGGAGAAGGGCCTTGGTAAGAGAGGTGACCAAGAACCCGATGGTCATTCTGGCTAAGCTTCAGAGATCATGTGTGGAGATGAGAGAAACTTGCAGAAGGACAACCATCACTGCAACACTCCACTGATCTGGTCTTTATGGCAGAGTGGCCAGACGGAAGCTTCTCCTCAGTGCAAGACACATGAAAGCCTGCTTGTAATTTGCAAAAAAGCATCTAAAGGACTCTCAGACTGTGAGAAACAAGATTCTCTGGTCTGATGAAATGAGTATTGAACTGTTTGGCCTTAATTCCAGGCATCATGTCTGAATGAAACCAGGCACCACTCAACACCTGTGCAATAGTGGTGGTGATAGCATCATGCTGTGGGGGTGTTTTTCAGCTGCAGGGACAGGGGGACTGGTCAGGGTTAAAGGAAAGCTGAACGCAGAAACATACAGAGATATCCTTGATGAAAACCTGGTCCAGAGCGCTCAGGACCTCAGACTGGGCCAAAGCTTCACCTTCCAACAGGACAATGACCCTAAGCACACAGCCAAGACAATGCAAGAGTGGCTTAGGGACAACTCTGTGAATATCCTTGAGTGGCCAGCCAGAGCCCGGACTTGAACCCAACTGAACATCTCTGGAGAGACCTGAAAATAGCTGTCCACTGACAGTCCCCATCCAACCTGACAGAGCTTGAGAGGATCTGCAGAGAAGAATGGCAGAAAATCCTCAAATCCATGTGTGCAAAGCTTGTTGCATCATACCAAAAAGATTTGAGGCTGTAATCGCTAACAAAGGTGCTTCAACTATGTACTGAGTTAAGAGTCTGAATACTTATGTCAATTTGATATTTCAGTTTTTTCGTTTTAATAAATTTGCAAAGTTATCAAAAATCTGGATTTTGATTTGTCATTATGGGGTATGGAGTGTAGATTGATGTAAAAAAATATATAGTAATTTAAAGCATTTTAGCATAAGGCTGCAACATAAAATGTGAAACTAAATGAAGGGGTCTGAATACTTTTTGAATGCACTGCATGTTGTCAATCTACATAGATGTTGAAGTGTACAGCTACTTCATTGTGTCACATCGCAGATGAATGATAGCAGACAGTATTGTAGCATTAAAATAAACCAACAGTGACTGCATTTGTCTGGCTGTCATTTTAACCCTCTGGCTACGCTCTCGCTCAGAGACAACAACAACAAAGATTATATGGTGTTGAGATGGAACGCCCGCAATTATCCAGCACATCTCAAATCAAATGTGAACCTGTGTGAATCGCTCAATGTAAGGAAACCTTAAAAACATCCAGGAACCAAAGCTTTAATTATGTTATAAAAATGCATATGTAGTTAGCTTGTTCTAATGTGAAATGACAGTGCATCTAAAAGTCACCCACATTCTTGCCTGGGGCCACCAGACAGAGACTGTCAGCTGCATGTGAGTAATTGAATACGGTGGGTGATTTAACACAATACCTTATAATTGCATCAATCCATTGCCTGTGACAATAATGGATGGGCAGAAGGGGAATGGAAATGGGCATCCCCACATTTATAATAACACATGTAAATCATTAGGGTTGGCACATAATTAGGGACTAAAATTGAGGTTATAAAGGCAGACCTCCAATTAATCCAATGCGCAGGCAGGATGTCATCTTCACTGATAGGGAAGGTTTTATCAGATCAGTGTTTGAACTAATATGATTGCTATATATCTGCTTATTCAGTGAGGGTCTGATTGTATATGAGACTCTGTTAGAGTCATTTAGTAATCAGAGTTGCCTAAGTGAGGGCAGCTCACATGTACAGTATGAGTCACATGGAGGGTGGGTGGCGTTTGTGGATGGAGTAAGCAGGCCAACCTCTGTGTGTGTGCGCCTTTGTGTCGGTGGGATCTGTAGTTCACCAAAAGACAGAGCACATCTGGAGTTGCTGCCACATAGCGGAGCCAGGCGCCAGAACTCCTATCCATCAGCCTTTCACTAAAGTCTGTTTCCTTGCCTCACATACAGTATGCTTGCACATGCAGGGCTGCCTGGTGACAAGGTGTAGTTTACATTTAATAAAACAAATTTCTCAGGACGTTTGTAGCGAGTATAAACACAATGTTTTAGGTGATGAGGCTTGGAATGGTAATGTCACTTTTTAGGGCTGGGAATGAACACAGACAACTTAGTCTTCACAGCAAATACACACGCACACACACACACACACACACACACACACACACACGCATGCACGCGCGCACGCACATACACACACACACATATATATATATATATATATATATTTACTGAATATATAATACAAATAAAAAAGTCACTATGTGTCTTGCCTCTCAGTAAAATATCTAAACAATTTTAAAACAAGATATAGTGAATTTACTGCAAAGTTGTCAAATAAATTTTTTTTTCAGAGAATATATCTCGAAGTATTTTTATAACCACATTGGCAAATTGTTTTTTTTCCCTTGTTTTAATGATGACTGTAATTGCATTTTAAGAATTTAGTTAATTTAATTTAGCTTAAATAATGTTCACACAAAAATGTAAATTCTGTGATTATTTAATCACCCTTATGGCATTCAAAACGCATTTGACTTTTTTTTTTATTCTGCAGAACACAAAAGGAGATATTTTTAAGTATGTTCTGTTCGCTGATTTCAATACAATAGCAGTTAATAGTGACTCACTTTAAAGGGATAGTTCACCCAAAAATGAAAATTCTCCTATCATTTACTCACCCTCATGCCCTCCCAGATGTGTATGACTTTCTTTCTGCTGCGGAACACAAACAAAGATTATTAATAGAATATCTCAGTTCGGTAGGTCTATACAATGCAAATGAATGGTGATCAAACCTTTGTAGCTCCGAAAATCACATAAAGGAAACATACTGTAAAAGTAATCCACATGACTCCAGTATTTCAATCCTTATCTTCAGAAGTCATATAATAGGTGGGTAAGAAACAGATCAATATTTAAGTCCTATTTCACTCTAAATCTCCACTTTAACTTTCGCTTTCAGATGTGATAGTGAAACTAAACAGGCACCACATGTGACTTTCAGATGTAAAAGTGAAAGTTAAAGTGGATATTTACAGTAAAAAAGAACTTAAATATTGTTCTGTTTCTCACCCACACCTATTATAGCACTTCAGAAGATATGGATTTAACCACAGGACATTTATGGATTAGGCCTACCTGTACTTCTATGTTTCCTTTATGAGATCTTTGAAACTACGAAGTTCTGATCATCTTTCACTTGCATTGTGTGGACCTACAGAGCTGAAATATTCTTCTAAAAATCTTAATTTGTTTTCTGCTGAAAAAAGAAAGTCATACACATCTGGGATGGCACGAGGGTGAGTAAATTATAAGATCATTTTTGGGTGAACTATCCCTTTAAAGCTTAAAAAGCACCCAAAAGTGTCATAAAAGAAGTCCATGTGACTTGTGTTTCATATTCTCAGTGTTCTATAGGCATATGATCACTTTGCATGATTAACAGACCCAAATCTAAGTCGTTATTCACTCTCAAATCAAATCAAATAATTGTAAACAGAGTACAAATCCAATATGGCAACATGTCAGTTATATCAAACCTCATCAGTTCCAGACTGATCTCTCAGTGAAATCAGAAACAGTAGGTTGACTTTTCTTCAGCTAAAATCTATCTGTGCTTACCAAAGTGTGAAACACTGCCCCCAGTTCCCAAAGCAGTAAGTGTTTTTGGGCATATGGGCAACTGTGAGCTCCATATTCCAGGTGTAATATCCATGGTGAGGTGCCACAAGCGAGTTGTAAAGTGAGTTGTTTTAAGCTGTACAGGATGTAGTACAGTGAAGAGGAAGGCATTTTTTATGCACTGTACCCCTCCGGCTCTCCCAAGCTGCTGACGCAACGCGCTTCCACTCGCGCCACAAGGGAAGGTAAACACACTGGAGCCTATGCAAAAATGTCTGATAGGAGATGCTGCTTGAGTTGGCATAATTTGGCCAACCCTAGGGTACTGGAACTGTTGGAAACAACATGCCGACTTCCCGTGTGATCATGTTGCCAGTTCTTGCACGTCTTGTGACCAAACATGATGACATCACGACAAAAGAATGAGTGAGGTTTGATGTTATTGATGTGTCACCATATTGGAGTTGTGTTCTGTATAAATGAGTTAATTTCTTAAATTTCAGTGTGTTCATCACACAAAATGATCGCCTTCAGAACACTTGAAATTTGGCGCACAAGTCACATGGACTACTTTTATGATACTTTTGGGTGCTTAGTGTTAAAGTGAGTCATTATGTACTTTTGCCTTCATACTGAATTCAGACAAACAGGACAATCATTCAATTATTTACCTTTGTGTTCTGCAGAAGACCAAGAAAATCATTTTGCCCATTTGGTAAAAAAAAAAATTATGGTTTTGATGATGTTTAGATATTTTTACTGGAAAATAAGAAAAAAATAGTGACTGAGAAAATGATTTGTTGCAGTCATGCAGTCCTCTGCATTTCCATATCACACTTGGGGGAAACTAGAACATTTATTGAGTATTTGATAAAACTCAAACTTTTATTTTCAGGCAGCTGCACATGCCTGTTAATTGTTCACAACTTTATAAATCAAACGTGTCTCAATTTTGGGAACATATCCAGCCCTTCTGTTTCCAATTAAAATCCAGCCACATGTTTCTGGAGAGTAAGTTGGATCTGCAGGAATTTGTGGATGGCCAAGCCCACACCATTGTCTTGAGTGACTGGCTGAAACCTCCCTCTTTTACTTTGGGAGCTATGATTACAGTTAATTTGCCTTGCTGCACTGGCATAATGTGATTATGAGAAGGACTGTAATCTTTGTCATGGAAAATTGAGCTGCGATTTCCATACTGAGAAGAAATTATCTATTTTGCACATTCACAGAAGCTTTGGGATGACAAATCACTCAATCAAAATCGATGAAGGGGCTTCTGAAAATAGTGGGGGTTCTCTGTATAAAGTGGAGGTATAATGTAATTAAAGCTCAAGTATGTAACTTTTTCTGTGTTAAAGAGCCCATATTATGCTCATTTACAGGTTCAAAATTTTATTTTGGGGGTCTACTAGAACAGGTTTACATGCTTTAATGTAAAAAAAAAAAAAAAAACATTATTTTTCTCACTGTACATTGCTGTAGCACCTCTTTTCACCCTCTGTCTGAGATGCTCTGTTTTAGCTCCTGTCTCTTTAAAGCCCCCCTTTCCAAAAAGCCCAGTCTGCTCTGATTGGTCAGCTTGCCCAGTCTGTTGTGATTGGTCAACCGCTTAGAGCGCATGTCAGAAATGTAATTCCCCTTACCATAACTGAGTTTCAGCTCCTGAGGCTTCCTGAGGCGGGCATTATGCAAATGTGTTACATAGTGGCGTAGCTATGTCACGGAAGTAATGGCTCGACTGCAAACCAGGCGTTTCAAGCAGTTCAGGAGCAGTGTTTTCTGTGGGAGAGAGTAACTCCCTTTGGCGTGGACTTTGTGCTCTGTAACTTTGCAGACCTTTTACATGCACAAACAGCTATATTACACACTAAAGGAATGGTAAAATCCCAAAAAGCATTATAGGGCCTCTTTAAAATAATTTCTCGTATCCCAGCCTAATATGCAGAGACAACTATAAGTTAGCCATTCATAGATACATTTTCTCTGAAACTATAAGCACCACTGTCTTTTTGCTCTATTTGTTTTGAGTGACCTGCTTAGATCCGCCCCAACAACATTACTCAACCAATGGCGTGAATTGGGGGTGGGATTATCTCTTTGTTTAACCAACGGCAGATGCGGGACGTGTTCAGAAAACCATTTTGAAAACCTTTTTTTTTTTTTTTTTTTTTTTTTTGCAATTCCGTTTTGTGGCGCTAGTGGCGCATAAATTACATACTTCAGCTATAATTGTTTTAAAGATTAAATTATGTTTAATGCTACCAAAACAACGTAATATTTAATCCAGTAATAAAATTACACTGCTTTCTTTTAAAAAGATTTTTTTATTATTATTAATCACTATCATTTACAGCTACGTTTTCTCTGTGCATGAATGCAGCAAGCGATGTCGGAAGTAATCTAGATTCAGCTTTCATGTTTCAGTTTATCCTGGAGCAGAAATCAGAAGCATCAGGCGGTGGATTGAGCAAGATAATTCCACTAAAATTCTATATGCGCATGCCAAGGTCATAACCAATTAAATACTCATGTGTAGGCATTGGAGGCATGAAGCAGATTGCTGTGTCTGTATATTAGGACATACTGATTTGCACGATCATACACCATCAGGCTTACATTTTTAATTGAGGGTGCTCTAATGTTCTTCCAAACATTTCTCAGGATGAGCACAATTAATGTTATAGTTCACCCAAAAATGTATATTCTGACAATATTTCCTCACCCTCATGTTGTTCCAAACTCGTATGGCTTTCTTTCCTCTGTGAAATGCAAAAAGGTGACTTTTTTTTATAAATAAAAGTGAAGTGAGGACCAAAAAAAAAAAAAAAAATATATATATATATATATATATATATATATATATATATATATATATATATATATATATATATATATATATAAATTCAGAATTTCTCCTTTTGTGTTACACAGAACAAAGTAAGTCATACAGGTTTGGGCCAACATGAGGGTGAGTAAATGATGACAGAATTTAATTTATAGGGAAACTATCCCTTTAAAGAAGCAAAAACCCACAAGAGGAGAGTAAATTGCATTGTGGAGCCATCCAGAACTTCCAAACATATCTTAGGGTGAGCAGATTTACAAGGCACCAGGGATTGCAGGGGAGTGCCATCATTCTTTACTGACCAGTTCTGTGGCCCAGTGCAGACAGCTCTAAATTATTGGCCTGCATTGGTCCACAGGTCCAGTTATAGGCCTGCATTTTAGAGAGGGCGAGGGAGACGGGTTGCAAAATAGCAGGCCCCGGTGGAGGAAGGGTGTTTAGCCACGTTTTGGCCCCATACCAATAGCTCAGGAGGAAGTCCTCCATCACCAATGTGCCTTTCCACTCTGCTGTGCCTCAGTGCACAAAGTGTCGGGTTTCAACACATGGAGCACATTATCCCCTGCGCTGACACAAACGTCCATGCCCAGTTATGCCCCACCAACCCCTTTGTGTGCTATTTGGGGCTTTTCAGTGTTTTCTGTGCAAACAGAGTGTAAATTGAATGTTTTACGTGGCATGAAAGGTCAAAGGTTTACTGGTGACAGACAGTAGTTGCAGACAGTAAAGTTGGTCAACACAATTATTTGGAAAAATGGATATTCCAGCTGTCTTAAAGGGAGTATCTTGTTGAAAGAGTCACAGCACTGGGACTTTCTTAGACAGTCTGCATCACCGAAACCTACATGAGATAGATAAAGAGATAGAACTGTCCCATAAAGTTTGTCGATCTAAACAGAAATGTTTACAGATTCAAGTGAGTCCAGTAGTTCTCACAACCCACTGAGCTCTATCAAAAAGTAGGAGGAGTTGGCAGCCACATGGCGGTCGGGTGTGAGGTAACCTGATCTGCTCTTCAGCAGAATGCAGGCAGATTGATTTCTGCCTGCAGATGGACAGAGTGCTCCATCAATGAAAAGCCCTCCTTCCAGCTGGCAGCAGCTGACCTCTCACCCCCAGCCAGGACACTCTTCCTGGGGGGGCACATCCCCTGCCTCAGAAAGGAAAACTACACACACACACACACACACACACACACACACACACACACACACACACACACACACACACACACGCACACGGTATCCCTCTATCATCAACAAAATACAGCATTATTTCCTGGAATAAGCAAAGTTCAAAATCTTAATATTATTAAAGTAATACTTTACCCAAAAATGAAAATTCTCTCATCATTTACTCGCCCACATGCCATCCCAGACGTGTATAAGTTTCTTTCTTCTGCTGAACACAAAGATTTTTAGAAGAATATTTCAGCTCTGTAGGTCCAGACGATTCAAGTGAATGGTGGCCAAAACTTTGAAGCTCTGCAGAAGAAAGAAAGTCATACATGCAGGGGTTAAATTGGGCCGGTACAGCTCGGAACAGCATTCCAGCACCTTCGATTCCAAAAAGAATTGCGACATCACCCAATTTTAGGTTTATTGATCTGTATCTCTTCAGAAGACATATATATATATATATATATATATATATAAGACATGATATATAGTTTTATTTGTTTGAATTACTTGTTTATTTGCACTTTTGTTGTTTTACTTAATTCTACATTGCACGATTTCTCTTTGTATGCAGCTAAAGTATGCAAACGCATATGCAATTCAAATGTACCATTTTTGTCATGACACTAAATTGACTAACTTGATAATGTATAGGTCTACCTCAAATTACCTAAACTTACGTGTCTAGTAGCACAGAAGATATCCGCTCAAAACAACAGAAAATGTAAAAAAGTGCCAATTTAATACACATTTTGCCCAGCACCAGCCTAGCCAGAATGAAAGCATGCAAACTGCATTTGAAAACTAAATTAAAAGGTACAGTACAGAATTCTGGGCTCTCTATCGGCATCTGTGGTTGAAAAATAAAATGGCAAGTTACTTGCGGAAGAACATTGTTTTCTTAATACCGTCAGTATGGTACAGCACTGCTATTCTGCGTTGAGGAATCTGATGGTTTGAGGTACCATGGTTGCCTGTGGTCACCAAATCAGAGTGGATCTGACTAGCTACACCAAGAGTCACTGATAATAAGTAGAAAGTCCTACAAGACATATTAAAAAAAAAAAACGTTGTCTGAGCAAGTAGAGCAAAGCAAAACACACAAGGACAAAAGCCTGAAATTTCCCACCAAATTGAACCTGACAGCTCTGAATGTGAATCATTAATGTAGGCTTACCGTGGTGGTAAGGTAAGAACGCAGTTATAAAAGAACGCAGTTTTGAACACTGATTTTTTTAAGTCCTGCCTTAACCTCGTGCGACCCCATGTCAAACATGCATGTACGTTGTATTTTGGCTTCGCTATATGCAGCGCATAATTTAAATTCATTGAAACCGACTGAATACTGTTCACAACACTCTAGACTGTCATTTAAGGGTTAAATTTATGACGCAACAACATGGCGTTGATTTCTGTGAAATGCTTCTACGGGTGCAGAGCCAATAAAAGTGCTTCTGTTAAGAACCCTCTTTAAAAAAAAATGTTTAACCTGTTTGGTTAAGAGCAGCGTCTCTAGTTTCATTTTCACTTTTTTTTTTTTTTATCATTCAATAAACATGGTGTACACTTACGTGAATTGTGAAACATTATTCCAACAAAAGTTGAAAAAGCCTGTTCCTTTCCAATTAACAAATCTTTGGGTCATTTTGCTTCATTTTAATATAAATTTTGTTATATTTTATTTTGTTATCACTATACAATAAAATTCTATTCATTAACATTAGTAAATGCATTGTGTATCATGAACTAACAATGAACAATTAATTTTATAGCATTTATTAATCTTAATTGATGTTACTTGTTTGTTCAAATTAGTTCATAAAGCATAAACTTATACAACTTTTCACTTAAACGTATTCGTATATGTAGAAATCAACATTAACCAAGATTAATAAAAACTGTACAAGTACTGTTCATTGTTCTAGTTACAAATCAAAAAGAGAAATAGAAATTGCACCCAGCAGTCACACTCGGGTTTCAGAAGGTTAATAAAAGGTATTTTGTTAAATAAATGTGTCCCTCGTAGTGTATATATTAATTTAATAATATGCAACAATGTGATTTAAGCACTGAATCCACAATACATTTCAACAGTCTGTAACAGATTTAGAAATGCTTGCCTTCACAATTTTGGCTTGTCTTCACCTTTCAGCAACTGGCTACTGTCAATCACTTTTTGCCTCTCATTTGCATAAAACTGTATTTTTCTGGCATTCTGCTGCCTCCTTTCTAATTGGTAACCGGTTAGAATGAAATGAAAGAATGGTTATTAACATTCTTTTTTTTTTTTTTAAATGACAGTACTCTGTGCTAATAAGCTGTGATATATCAGTTGCAGTGTTACCAGATCTCTCAAGAAAAAAAGAAAGGACCGGGTCTGGAAAACAAGCTCAAAATTAGGGACTTGCCTAAACCTAAATAAGTGAAAATAAGCGCTTAAAGACATTTATCAGACACACAGGACAGGAACCAACACAGGAGATCCTAACAGAGTGATAAACCACAACAAACTGGCCCAAGATAAAAACACAATTGGGTTAAATAGGAAAGAAAAAAATGAGAAGGGAAATCAGAAAGCAGGTGAAGCAAACGAACTAATAATGAGATAACAAGGGGGCGGGGTCAGGAGAAGAGACAGGAGAGCACATGGCAAACAACTAAACAAGAACCATGTGCTCACAACAAACATAACAGACCGGACAGACAGAGCACATGACAATGAAGCTATCATTGACCATGTGCTCAAAACAAACACAAAGACAAGACAAAAGAGCACATGGCAATGAAGCCATCATTAGCCATGTGCTCAAACAAAAAGACAAGACATGGAGCATGAGTGTCCGGATCTCGACTTTGGCAAGACCGAACCAAACCGAAGAGTCAGGATCCAGACACCATGCTCTGAACATGAGACACAGACTAGACAGAAGAGCACACAGCCAGGAAAACAACCAAAGCCGTGCGCTCACACAGAGATAGAACATAAGTGTCAGGATCCTGTCACCACAATAAACCTGACTGACAAAGGTGACAGGATCCTGACAGTCTTCTAAAGCAATACGTAATATGAAGCTTTAATTGTAAATATGTACATTTCTTTAGTTCTGTTTGATTTTATGTTGTTATCTGGGCCACCCCTAAAATGGGCCATAACATTGACATTGCCTGAGTGGTTCAAGTGAATGCGTGGGGAAAAAAAACGCTCGTTCAAGGACATTATGCGCTTGGACAGAGCACAGCGAATGTGAGTGTCTAAAATACTTGTGTACAGTTCAGTTGAATAATAAAGTTTACCCTCTCTAACTTAATGCAGATGATTCTAATGTATGAAGCAAGCTGTCTAACATCTAAACAACAAACAACAAAGCTGAAATAAAAGCTTGCGTTTTACCTGTCAATCAGACACGCTTGGAAGTTGCATTCACTACTATCCACAATATTCTCAGCGAGTCGACTGTATTTCGCTAGGTGGGCGGAACTTCCGGTTGGCTAGCGGAAGTGCGATTGGTTGCCGTTTTGTGTGTAGTCGGTCTCTGCTTGCTTGCATATCATGCGGTTAGATTTTTGCTTTTTAAATGTTGTAAGATGTCTTTAAACTTTTCCAGACAATGTGTGCAGTTAATAGTTTTCCTAATAATCAAGCAAAACTAAACTTTTATCTAAAACAGCAAAGTTATGATCAGAAACCACTCTCAAAGCACAGCGCTTCAGTCCCAGATACTGCTTCTTCCATCGGCTGCCTACAGAAGGATTGACTTAGGAACATCTGTTTGAAAAAGCTTGGAATAATTTGTTTGTGTGCTCTTTTCACTTTATTGGCAAGAAGTCAACAGCGGGGATTTTTTATATTTTCCACGTTACAGTCCGGCTGCAATAAACAACCAGAAACAGAGCGCAATGAATTAAATAAACGATAGCAGTATTGTGCTAACAGGTGTGTACATGTGCTGAAAATTTTTATCAGACATTTTGAGAATTTGTTCATTTCTATTTAGCATGTTTTTTTTGTGAATGCTTTACATGTTTTGAAATGAGTATAAAAAGGAACAGTGTTTTACCTGAACTGTCTGTGAGTAGTGACGATGTTTTCATGCCGTGATGCTAAATGGATAATTTCTACAGTGAAAGACCATAATCATTAGATGAAACATGTACAGTAGTGAGATGTTTTATCACGTTTGAAATTAATTGTATTCTGATTTTCCTCTTTACTGCATTTTTCCTGCCTGCAGTTCACTTTCTTTTGAGTGTCTTTGCAGAATGTGCTTGTCTTCTCTAAAGGGGAAAAGGTGATTGGGAAAACAGTGTGGACATCAATTCAGTATCAATTACATTTATTTGTACAGCTAGTGCTTTTAATAATACATACTGTTTTATAGATGCTTTACAGAGAACATTGAACTTTTGTGTACAACGTTTATAATGTACACTACCTTTCAAAAGTTTTGAAACACTTGACTGAAATGTTTCTCATGATCTTAAAAATCTTTTGATCTGTAGGCGTATGCTTAAATGTTTGAAATTAGTTTTGTAGACAAAAATATAATTGTGCCAACATATTAATTTATTTCATTATAAAACTAAAATTGAATAAAAAAAAAAAAAAAAAAAAAGTTTTTGAAATTGATGACTTGGACCAAATAATAAAGAAAAGCAGCCAATAAGTGCCCAGCATATAGATGGGAACTCCTTCAATACTGTTTAAAAATCATCCCAGGGTGATACCTCAAGAAGTTGGTTGAGAAAATGTCAAGAGTACATGTCTGCAAATTCTAGGCAAAGGGTGACTACTTTGAAGATGCTAAAATATAACACAGTTTTGATTTATTTTGTATTTTATTTAGTCACAACATAATTCCCATAGTTCCATCTATGTTATTCCATAGTTTTGATGACTTTACTATTATTCTAAAATGTGAAAAAAAATAAAAATAAATTATAATAAAGAATGAGTAAGTGTTTCAAAACTTTTGACCGGTAGTGCATCCAAATAAATGTATTTATTTGTATTACATGTAGTTCTTTTTGTATGATACAGTTTATTGTGTGGCTGCTAAGACGTCGTTATTTCCTACCCAAGAACAATAAATTCAATCTATCAACAGGATCAGTTGCTCAGTCAACACTAAAACATTTCATGTAGGTTGTAGCATTTAGATATGGAGATTATGTATGTAAAATAACAATTAAAGCTAGATTGAGCTTACTACACATTCATCTCCCACAAAATAATTGTATTTTATCTGAAAAACAGCAGCATGACAGTATCATTGCCTGAGTCCTGTAATACACGAGCATACTGCTGTCTGGACCTCCCCTGTATCTGCAGTAAGTACATAATCTCGGTACAACAAACTCTTCAGGTTCTGACTAGACTCACTTTATTCTTTAAAAGAAATGTAAGCGCAGCGTAGTTCTAGCGGGAAGACTAGCAGCTGTACATCATCGCACCAACAGCTAGGTAACTCCTAGCCAATCACATGTAAGCCAATGCTTTATAAGTCTGCTCACAATCTATCACATTGCGTTTCAGTGTGCTAACACGGCAACCTCCACCACCCCACCACCACCAGTTGAGTCCCGTCCTGCATGGGGGTAGGCTCCTCACCCCTGCCTCCTATCTCCGGCAGGATATGGTGGTTCCGAGTACAACTTCTTCGGACCGCCAGACGGGGCTTACGCCAAAGAGAGACATTACATTTCTGTTTTATATTCATAAAATAAATGTCATCTTAAATTTCACTCAAGTCTACGAATCTTCCTGATAGAAATATAATTATCTACAGTTCTCAAAACATGTCCAACTTTACAGTTGTGAAGGCACTAAGGCTACATAGATTTTCAGGTTAGTCTGCTCAGGTTCTTCCAGCGATGGATAAAGACTCAACAAAATAACTAAAATGCTTCTATTTGCGATCTTTGGCCATCATCCTGAAACCCATAATCATTAACAGATAGGTGAGGAAGAACAATATTGCCTCGCTATAATTCTGTGAACATTTGTTCTCAAGTTTCTGTCATTACATTAGTAGATAACATAACGATTGTTTACAATTAATCGGAAGTTCCGCCCACATCGCCGGCAAAGTGTCATGGGACTCAGGAATATTGTGGATAGCAACAATAATAGGCTATGGGCGCATTTTCTCAGAATCATCATTGGCCGGTAGTAAGAAAAAAAAACTGTAGCGCTCTATTTGAAATGAAAATAAGATAAATGTTCTCACGTCATACAGAATAACATTATTAAGAATAATGCATAAATAAAATCAACTCATTTTTCTGTTTTAAATATCCTGATGACAGTGTAGTAAGAAACAACCCTACTCACAAATGCACTGTTTGAACAAAGTTAAACTTCAATTAAGCCCTATAATGATAGCAAATTATAGCAACATGGAGTGATATTTGCAACAAATAAATAAATCCTTCCTTTTGTACTGAGATTTCAATCACCAGTAAAGACAACAAGAGCCAGAGAAAGAGAACAAAGAGGGAAGTTTTTTACTATTCAGAGTAGAAAATTTAGTTTAGGTGCAGTTGAAAAAGTGCATGATAATATTTGCATTTAGGTAGTCTATCCATAGAAGTATTGTTTGATTAATTTGTATTAAATGTATCGGTAACACGTTACAATAAGTTTGTGTTTAAACATTAACACTACATAATTAATTAACATGAAAAATGAACAATATTTTACACCATTTTTAATCATAGTACAGTATATGTCCATTTCTACATACACTAATACAGTTTAATATAAAAAATAAGTAATGTAACATCATTATGAACTAACAATGAACAATATTGTATGTATAAATTAAAAAAGAATTACAAGATGATATATGCGTGAAAAAATATTCATTGTTATTTCTTGAAACCTAATTTGGAATGTAATACATGTTACATGTACATGTGTTAATGTATATAACCTTAACATAAAGAGTACAATTAAATCATATGTAAACCAACTAAGCTACTGTACAGCGTTCCTCCTTCTCACTTGTAAACAGTGCTGCCCTTCCGGCTGTGACGCACTTGCGTCAGTTCTCGCATGTTTCAAATACCAATGCGATTACATCATGCGCATACTGCTCTTGACCGGATGCATGATTTAGGGTTTAAAAAAAAAGTACAAAACTGTATTTATTTTTTTCCACACAAAAAGCGATCGTGTCACTTTAGAAGACATTAATTTAACAGCTGGAGTCATATGGATCACGTTTATGATGACTGTCTGTGTCTTTTTGGAGCTTCAAAAGAGAAATCTCCATTCACTTGCATTTTGAGGACCTACTGAGCTGAGATATTTTTCTATTTTTCTTCTAATGTGTTCTGGTAAAGAAAGACAGTCATACACACCTGGGATGTCATGAGGGGAGTAAATAACGATAGAATTTTCAATTTTGGGTGAAATCCCTTTAAATTTATTCTTCCCATGTAGGGGAATTATCAGCATAGAAATTACAAGCAAAGTATAAAGTAGTTTATAAAATGATGTATTTTCAATAAATGTACTCTTAATATTGCATACGGTGTATCCCCAAAAATATAAAAATATTTCTAAAATAGATCTGGCCATGTAAAATCAAGTAATAGCCAAAATCTATTTCTCCTGCACACACTGCTTGGGTGTGTTTGGAATAAACATTGTTGTTATGCGGGCCTAATTATTTATTTTACAACATTTAATAATTATCTAATTATTTTATTTTAATTATTTGTTTAAATTACAGATCTGCTTCTCAGTCAGAAAACGGCAGCATCAAATCCGTATTAATGCATCATATCTAACAATAATTCAGTGAAGACTTGGAAACAACTGAGAAATATACTTTTTACCTCAATATTTTTCCTTGTATCTGGATTAACTGTGCAAGTATACATAGTAATTATATACAGTTGTCTAAAAGGTCTTCAGCATGTCACATAAGGCTACATCCACATCATGCAAAAAGGCAAAGAAATGTGTGATGCAGCAGTTTCCTTCAGAATCAAAGGACTTGCTTATCAACTAAAAAGAGAGAAGCCAAATTTTTTGGGAAATGGGAAGTGGTGTAATTCCAAAAATGTACTGTTATAAATCATTTATACTTTGGTTTTATGAAAAAAATATATATATAATAAATTAACTGGTTATTAACCGGTTACCATCATAACTCTTTCACTCTAGAACAACTGAAAGAGATATTCCCATTTTCGGTTACGTTCTGCAAAAAATTTCGCTCGTTTTCGGTTTACATTTTCGTTTCTTGGAACGTTTTCAGTCCCTGATGGTAAGTCCCAAAAGTGATAAATGTAAATGGGATTAGATTTATTTTGGGAAAAACACTTTCGTACATTTAGACCCTTACAGTAATGGTCCTACCAGAAATATATATGAATGAATTATCTGCCAAATGAAGGGAACTGGCTCAAAAGAAATTCAAAGATGACAGTAAATGACAGTTGCAGTTATACCTGCCCTTCTGTAGTGAGCCATAACTGATGAGCAAATCTAATCAGTGTCATCGAAATGGGCCACTGTGATGAAATGACTCATGCTGCAGTGAGGCTAGACAGTTAATGATGCACCTTTACCCCCAGCAATCCATTAAATTATGCTCTATTAATCGTAGCTTTTGGTCGATTTTGGTTTTATCTTGCTCTTAATATGGATAAATGTAGAACACTGTAAAAGCAATCAATGAGTTTTTGAGAAACTATGTATAAAAGTGCCACTATATATTAGAGTCTCTCAACAACAAACTTTGATATGGTACAAAAAATTAAAATTACTAAATCAACAATATATTAACAATGGATAATTAATTGTAGTATATTGGAGAACAGTGATGTGCAGGGTTAGCAATGATTCTTCCTTAGCTTTAGTGACCGGGTGTAGTAGACACAGTAGATTCTGCTTGGTCACACACTGCCAAGTGCCAACAATGAACATGTACTGTGTTTGGGTAGTTGACATTAAATACTTGTCTTGATACTAATACTAATGTCCTGCGGTGTAACATGTTAAACTCCTATTATACATGCAGCTTTTATTTTTTTACCTCGTATTAATTGAGAGACTAAAGTGAATATTTGTACTTTTAATTAAAAAAAAAAAAAAAAAAAAAATGTGACCTGTTACAGGACCTAAAATATTCACTTTCCCTTCATTCAGACTAATCATCATGATGGTGCTGCGGATGGCCGCCTCGGTGTGGAGCTCCTCAGTTCTTTTGTTGTTTTTGTTTGTTTGTCCTGTGTTTAGTAATCTTTTTCCAGTCAGTTTTAACAGAGACGAACTGCTGAACATTTGACAGCATATACCAGTCAATCTTTTCCCGGTTTTCAAATATTCAGACGTTTTGTTAGACATTTTAGTTGGAGGTGCAGCTCTGCTGTTCAAGAGACGTAGGAGAGGGAGACGAGCTGGTGCGCTGGTCAAACTCCGTCGGCACGGATTTCGAACAGCGCTGCCGAGTACTCACTTAGCGAATCCCTGCTCTCTTCCTAACAAAATGGACGAACTACATCTCACCTGCACAAACAAGGATTTTTCAACCTCTGCTGCCTTGTGCTTCACAGAAACCTGGCTGAGTGAAGTCATTCCGGACAGCGCGTTACATATGCCAGGCTTCCAGCCGTTCAGAGCGGATCGCATCGCGGAGTTAACGGGGAAAACAAGAGGTGGTGGAACGTGCTTTTATATCAGTGAAAGTTGGTGTACAGATGTAACAACATTAAAGAGGATGTGCTGTCCTAATTTGGAAGCGCTCTTTAATAACTTTAAGCCTTTCTACTCGCCACACGAGTTTTCCTCGTTTATCCTGGTTAGTGTTTATATCCCGCCACACTTGTGCGTGAACACAACGCTACAACAGCTGGCTGATCAAATCACAGACATGGAACAACAATACCTGGACTCAGGTATAATTATTCTTGGGGATTTTAACAAAGCAAATCTCACACGTGAACTGCCCAAATACAAACAGCACATTACATGCATACATAAAGGATGCATATCGCTCTGTCCCTAGAACAGCTTTGGGACTCTCTGATCACTGTCTGGTTCATCTTCTTCCAACCTACAGGCAGAAATTAAAATCAACCAAGCCAGTAGTAAGGACTGTAAAGAGATGGACCAGTGAAGCAGAGCGGGAACTACAAGCCTGCTTCGATTGCACAGATTGGAGTGTTTTTGAGGCTGCAGCCACAGACCTGGATGAGCTCACCGATACTGTTACATCATATATCAGTTTCTGTGAGGATATGTGCATTCCTGCTAGGACTTATTTAAAGTTCAACAATGACAAACCGTGGTTTACAGCAGAGTTCAGGCAGCTTCGTCAGGCCAAAGAGGATGCTTACAGTGGTGGGGATAATGTCTTGTACAATCAGGCCAGGAACACACTGAACAGGGAAATCAGAGTGGCTAAAAGAAGATACTCTGAGAAGCTGAAAAACAAGTTTTCAGCTAACTACCCTGCATCAGTGTGGAGTGGCATGAAACAACTCACAAATTACAGGACTCCTACCCCTAACCCTGTAGGGAACCAACAACTGGCTGACTACCTGAATGTGTTCTACTGCAGATTTAAAAGGCCCAATCTCATACCCCAAACCCACTCTGACCTTCACTTCACACAAACACCTCCTGCAACCCCCCTCCTCCCCCCTCCTGCTACTCAACCTGCACTTAAGATCTGTGAAGATGATGTGAGCCGTGTGTCTTCGATCCTGTGCTAACCAGCTGGCCCCCATCTTCACACAGATCTTCAATAGATCACTGGAGCAGTGTGAAGTCCCATGCTGCTTCAAATGCTCAATCATTATTCCTGTCCCAAAGAAACCAAAAATCACAGGACTTAATGATTACAGACCTGTCGCCCTGACGTCTGTGGTCATGAAATCATCTGAGAGACTGGTGTTGGCCCACCTGAAGAACATCACTGGACCCTTTCTAGATCCCCTTCAATTTGCTTATCGAGCAAACAGGTTTGTGGATGATGCAGTCAACAAAGGATTGCATCATATCCAGCAACATCTGGACAGACCAGGGACATTTACAAGGATCCTTTTTGTGGACTTCAGTTCGGCTTTCAATACCATCATCCCAGCTATACTCCAGAATAGATTACACCAACTCTCTGTTCCCATGTCTATCTGTCAGTGGATTATCAGCTTTCTGACGGAGAGGCAGCAGCTTGTGAGACAGGGGAAACTCACTTCTATCACCTGTACAATCAGCACTGGTGCCCCCCAGGGATGTGTGCTCTCCCCACTACTCTTCTCAATCTACACCAATAATTGCATTGCCAAGGACCCCTCTGTCAAGCTCCTGAAGTTTGCAGACAACACCACTGTCATCGGCCTCATCCGAGATAACGATGAGTCTGCATACAGAAGGGAGATTGAACAGCTGGCTGTCTGGTGCAGTCAAAACAACCTTGAGCTGAACAATCTCAAAACGGTGGAGATCATTGTGGACTTTAGGAGGAACACCCCAACACTGACCTCCCTCACCATTCTAAACAGCACTGTGGCAGCAGTGGAGTCATTCAGGTTCCTGGGCACTACCATCTCACAGGACCTTAAGTGGGAGACCCACATTGACTCCATTGTGAAAAAGGCCCTGCAGAGGTTGTACTTCCTTCACCAGCTGAGGAAATTCAACCTGCCACAGGTACTGCTGATACAGTTTTACTCCGCAGTCATTGAGTCTGTCCTCTGCACTTCAAGAACTGTCTGGTTTGGTTCAGTTACGAAGACTACAAAGGACAGTTCGGACTGCTGAGAGGATTATTGGTTGCCCCCCAATAGTTCAAGAACTATACACTTCCAGAGTGAGGAAAAAGGCTGAAATAATCACTCTGGAGCCCACTCACCCTGCCCACTACCTTTTTGAACTGTTGCCTTCTGGCCGACGCTTCAGAGCTCTGGGCACATAACAGATTTGTATTTGCACTGTACATAACAGATTGTATTAGATTTGCACTACCCATGTGTATGTGTGTCTGTATGTATGTGTATAATTATTTTTTATTTTTTATTTTTTATTATTATCTATGTCTTGCTGCTGTTTTTGTATTGTTGTACACTGGAAGCTCCTGTCACCAAGACAAATTCCTTGTATGTGTAAGCATACTTGGCAATAAAGCTGATTCTGATTCTGATTCATACAAATTTTACCTTATAATGTAGGTGTAGATGAAACAAATAAATAAAAAATAAATAAAAAATGGACATTTTATGCATCAAAGGAATAGTTCACCAAATTCTTTTAATATTACAATTTATGTCATATAGTAAAGCTCTTAAATCAAATATGGCGGCTCATAATATGATTCTCAACACATCTCATGGCCAAAAATCATGACTTCCTGACACACGTTTGTTCACAAGATGCAATGAGAACCAGTGAGGTTTGATGTTCTCATAGTAGGCATATTCGACTTAAACACTTTGCCTTAATAAAATTATCCGATTTGAGAGTGAATAAAGACTTAAAATTCATTCTGTTCATTAAACAATGTGGTTGTATCGCTTCAGGACACTTGGAATATAGTGCATGATTCGTGTCAATTAATTTTATTGTGGTTTTATGGTGTTTTTTGTCTTTCTTCAAGCTTGACTGACCAGAGTCACTATTCACTTACGTTACATAAATAAACAATGTGAAGACTTCATAACATTTTTGTGTTCCATGGAAGGAACAAAGTCATGGGGGTTTAGAGTGACATTAAGTGAGTGAATAATGGAGGACTTTTCATTTTTGGATAAACTACCTCTTTAAACACGCTTTACAAGTCTCTCTCTCTCTCTCTCTCTCTCTCTCTCTCTCTCTCTCTCTCTCTCTCTCTCTACACACACACACACACACACACACACACACACACACACACACTACTGAACTCAACAGAAATTATATATGTTAGTGTTCAAAACTTTAGAAATAGTGTCTACACACTTAAAAGGCCATGTTCACACCATACACCTGAACAATGTTGTTTGGCACCACAGTTTCTGATACGTATTATATCTAATCTAGCTGTCATTAATCAGTGATGTAGTATAATTGATCAATTCTGGGGGGTGTGATGAAAGTTTTGTCTTTGAACTGTTTCAAAGTTGCCTCTTCATGAATAAAAAACAACACTAAAGCCCCAAAAGGCTTTAACTTTTTTATCCCAAACACACATTTCTTGGCAGTTGTGTTTTTCAAGTTTCAGGCCAAATTTTCAGAAATAAAGCGGCAATCCACCCAAAATGACATCATTTATAACCCTTAATAATGGCCATACATCCCAGTGCCTATTGAAAACATTTACGTCAACTGCAATCTCAGCACTAAACTTCCCATATACAGCAATATTCCACACATTATTATTTTTTTCTTTACCTGCACTTCTTCAGAAAAACTTAAATACTGATAAAAAATGATGTGTAGTGGAGCTTGCAATGGCATTAGCCGAAGAACTTGGCTGTGCTCCAGAGATGATTCTGATGAATTAGAGTGCAGTGAGATAGATTGGGTGGGGATGATACAACAATCATCTCAACTCTCTAACACACTTCCACTGCTTTATCAGTGACAGTACAGACTTTGATAAACCAGAGTGGAAATACATAGATATTGCTCTCGACCAAACCTTCTCAAAATGAGAGACTCCATTCCTGATGTTCATCATTCTTTATAACGGTAATATGGTAGTAGTAAAGTAAAAATAACCTTGCCAACAATAAGCAGTCTTAAGAAATCTATAGCTATGTTTGAATTAAACTACTTGCCTACTCTTTACTGCATACTGCGCAGTGTACAATGTATGCTGCATTATAATTTTAAAAATAGCATGTGAAACAAAATGCATCAGGATTATTCCATGTCAAATCAACCAAATTTCAGAAACTTCCCCAGCTCAATATTTACGGAGCAATCCATTATTTTGTAGAGGGGGGTCAAAATGACAATTTTTGCCTTTGATTTTGGAGCAAAACTACAGATAAATAAAAAAATAATAAAAAAAAAAACCTTAGAAAGTGGCCAGCATGTTTTTTTTTATTTTTACACAGACATAGGTGGGACTTTTACAAAAAGCAATTGATTTTGGCACCCCTTGTTACCTTATATTCCAATGGTGTGCATAAATAGTGCAAAAACACTTTTTGTATTGTTTTTCCAAAGTTCGAATGCCTTTTACTCCAGAAGTATTAAACATAGCTTAATGTCCTTTAAGATTTGGGTTTCCTTTTTGAATCTTTATTTGTAAGCCCCTATTTAGTTACATCCCATAGATATGGGGTTCTCATTGTTGCTTCATGCATAAATTATTAAATTTTACTTATTTTCAATGGCTGGAAACCAAATTCGACCTTCATTTTCCAAAGCATGCAATTCTAGGGAGCATTTTTCTAAAAGTCTAAATTTTTGGTGGATTTTTAAACAAAAGCGTATTAGTGTGGATGTGGCCTAATTCTACTAGTGGCATCCAGTTGTCATCTCAGAAATAAAAATAATCACTTGGCATTTTTAATCCAATTTTGTGTACTTTTGTGTAACTTTTGCCAGTCTGATCAAATAATTAGTCAAGAAAGAGATAAAAATCACAACATTACTTCCTTGTACACGGCACATTTGGGCAAATCTATTAGGTCATCCTATTATTACATGCATACTGAATATTTTCCTACAGCATGCAATATACATACTGTGTACTGCATAAATAGTAAGTGCAGTATGGTATGTTAATTCAAAGAAAGCCCATGTTTAACTGTTCTGAGACCCTTGGCAGTCATAATTGTATGTTTTTGTGGTGCATGTGGTTTGTGATCTATTTGTTGATGATGTGAGGAGCAGGCTGCACTGTCTGTGGATTCTGGGCATTCTGCCTCAGGAGCATTTGGAGGAGCATTAGGTATGTGATCAAGAAGACGGCACTTGGTGCCAAGGCGCAGTCTGGCCGGTGCATTCATCTCAGACCCAATCCCAGCAGTCTTGGCAAGCATTCATAGGCTGCTTGCAGAGAGTCCAGACTGAACCCATCTTTCTACTTTTAGATAAGAGATTATTGCTTAAGACTCTCGGGGCACTGAACTTTGAACTGTTTCTAAAATGGATTTCAAAGAAGCATGTCTCTCACCAATGTTTCCATGCCCCTTTTTTCCAGATAAACAGGGAGAGATAGGTAAGCGCAATGGTTCAAATGGTTTTGCTTCAGGAACCAGATTTTACATTTGACAACAAGTTGTGAAACATTATCAGAAGTGTTTATCATACAGAATTAAATAAAAAAAAGTTTGAAATGTATTAATATTACCATAAAATGCCAGACTGATCAGAGTGTGAATTTGGCGACAGTAGGTTGAAAGTTCTGCTGCTAAAATCGGTCTGTGCTTACCAAAATGTAAATCTGCCCCCAGTGGCTGAAGCTGGAAATGTTGTTGAATATATGGGCATGCATGAGCTCCAGTTTCCGGTTGAAATGTCCACAGAGTGGTGCCAAAAGCGAGTTGTATTTTTAGTTATAAATGATGTAATACAGTCAACAGGAATGCATATTTTATTAACTCGAACCCCTAACCCAAACCTCAAATTTAACCTAACCATCATTAGAGTAATAATTTAATTTTAGAATGGAAATGCAACCTCTGAATCAATGCTTACAGAAATGCAAAACACTGCCCACAGAGCCCAAAACACTTAGTGTTTTTAGGCATATGGGTACATGTGAGCTACATTTTCTGGGTGTAAGGGTGTAATGGAGGGGTAAGCTAATTGTTTTCAGCTGAACAGGATGTAACACAATCAACAGGAATGCATATTTTATTGACTATACCCCCCAACCCAAACCCCAAAACTAAACCTAACCATTAGTGGAGTAAAAATGTAATGTTAGAGGGAAAAATGCAACATCCGAATCGTACTTGTCACTGATTATGCAAAACGCAAAAATGTCCTAGTTTCAATGCAGAATCTGAATCTGGAGCTTGCACGTTGTTGACGCAACATGCTTCTGGTTGCGCCACAAGGGAAGGATGGAAGACGATGGAGACGATGGAAAAATGTCTGATAGGAGATGCCGTTTGTTGGAAGATTGGCATAATTTGGCCAATCCTAGGGTACTGAAACTGTCGGAAACAACATGCCGACTTGTGATCATGTTGTGATTTGAGGATACATTAACTTTTGGAAACTAGATGTCGATTTCCCATGTGATCATGTTGGAAATGCATAACCTTTATAGGTTGTTCACAGAATACATATCACAGAGCACAAATTGCACATCATGGGGTTTTAACACATCAGATAACTGTACTCATCCACTTTGGTCCTGCCCTCCAGTGCATCTCTTTTGGAAAATAACCATCGCCAAAATCTCACAATATTTAAAATCTGCATACCACTCTCCCCAACTATTTGTATTCTTGGTGATCTTTCAGTGTTAAAATTGTCTCTTGAAATCAACATTGCATTATTGGTAGCCTAGTTGTTGCCAAAAAAAATAATAATACATTTTCCCCATTTATCAAAGAATTAGATTAGCCGGTGAGCTGATGCTGCTCTTGAGCTCTCTAACTGCTTCATCTTCCATATGTATAGGGATTTTCATAATGAAATATGTGCTTTTGTGTATACTTATTTGTTTACCTTTATGTACAAGGGTATGTATGTCAAGGTATGTTATTAAATTAGTACTTACACTATAACTTGTCGCCAGTTCAAATACGCCAAAACACCTACAAATACCAAACAGCAAAACAGCTGATAAGCCTATTTACTTTTACCATTCTAACTAACTATGCACTATTTTATGGTTAGTTGCATTTAATTATGTGCATTTCGCATTGTTTTTTTCCCTGCTGTCAGAACAGACCACTTGAAAACCACTGGGTTAGCATGCTTGAAACTGGATTGAGTTTTAAGCACTGTATTTTCAACTGTATGACCCCTCAGGGTCAGTGAGGCTAGAGTGTGACCGTTGTGTGCTACTCATTCATTACCAAGTGGACAAATCTGTGTGCCATAATATGAGTTGACAGGTGAGTCATTGTGTGTGTGTGTGTGTGTGTGTAGACGGGTTTGGGTGGTTTACGAGGACTTTTTTTTAGGTTACAAACTGGTAATTACAAGGGTATTATGCTATAATTGTGGTTTATGAGGACATTTCTAGTGTCCCCATAATTCAAATCATTTAAAAAACATACTAAAGGTTTTTTTGAAAATGTAAAAATGCAGAAAGTGTTTTGTGAGGGTTAGGGTTATGGGATAGAATCTATAGTTCGTACAGTATAAAAATCATTATGTCTATGGAGAGTCCTCATAAGGATAGCCGCACCAACATGTGTGTGTGTGTGTGTGTGTGTGTGTGTTGTGTGTGTGTGTGTGTGTGTGTGTGTGTGTGTGTGTGTGTGTCTATCGTATTTGTGTGGGTATCCCCCAGTCTTTGTCCATGCAGAGAAAAGGTGAACTTGATAACCCTTTAATATACAGTATAAGCTTCATAATGGCCCATTAATCCCAAAGTATACTTTGGTTTTTACATGAAAACTTAGCTTCTGCGTACACCTTTCAAAGTATACTTCATTTACTGTGCGCACATACACAGGCGGTTGGTGCATGCGCGCTTCAATTGCTATGAGATACTGGACTATTTCTCTTCAGGAGTTTAGACCCATAAACATGACTTTATAGTCCTTCAGACTTGAGTTACACAAATGCAGGAATCTTCTGACCTCCTCACACACGCGTTCTTGATGTGCACATCCACTCAGCCCTTCGAAAATCGAGAGTTCTGACAAACTTGCTGCATATTTGCCACTCATTATTTTCACATGCAAACGAGCTTTGCGGCGAACTCTTCATTGTTGCCAAAGGTTTGCTGCAGGTTCAACACTACCAGTGAAGAGCTGCAAACTTCTGCCGAGCACTTGCTGCAAATCGCAAACTCATTTGAATGTGAAAATGATGAGTGGCAAATTTGCAGAAAGTTTGCCTGAACTCTAGATTTTTTTGTAAAGGTGTTGTTGTTGCTACCTTCATCTCCTATGGTTTAGCAGTGATAACATTTTCTTCTAGCACTTCTTCGTGACAGCAATGGCTCAACGTGGGTGTTGCCACCTTATGAACCAACTTATTAGTGCAAATAATTCCCGGCACATACGCATTCTGCTCATTCAGAGTACAGATGGTTTGAAAAATCGGGCCACACGCATTCAGTGCTTGAGCACTCTGTTGATGACGAAATTTGACACCACAGCGACTGCTCAGATCTCAGCCTGCCCTTATAGACATCTTGGCCTGGATAAAGGAACACCGCCTTCAACTCAACATGGCAAAGACCGAGCTCCTCGTCTTTCCAGCCAACCCTGTTGTTGAGCACAACATCACCGTTCAGCTGAGTTCATCTACAATAACGGCATCTAAAACTGTCAGAAACTTGAGGTCAACCATTGAAGACCAGCTTAACTTCACCAAATCTCAAAAACAGCCTGATCATGAAGATCCTCTCTGAACATGCTACACAACTCCTTGTTCAGTCTCTTGTCTTATCTAGATTGGATTACTGTAATGCTGTTTTAGCAGGCCTTCCTGCATGTGCGATCAGGCCTCTGCAGATGATCCAGAATGCAGCAGCATGGCTGGTCTTCAATTAACCCAAAAGAGTACGTTACACCACCCCTTGTCTCTCTACACTGGCTGTCAGCTGCAGCACGTATCAAGCTCAAGGCTGTGATGCTGGCATATGGAACAAACATTCCTCCAGAGCTTCGTCCCCACCAGTGGGTTGCGGTCTGCATATAAGCGGCGCCTTGTGGTACCAACACAAAGAGGCACCAAATCACTTTCCCGCTCTTTCTACTTCACTGTACCCCGATGGTGAAACGACCTTCCAAACACCATCCGTGAAGCAAACTTCCACTCTGTCTTCAAAAAACGGCTAAAGACACAACTTTTCTTTGAGCACTTAAACCTACATAATAATATATATATATATATATATATATATATATATATATATATATATATATATATATATATATATATATATATATATATATTTTTTTTTTTTTTTTTTTTTTACTTTTTACTTGTTTGCACTCTAATCTCTGTCTTATCTAGTACTTTTCTAATACAACTGAAACTTTGTATTGCAGCACTCATCGTGTTACTGTCTCCTTGATGATTAATCACTTTTGTTGTACCCTTCCTCATTTTGCAATTTACTTTGGGTAAAAGTGTCTGCTAAATTAATAAACATACTGTTATTGTCATTTGAGACAATGTGAACACCTGAGTATCTCATCACATTTTATCTCTACTGTATGTGCTGAGTGAAGTTAATGTGCCTCCCTGCAATCACAAGGACCATTCAGGAAGTCTCGAGAGGTCCGGCAGAGTTGCGGAAACTGAGAAAAGTAGGTGAGTGTTTGATGAAGTGTGGTTTAACATGGAGAGAGTTTAATATACACTCATTCACTCCGGCACAACCCCTGCACTTCAAAACTGTGTGGGCAGCACAGAACAAGACAGGAGAGATGAGTGGACAACTTTTAAAGCTTTATCACCCATGTCACTAAGAACTGCCTAAGTAAGACAAAGCTTAAGCAATCATTCTCCTCTTGAAGACCAGATTGGATGGACTGGCTTAGGAGTAATGGAATGACACTGAGTCAGTGAAATCTCAGAGAGATCAGCACGGTTTCCCAGCCCATGGTGGTCTGTAGACCACAGTCGCTTTTGTAGCTCAGCAAAGACAGGTGCTAGGAGCAATAGCTCAGGACTTTGCATCTGCTGCTGACAGGGAAACTTTTCAGCTGAACAGTAAACTTGCAGTAAGTTTTGAGACCAATAGCTCTCCAGTGCATAGACAACAAGATCCTCTGCATTCCGATCCGCTAGCAGGATATGAATAGGGCAGGAAATTGTAATCCTAGATCAGAAAATTGCCTGAGTAGAATCCGAAATAAGATCTCAACAGTGAAGACAGACAGAGGGTTAAATGACAAATGGAGGTAAATGAGAGGGTAACAAAGTAATAGTGAGTGACACAAATGGAATGGTTAAGGTATAGTGTGCCAATAAAGTTTATGTCTTATTGAAGTGCCATTGTAATGGGCAAGGATGGGCAAGGAGGAGGCGGGAACCAGTACAACAATTAACAGAACTTTAATTTGACATAAAATACTGAACTGAAACATAACGACACACACACAGGCACGTGTGTTTGTGTCTCTCTCTCGAACTGGTGCCCCCGGCTCGTCTTTATCCCCCTCCCAGCTGATTAGGTGACTCAACATCGGCCGTGCACCCTCACAGCCTGGCCACGCCCTCCTCCTCATCACAGCCATGTTTAACTAGTTGCTAAGCAAATTCTTCCTCATAGTTTATTAACCCTATATACTGTTAGCATGTATCACAAAACAAACAAGGAATTAAACTATTTTACTTCATTGGGTTTTTCTTCAACTATGGGCACTTTTGTCCTAGTGGACAAAAAATTAAAATGAAAATAAACTCCTTTAAAACACTCTTCACACTATTGCTAGTGCATTTGTCAACTAATATATGTCCAACAGTCAATATACATGCATCACAGAAGAATACATATAATTATACACGCAGAATAGTTTTTGCTTATTTTTATGATTTATGCATTTCAATTTTATGTCTTTCATTTTAATAAAATAAATTTCCAATGGACTGTGTAATCTTAAACAAAATTAAATTATTAAAACTGGATTAATAATCTGGGTTTGGGACAAGGGTAAAACAATAAAATCTATATATTAAAGGCATTTAAAAATACAATTAAGAAGGCACATTTTCCAAGACAGTTTTATGTGATCTTCATAAAACAAAAATATTTTTTTAAAAAGTTGAAATCTGTTACTTTAAATAAAAATCGACTCATGGGACATAAAATTGTTTGTAGTTGAAATCACACATTTCAGAAAAAAACATGAAATTTTGAGGGAAAAGCTTTTTTGGTTCATAAAAGTTTTTAAAAATGATAAAGACTTGAATCACACATGGATAAGCATCTTCAGATGGACCCAGCTTCATAACAGAGTGACACGTCTTTAACAAGCTCATTAATGTCAGTGATCTGAATGACAGCCATACACTAAGCTCATTTAACCAGTGACATTTACTACTTTTATCCTCCCTGTCAGCCAGAAAACAACCCTCACTAAAAACACTCACACACTCAGTCCAGTGCTGCCAACGTGTGCAGAGCCAGTAGATGCATTCACAATTACTTCAGGAGTTGATTTATTTACATAAGCCTATCTTTTGGGCGGCTGTGGCAGTATGCATGTCACAGAGCTGAGGTGAATGGTAGGGACTGCAGCATGCTAGTAATGAGCTCTCTGCTGCAGAGAGATAAGCCAGTTACAATTCCCTCAATTAAATACTGGAAGACACTCTCAGACGCACTCAGAGTCCAGGCTGTCACTCTAACAGCTCAAATGCAATTTCGCAGGCTGCTGTGTTTTTTGCACCCTTCTTTGGGGCATGGAGAGCATATGGGCCACTGTTACCAACAGACCCGCAAGTCTCTGATCCTCTAATTAACTGTATTAGCATGCAGCTTAGGCGCAGCTTCAAATCAGCTTCAAAACTGAAGCTTGTTTGTTAAGGTTTCTGTTATGTTGTGCTTTGTCATAGCACATGATGTCACAGTGGAGGAGGTATTTATAGTTCATGACTTGGAGAAATCTGAAAGTCAAGCAATGTCATTAGGATGAATCAGTGCCAGAAGAAACAGCATGTGTCAGTGGACATGGCATGGCTAAAGAATTATAAATGTGCTGTTTTGAAGAAGACTTTGCTTGTGGATAAATTCTGTCTATATTGTGGAATATGATTCTCTTTTTTGATGGTTAGATGCTTCACAAAGTCAATAAACTTCTTAGTAGAAAATAAAAAGAAACATATGAGATGAGACATTTGTTGACATAGAGTAAGTGTATACAGCTATATACTGTTGATTCAGCAACTGTAGATCGAAGGTTCTTCTGCCTAAATCAGTCTGTGCTTACCGAAATTTGAACCACTGCCCCCAGTGGCTGAAGCTTGAAGTGTTTTTGAACATATGGGCACATGTGAGGTTCAGTGTTTGTGTGAAATGTACTCAGAGTGGCACTAAAAGCGAGCTGTTTTTAATTTTAAATGATGTAATACAGTCAACAGGAATACATATTTTGTGAACTCTACCCCTAAGCCAAACCCCAACCCTAAACCTAACTGTCAATGGAGTAAAAATGTAATTGTAAAGGGAAAATGCAGCCTCCAAATCACACTCATCCTTGATTATGTACTGTGTATATGATTACTTCAGAACCAGCGTCTTGGAGGTTGCTTGTGCAAAGCGCTATCAGCAGGACCAGAGGAAAAGGTAAACACATTTAAATTTATGCAAAAATGCTTGATGGGAGATGCTGATTGTCAGTAACTCAGCAGAACTGGGTCGATGTCAGGATACTGGAACATTCGGTAGCAACATGTCGAGTTCCTGGAGCACAGTTTGAGACATTGTTGAGATTTGAAACTGAAAAGAATCAAAATGTGAGAATATGTTTTCTCAGGAGAAACATATAAGAGCCATGTGACCTAAACAGTCTCCAAGTCTCCATTTGCTCCCATTTAATCTCATGGCTGTTTAGGAGAAACAATGGAGATATTAGGACACTTTTTAAACTTGTCTGGGTCTTGTATCATGTTCCCAGTTTTGCGGCCCCAGACACTGCAGGGTTTAGTTTCTGGCCACTCAAGTGGGATCCTGAGGCACACACACACACACACATACACACACACACACACACACACATACAAACACATGTGGACATACAGCTGCAGCAGTGCTAAAATAGCTGGTCCCTTCTCTGCATGTGATTCAATGCTGTGGAGGAAATGTTCAGGCTTATTAAACAGTCTAGATTATGTTTCATTGTCAAAAAGCATGAAACACAACTCTTTAACCACATACAACTTATATTTTCATTACACCATTTCTTACACATTCGAATCTCATCGGGGCCTGTTATGAATCATATACTTGATATTCAACATGATTAACCATCTCATGTGGCAGCTCATATGTAGACAAAATTGTATTGGATTGGTTAAAGGACATGCATGTATTGTGTTTCATAATGGTCATTTGTACGTGTGGCATCAAACAAGCCACTTTTCAGTGAAATTGTAGTGAATGTGAATCAACTTTAAACCCAATGTAATACATTATTCCAAAATTACCCTATTGATTCAATGTGTATATGTAGGAGGGACTTCCTCCCTTCTGTCAGCATCAAAATGGCCCTTCAGCGCATGGCCATAAAATATGAGTGCATGATCGAGAGGAGAGACACATAAATGGAACATTGCTGGCAGCAATGTTAAAAGGCACACCTGTTGCATGTTGGACCTTGTCATCACTGCCATAAATTCACCATTGTGTTTTCCTTCCAGAGTACCTGGTTCCATGATTGCATGCATGAGGTGTCCTAGAGGTTCAGTACAAGGTGAACAGCTGGCCCATCACTTACCTCCCTGCTGAAAAGACCAGCTTATACCAGGATAAACTTCCACGCTGGTTTATGCTGGTTGGTTCTGTTCTGGTGCTGGTCTAGCTTGTGGACAAGCATATCCATGGCATTCACTTACAAAAAAAATGCTAATATTTTTTTTGTTTTCTTCTGGTGAACCTCATTCCATTATGGAGGCCAACATCCAGAAATTGGTATTTTCAAAAGGGCTGATGAGGACCTTGTGGCGGCAGGGGCGTGGTCGAGCATTCATCCGGAGAGAGAGAAAGCGGTAAGGGTGCACACACCTGAGCGCTATAATGTCTAACACCTGTTTCTGATTGCAGTAAGCACTGGGGAGAGCGATAAAAAGGGACCACGCCAGAGACGAGAGAGAGAGAGAGCTACCCGTCTGAAAGAGACTGTGTGTGTTTAGCTAAAGAGTGTATGCTGAAAAGCCCCTTTGAGTTTGTTTATTAAAGTTATACCTTTGAGTTGAAGCCTAAGTTTCCTGTGTCCTCCTTTTCCTCCCTTCCTTGAACGTTTACAGAGCTGTACCCAATGGACTGACCTTCTGCATAACCATGATACTTAATGACCACACCATGCCCCATTTTGTAAATATCCCCTTCAGAACCCAGTTCCTGGACAATAATGTCCTATTCAGCTCCTTTATTTATTTTTGGTGAATAAAAGCTTCTGAGTCACATCATGACGTGCAACACTGTGTCTGTCCTAACTCTATGCTCCATGTGTTATGACATAAAGTTCAAATACATTTTCAGTCTATAGCTTTCTAATCCAACACACTCTTTTTTTGTACACCATTCAAAGGACATCACAACAAACCTTTCTAAAGCACACACACAAACAATCACAAATGTGCCTGATAAATCTGTATTCTGTTTGTTGCTGACTCCCATATTGGAACATTGGAAGGCACATTGCCTGACCTAATCAAACCAGTCACCTCAGTTTACCTCAATAGAAATTCAACTGGAGGAAATACCTTTCTGAAGTGCTATGAGACACAGGTTTTGGTCCCATGGAAACCAGGAAGTAATTCTGTTCACATAAATTGTGGTGAGTGTGAGTCGGAGGTTGCATTTTTGCACTAAAATAATTTTTTTAGTCCACCGACAGTTAGATTTAAGGTTGGGGTATGGATTGGGTGTAGAGGTAATAAAATAGAGGCCTACATTCCTGTTGACTGTATGTATCATACAACCAGAAATACAACTCGCTTTTGGTGCCACTCTGTGGAAATTTCCCCCTGGAAACTGGAGCTCTCATGTGCCCAGACATTAAACAATGTTTCGGCCACTGGTAGAAGTTCGAATTTGGATATGCACAGACCAATTTCAGCAGCAGAACATTCAACCTACTATTGCGGAATTCACAGCGAGATCGATCTGCAGCATGTCTTGTTTTATATCGACTGTCCACGAGAATCAACAAATAACTAGGGCTGTAGATTTCATGCATTCATTTAGTGAGATTAATTATATAAAAATAAAGTGTTAAAAAAGTAAACACATTAAATAATCATGCCCCTGACCTGTTCGTAATGTACTGACATATGCTCAGTTATATGGAAATAAAACAAATATATTGACATCTAAAGCCACTTTTATGTCTAATCAATGCTTTACTCATCTGCCACAATAATCCAATATGAATATGAAAATCTAAATTATAATATTAATTATATATATTATATTTATAATTATTTGAATTACTATGTATTGTTTAGTATATTACATTATATTTATTTGGGGGCCTTCCTTAGCAAAAATTGATATATGTGATTAATTGAGATTAATTTAATTAATTTATCTGCATGTCATGTAATTAATTTGATTATAAATTTTAATCCACTGACAGCCCTGCAAATAACACTAAAACAGTCTGCCTTTGCAGTGTAGAGGTGGTTATATATGTTAATTAGATGTAAGAAGAAAATCACGATTCATTATGCCAGTAAATCCAGCAAAGTAAACCAATAGCATACTTATTTTACAATGAGTCACTGCTGTCGATTAGATGTTGAGAGGCAAGTCAATAGGAGATTTTCAAACTTCAATCTTAAATTTCTTAGAAGTACAGCATGAAAAATAGACACAAAATGCTGAAGTTATCTACAAAACAAAGTTTTGATGTTGTCTATACATTAAGTGGTTCAAACTGACGTAACTGCGGAGAAGATAACGAGTAGGAATTTCAATGCCTTGCTACCTTGCAAGCACTTTAATAAACCCACTGCACTCAACACTACACAAGCCTTCTCAATAATGAACTTCCCCAAACACCTCCTTCAATAACACACACACCCACAGGAGTGATCATTCTTTTGTGTGCAGTTTTGTCCCCACTGTAGCTGCTGTACGTCAGATACCAAATCAAATCTGCATGCCCAGAGGCATTATCTAAAGTACTTTTCCATAACAATGCACGTAAATCATTTCTCATCATGTAAATGTTGTGGATTGTTAGAGGTATTCAGACTGCATAAGAGAAGTAATTTCAGTGATTGTACTGGATGGTTGCTAAGCTTCTTTTCAGTACTCAACATGAGAGAAAAAGCTTCTTTTCAGTACTCAACATGCATTTTTTCATTTCTTTATTTTTTATTTTTTATTTTTTTATGGGTAGCTGATGGGCTCACATTTGACCTGTTTGCAGATCTGTTCATAGTTTCACTCCTGGCGAAGTGATACACATAAATCTGTCAGAGATCATATTGTGTTTCTCTTCCTTTGAGCCAAAGGCTGTATATTACAAAGAGTTTGGCTATGGGTTCAAGAATGAGGGCCATGTGTTCACTGTGTTGCATCAGCCATGTAAGCGCAGCAGCCGTTTAAATTAAACAAACATTAAAGTGACTGTTGAGGGTACAGGCAGTGCTATTGCCAGTGTTTTATATCCACAGACCTCCTATATACTTTTGCACACACACAACACATACATGACAGCAACATGTGGTTCTGATAAGCATGCATGGTTATAGTCAATAAAGCCATCAATTCACTGTGGTTATTTTCGCCACTGTGCAAATAAAACTACATGACAAAATAAAAACAGTTGCCTTCATCAAAATCACTGGATTTTCTGAATGTTCTGACTGTTTTTTTAAGTTAAGAGCCCACCACCAACTCTCTATGATATTCCTGCCATAGATGCCAAGTCTATAGGTTACACTAGCTTTATTACCATCCATTAGGGGATAAGTAAGATCAACATGATCACATGGGAACTCAACATGTTGCTACAGAAAGTTCTGTTACCCTGAAATGTACCCAATTCTGCAGAGTTACTGAAAAACACCATCTTCCATCAGACATTTTTGCACCAATTCAAATGTGTTTACCCTTTTCCTGTGGCACTACAGATTGCACATTGTGCAAGCAACTTCCGAGATACGAGTTCTGATCTCATGGAAACCAGAAAGTAATCACATTCACATAATCAATGATGAGTGTGATTCGGAGGTTGTTATTTTACCTCTTACATTACATATTTACTCCACTTATGGTTAGGTATAGGGTTGGGGTTTGGGTTAGGCCGTATGGTTAATAAAATATGCATTCCTGTTGACTGAATGACATAATTTACAGCTAAAGTTACAACTTTAAAAATACAAGCTTTTGGCGCCACTCTGTGAACATTTCATATAGAAACTGGAGCGCACTCATATGCAAATGTTCAACATCACTACCAGTGATTTGAATTTCAGTAAACACACCGATTTCAGCTGCAGAATTTTACTGTCGCCGAATTCAAAGATCGGTCTGAATAGCACACTTCTCCTCAACAAGCAGAACGATTTGAGGCATCATTCATTTCCATAGCACAAACGTTGTGGGACAAGTTATGTGCTAAAGTTAAATGCTTCTGACTAGAGGTTTCGAAAAATTATATTTCACTTACTGTAAAGTACAGTACATCTTATACGTGCATTACTGGCAGACTGCTGACACCAGTCACAAGAAGGATGTGATATATAAATCTGTGTTGTGTTTGTAAAGGTAGCATTCTGACATCTTGAATGCACGGAGAGAAGAGAAGAAAGAGCAGGAACTGGTGCATTATTGGACATGCCATCCACATGTTTTCTGTTAATGCCATAGAATATGTCATCTGATGTGTTTTCTCTCACCCCAAATTACCTCCCATCTGGATCCACAGCCTACAGTGTAAGAACAGAGACTGCAAATCCATTATGGCTGCCAATATTGAAAGACTGCACTGACAGATGAGCATATGAGATGGAGTGGATGGGTGCCAGAGTCTGTTAAATTTCCATTCAGCACTTACACACTAACATCATTAGCCTTGGCAGTTTAGCTTTTTAACTGTTCTGTAAGTGCAACATTATATCTGTTGTTCCCTCTCCAGGATATGTTCTGTATTTAATACAAGTAAAAACAAAAAAATATATGAATCTCCCCTCAATTTTTGAAGGCAAAATGTTAAAAGATTTGAACACAAAATCACAAATTGCACTTTGTTACAGAATAAGCTACAATAGGCACTGCTTTATGCCAGTATTTAAAAGTCTGGCTTGGAGAGAGTCAAATCACAGTGTGAATTCTGTGACAGTACAGTAGGTTGAAAATTCTGCTGGTGTATTCAGTCTCTGCTTACCGAAATTCAAACCATTCCCCCAGTGGCCGAAAATGGACGTTTTGTTGAAATAAAATGTCCACAGGGAGGCGCCAAAAGTGAGCAGTACTTTTAGTAGGACTGTAGATCTAATAAAAAACAAATTAATCTCACAGTTTTCTGTATTAATCGTGACTAATCATAATTAAAATTAAAACAAACATTAATATAATCATAAATATATTTATTTGGTCTCAAAGAACTAGTTAGTCATCATTTATTTTAATTATCTAAATACTGTGTGTACATGTTAAAATGGCATAAATCAAGTATATGTATACATGCCCTAAATCAGTGGACATGCTGTAATTAAAAGTAGGGTAAAATCTTCTATCATTTTCCAGTGGATTTAGGATATTAGGATTGAATGGGCAGATTCAATTCATATCAAGCTTAATTAGCAGGAATTGGCAAGATTTCTTTGCTAGAATGTACATAAGAGTTGAGATTCTACCTCCGGTTTTAGCCACAGGAAGTGAACAAGTTTCAGTAAGTAAAAGAAACAGATACTGCATTAATTGCATGAATTTTTTAACATGCCTAACAGTCAACTCTTAATCGCAGAAATCAACACGTTAAATTTCCCAGCTCTAGTCTAGTTTTAGTTGTAAATGATGTAATATAACCCTAAACCTAACCCTCAGTGGAGTAAAAAAATTAATTTGTGCGAATATAAAACTTTCGATTCACACTCACTATTGTTTTTGTGAACGCAGTGACTGGTTTTGATGGGACTAGAACCCGTGTCTTGGAGATTGTAGCACAACAAGCTAAGGTGAACATGTTTGAACTGATGCAAAAATGTCTGTTGGGCGATGCCATTTGTCAGTAATTCAGCAGAATGGAATCGACTTCAGGGTACATGAACATTCGAAGGCTATTCGAAGGAATCTATATGATTTGATCATAAGGGTTAAAACAGTTACTGTTTACATTCTTAAGTCTTGAAAGTATAATGTTTCCACTTGATTATTCAGCTGCTCTGCTCAATTTAGAAACATGGTCCTTGGGTAATTACCCTTGGAAAGAGATGTCTGAAGTGATGGCGACAACCAGTCTGATCTTCTGGGCCAACTAGGGCATTGATCTCTGCTTTGTATGTGTATACTTGCACAATTGACTGCCTGCGGTTTGTTAATAGAACATTTCACACTGCTCACACTGGGACAGGTGGCCCCAATCAGCTGTCTCATCAGTCTTCTACACTGTTCTTGTACATATCACTGAGGTCTGATCTTTTCTTCTCATGACATATGCCTTCAACTGAGGCTTGTTAGACTGGTGTGTGAGACATTCTGCTGTGTGGTAGAAAGTGAAAGGGTCAAAGGGTTGAGACCTTGTTGGCGACCGACAAGTGAGTGATGAGCTTCACTCTGCACAGAACTGGTAGTTGAACATGTGTGTGTGTGTGTGTGTGTGTGTGTGTGTGTGTGTGTGTGTGTGTGTAATGTAGTTACATTCCTTCCCTTACCCACAGAAGTCTCATCTCTCTTTTGCACTTTCTCTGACACATTCATTTTTAAGGAGCAGGTGGCCTCCAGAAATACTGCCCATCTTTCCAGCATCTCTCAGTTCTACTATGGCATTTCATTTTGTCACTGAACACTCAAGGATACAGATTTTTCATTGTATCCCTTACAATTGTAGGTAACACTTTACAGTTCTCATGTTACACATATTATACATTAATATAATTAAATACAATAACAATAACCATGTTTATTTGCAAAATGTAATCATATTTTGTAATGACATTATTATTAATTTGTACTGATCTAATAGTCAGATTGTTACATGAAAGGCACATAATATTACATGCAACCTTCTAAAACCAACATAGATAATATTTGCAAAAATTAGTTTAGTGGCTTTTAATATTACTATTAATAATACTATTGTATAATGACATAGTAGTTACAATGTAATAGGTGATTTAAAAGTTGTTTTGGGCATTAACCATACATTTGCAGATGGAGTAGCCAAAAAAGACACTTGCTGGGACACAAAAAGGAAGAAATCAGTAATGACATCACACAGTTTTCTTACAGAGTTGCAAATTATGTGAAATCATTATGTGAGCAGTAGAGAAGAGCAATTTAATTAATTATCATGTAGTTTTGTATATTTACTATATCTAATACATATTTTGTAAGTTAGTAATAATTAGAAAAAATATTATAGCATATATTTTACCTTTTATATAATAAATTACAGTAACCGTAGCCATGTGCAACTGTAATTACATTTTGTAATGATATTATTATTACTCAATGCTTATGTAATTGCAATAATGTAAAATGTGACCAATCATAAACCAACATGATATTAGATATTATGTAGTTACTGTACATTGTAATAACTATTTAATCACTTTTCCTTAGGCTTTACTTTAAGCTTTTAAGTTTACAAATGAAGCAGCCAAAATACCCTTGCTGGGACAAAAAAATAAAAATAAAAATAAATAAATTGAGAAACATTTAATGATATCACATAATTTCACCTACAGAGTTGCAAAGTATGCTAATAATCTATTTATAGCATGCATTTTGCCTTTTGTAAAATAAATTACAATAGCAGTAACCATCTGCAATTGCAAACTGTAATTACATTTTGAAATAACAATAATTTTACTCAGTACTTTTAATGTAATTACATTAATGTAAAATGTCATAAACCAATATATTTGCAAAGATTGAGTTAATATTTTATTCACTGTGGCCTTTTAGTATTGTATGGTAACATTGTAGTTACAGTGTAATACAAATTTAATCACTTGTTATTAGCCATTAACCATAAATGTATTGCCAAAAGACCCTTGCTGGGACACAAAATTGAGTTAAACGATCAAATTAGGTGATATTATTATGTGAGCACTAGAGAAGAACTATTTAATTAACGATCATGTAGTTTTGCATATTTATTATATCTCACATATTTTGCAAGTTTGCCATGATCAAAAAAATCAGTTTAAAGCATAAATTTGACCTTTTAATGCTTACTAGCCTTGACAAATGCGCTACAGAGCCTGGGCTCTACTTCTCAGTTCTTCAAGCTTAAAGGGATAGTTCACCCAAAACTGAAAATTCTCTCATTATTTACTCACCCTCGTGATATCCCAGGTGTGTATGACTTTCTTTCTTCAGCAGAACACATTTGAAGAAAAATAGAAAAATATCTTAGCTCAGTAGGTCATTGTGAATGGATGGCGATTTCTCTTTTGAAGCTCTACAAATCACAGACAGTCAACATAAACGTCATCCATACGACACCAGCTGTTAAATTAATGTTTCCTAAAGTGACACAATTGCTTATGGTGTGAAACAGATAAATATGTAAGTACTTTTTTTTAACTCTAAATCATGTTTCCGGTCAGGAGCATGATTTAGAAACACGTGAGAAGTGACGTACATGCATCACAGCCGGAAGAGCAGCGCTGTTTACAAGTGAGAAGGAGGAACGCTGTACAGTAGCTTGGTTGGTTTTGGCTTTGATCTGTATTTATTTGTTTCTTTACTCACAATGGTGCATTTGTGTGCTCATCCTGGATGTCTTAACCGAGTGGAGAACGTGAGATTATGTTTATCATGGCAATGGTAATACATCACAAAGAGACCGCGTGATCTCTAGCCCTTCATGAAGCTTACCAGAAGCGATGTTTTAGAGTTAAAAAATGCCTAAATATTTATATTTTTCACACCAAAAGCGATCGCTTTAGAAGACATTAATTGAACCACTGGAGTTGCATCGATGACGTTTATGCTGACTGTCTGGGTCTTTTTAGAGTGTCAAAAAAGAAATCGCCATCCACTTGCATTTTAAGGATCTACTGAGCTAAGATATTTTTCTATTTTTCTTCAAATGTGTTCTGCTGAAGAAAGAAAGTCATACACACCTGGGTTATCATGGTGAGTAAATAATGAAAGAATTTAAATTGTTTGGTGAACTTTCCCTTTAAATTATAACTTTTAGCTTAACAGTCCACAATGTAAAATAGAGTTTATGGGGACAAGTTTCTTTTCAAAACATCTCACACAGAGCATCATTGTACAGTGTTAGTAATCTTTTCCCTGATGAGGGTATGGAGGATATCTTATCAGCATATGCTTCTTTGAGTAATGAGACACCCTGGAGCTGATTTGGACAGTGATGTCTGGGCAAATACAACAACTCAGATTGTCTCTTCCAGCTCTCCAGACTGTGCGAGAGGGTGTGTGGGAATGTGGGCTTGTGTGAACGATCACAGATATGGCCGCTGATCCGCCTTGACAGTGTTTTGGTAGAACTGTTCTGCCATGAGCAAATACATTGAGCTTCAAATGCGGGGGTCTTTGTGCTCTCCGCAGGACCGCTCCTCACTTTTTTTGTTAGCTAGAGCTACAGGCTGTTCAGGCCGGCGTCGTCTATGTCTGGATATGCTCTCATCAGCAGATCAAGCTAATGGTATCAGCTGAGAACTTTTCAGTTCCAGCTCTGTGTTTCTCATCAATCCCACTCAAAATAAATAAATACAGTTTTAAAAATTTGGCTGTCCCGAAGTAAATATCACATTATCAAATGCAACTGTTTTGAATTATTTAATTGTTTTTCATTTTTGCTAAATGAAAATAAGTTATTTGATATGTATTCTCTGTGTGTTTTGAACAAATGTATGGCAGTTAGTTAAAGTCAAATAGAAAAAATCTAATTGTTTCAAAATCTCTTCTGCGCATTGTGTTTGGGGGGAGTAGCAACAAGCTCTTGCCCTGAATATTGAATTATGTAGGTTTGACCAAGGAGTGTTGCTTATAAGGACTGTAAATATTTGGTATGGGTAATGAATAGGGATTAAAGTTTATGTTAAAGTGTTCTTTAATGTGTTTATGGTGTGTTATTTTAAGTCACCCTCTTGGAGTGCATTAGTATTCCTGCTAACAAAGGGAACCTTGTTCAGATTTCTTTCATACTGAACATATGTGTTTTATCCAAGAGCAAATACTTTAAAATTACCATAAGAAAGTTTAACAAGGGCTAAAATCTACATCCATTTAGCAGAATGAACTTGATTAGATGTGGTTGTATACTTAGTAGAATTGAGCTGATAGAACTAAAACATATTTAATAAAAAAAAAATTTAAAAATAAATAAATAAACAAAAAACATTATTATTATGTATGTTCAACTCATATTATGTATGGAGATCAATTTTGTGCAACTACATTTCTTGAGAAAAATGCAGTAAATCAACCATCAAACCCTTTTTTTGCAGTGTCCACTAGTCCCAGCCCCACCAGCATGAGCCGGCCAATGGCCAGAGGTCCAGAAGCCCTGCGATATTTCTGCTCTTTTTACTTCAGTATGAAACATGTTTTCACATACAGCATTCATGAGAAAGTGCACGGCTCAGTGTGAAACTCTGATTCCACACCCTGTTGTTGACCTGTATGAACTCCTCTACACTGATGTCTCAGAATTGCCTTCAGCCAAAGGAAGAGGAAGTCTGACCCACTCAGCTTACAAGGTCAAACACACACACACACACACACACACACACACACATTCTGTATGTATGCTCACATTTCTATACTGGGAACATAGATGCAACTCACACTTGTGAGACTGTCCATGTGTTCAAAGTGGAACCTGATACACTTGAAATCACTGTAGACAGCACAGTGGGTTAAAGGAATAGTTCAGCCAAAATAATAATTCTGCTATTATTTACTCACCCTCATGTTGTTACAAAACATGTAGAGTATAGGCTATTATTTTCCCCATGAATCACAAAAGGAGAATTTTTAAATAATCTTTACATAGACAGTTTATAGTCAACATGTTTGTTAAGCTTAAAAAAAGAATCATATAATCCTTGCAACGTTCTGTGAGGAAGAGATAGAAATTTAAGTAATTATTCACTGAAAATCTTGCCTTCCCCCTTAGTTCACAAATCTACAACCTGGTCTCATAGAATCACATTACTATATAAATACATTTTTGCGGAATAATTTTAAAATGGATTGTTCTGTATATAATGGCAGTTTCTTGGTAAAATGAACACTAGTGGTGCTACAACAACAATTACTTTTATTCACTTTCACACAACTCAAAGATTAAAATGGCAGATTATCGGTTCATAAGCACTTACTTTTCAATACGAAGGATCAGAAATCCAGAAGAGCATGCAAGTTGACGCTAGAACCAAAAGTTATAGAAGCACAACATATTACGTGGTTGTTTTCCGCAATTGCATTGTTCATCTCACATTTATACTGTTTAGTGACACTATTGGTTAGGTTTAGGTTTAAGGTTTAGGATAGGGAGGTTGGTTTTGTTGATTTAAATCTCAATAAACCATTACACTTCAAAACCTTACCTGTTTGAGAGAACTTTTAACTTGCTTTTAGTGCCACACAGTGGACATTTCACCCCAGAACTAAAGTACCACATAATGTTTTGCAAAAATGTCACCACCATCAAGCAATTTGCATGAGATCAGGCTACAAATTTAATATGCCGGCTATGGGGGGGCCTGGGTAGCTCAGCGAGTGAAGACTCTGACTACCACCACTGGAGTCATGAGTTCGAGTCATTGGTTCTTGCATGTCTTTTGACCACACATCATAGATGTCAAACCTGAGACGATTTGTCTAATAGTGCAATATTTGTTCAATATTTGGAGTGGAAGGGGAGATTTTCAGTGAATAACGACTTAAATTTTAGATTGTTCCTCACACAAAGCTATCGTATGGTTTCAGAAGACTTGGAATATAGCGCAGAAGTCATTTGGACTACTTTTATTGTGCTTTCATGGTGTTTTTTGTCCTTTTTGTAGCTTGACAGACTTGGTCACTATATTTGGGTGAACTATCCCTTTTAAGACAGGATTGATCTCTGAAAATGATCTTTATTTTGTTAAAAAAAAAAGAGAGAGAGAAAAAAAGAAAAAAGCATTACGGAAGAGAGTGCATCAGTTTTTGTCAAGTGATTGTTAGTATCATCAAGCGACGCATTTTATTAAGTCAAGTGTAGATTATGCAATGTGTGGGATACATTACTGTCTGTTGTATGTGTAAAAAATCTGAAAGCCTTTTGTAGTTCACAGGATATAGACACTAGTCCTTTTTAACTCTGGTCTTATTCATAAATCCAGGAAGACACTCTGACATCAAAGCCAGAATTCTCACTGAGATAAGATACACCCTGGAGAGACACTTGAACATGATTTTCCTTAAGATGTTAAAATAAATAAAAAATAAAACTTAAACTGAAGCTCTCTCAGCAATCTTTGTAACCCTGATTTGCTCAGTTCATCAACTCCCATCACATCTCAAGTCACAGTTTTGTTATGAGGTATGAAATTGCCACTGTCCTCCTTTTATGATGTGTTTAATGAGAATAATCGCATTCATTCAGTAACTGCACATTCTACGTTCAAATGTTCAACAGGGTTTTTGGTTCCAAATGATAAAAATGTACATAATTAAACTTCAGACTCACCTGAAGAAAATGTGAGTGGTGCTCAAAAGTGTTTTGAGTGGCTTTTGGTGCACTTCTATGCAGTTATAGGCTATTCTAGAAGGTTTCTCACCAAGTCTCTGTCACATTCTGGTCCCTAGATATGGCTCGGGTCCCTCTTCAGTGAAAGTCTGTGGGATTTTTTTGCATCCTCTCATCCACCACCAGGCGAAAACAGCAAGTCTTGTCACTTAGAAAAGTACAGCACACTTCTCTTCATTAAGCTGCACTAAGTTTAGTCCTTATGAAAGTTTAATCAATTTAACTGACTAGGAAAAAATATTTAACTTTTTTTTTTTTATTTTATTTTATGGAAAGAAATAAAATATTCAAATGAGGTATTGCAGAATGGCTGCTGTAAATGAAGCCATTAATAGTAGTGCACTGAAGTGCTCAATCTCGTCATCATTTGGCCACTGAATAAGGCAGGCAGATGGACTCTGAAAGACTCTAGGTGATGATGCACACAGATGACTCTCACACTCAGCAATACTAGAAATGAACAATTGCCCAAGATGCTCTCATATTTTACCCTTCTGTGCCAGTATATCAGTACATCTAATTATAATCTCCAGCAAAAGATGTCAATAGATAATTTTTTCTAAAGCTCCTGTAAGAACAAAATCTTTGTGGCACAGGGGGCATTGACAATGATGAATTAAATAGTGAATCAAAAGTGAATTAAATAGAGACAGTGTTAGACAGTGCAGTCTATATTAGAGGTGATCTCTGGCAGATTGACTACTGTAATTCTGATGTGTTCAGTTGTTTGCTGTGTGAATAAAGTTTCCCAAATGTACAAATATTCACACACACACACACACAGAGAGAGAGAGAGAGAGAGAGAAACACTCTCAATTCCCGTACAGCTCATGCTGTGCATTAACCAGCATATAGACTTTAATTAGACCCACTGGCCAGATGGATGCAGGTACTTTCATTAATAGATTGCAAAATGTGTCTTTACTGTGCTCTTAATGCAATTATAGCTGATATGAGTGCTTAATCAGAAATTTGGCACAGATACGCTGACTGTAAACATTTAAAAGGTGGGTAGACTTAAAGGGATAGTTCACCCCAAAATGAAAATTCTGTCATTGTTTACTCACCCTCAAGTTTTCAAAACCGGTATGACTTTTTCTTTTCTTACTATAGGCAGTATAACACCCTCAGTCACCATTAACTTTTATCTTTTTTCCCCCTATACAATGAGAGTGAATTAGATGATCAGATTATCAACCTAAATTTCAGTCTGTTCCTCAAACAAAGCTATTGTATTACTTCAGGAGGATTGGAGATATAACTCACAAACTGGACTACTTTTACGGTGCTATTTAGTCCATTTTAAACTTTAAATTTCCTGGTCACCGTATGTCACTTTCGATGTATGGAAAGAAAGTCAAGAGTAAATGATGACAGAATTTAAATTTCTGGGTAAACTAACTCTAAACATTCATAATCTCAATACACATTAAAGATTGTTGTGAACATCAATCACAAACCTGAGCTTAATGATTTTTTAAGTTATCCTATAGCTCAAATAACCATTACATCAGCAACAGGATCTTCTTTTTTCATTATTTTGCACACAAATATGGCAGCTTTCAGATCCATTTGCCAAAATGGTTAAACATTTACATAAATACATTAGAGAGGGCGTCCTGGCAGAAAGTGTGCATATGTGAGATTGGCAGTAGGCCCTGAATATCTCCAACTGACCTAATTCATCAACACAACCAAAAGACTGATCAGTACAGGCAGCAAGTTGAATACATTAGTGATGTCGCAGGGGTATTACGCATCATTGGCGAGTGCCAGAGCTGTTGTGGGGGACCAGTGAGACACAAGAATAGAAGGGAGAGGAGTGAGATCATGATCAGGGATCATATATGTTCAGATCTCTCTCCCTGTTCTATACCGTGCATTGTGTGATGCATACTAAGCAGCTGTGGAATCAGTCCTCAATGCACGGCTCTACCTGATGTGCCTAAAGATGCAGGACTGCTAAATTGGCCATAATGCAAAAGAGTTTGAAGGTATCATTATTTATTGCCTCTTTAGGCAATATGGAAAGAAAAGCTGTGATTTATATTGCTTGGTGAACAACATAAATTTTTTCTATAATAGCAGTTGTTTTTCCTCCTCTCATTCAAAATACTGTAGCTGATTTGGATCTATGTGTGGAATAGCATTCTACCATACTACTCTTATAATTATGCAGTACATAATATGTATTCTGTGTATAGTATGCAATTTGTCTGTAGGTATTTAACACCTGGATGACCTGCTTCTTTTGCCAAAATTTGCAGTATACAATCGGATGTGATGAAAGAACCAGTAATGACTGCAGAAATTATTTTTAAAATATAATTAGATTGACAAAAGTTAGGTAATTTTTACTCTAAATTGAATTAAAATGCAAAATAAAATTTTTATTTCTAGGATAATAACTGAACACAGCTCACATGCAAAGTGATAAGGTCATGTGATATTAATGTTGCATGTTAATCATGGAAAAATTATTACTGTTTATCTTACTATTATTTTTATTTTTTTTACAATAAGGTTCCATTATTTAGTGCATTAGGTATCATGAACTAACAATGAATAATATTTTTAAACAGCATTTATTAATCTTGGTTAATGTTAATTGATAAAAACACAACTGATCATTTTTAGTTCTTGATAGTTTATATTGCGTTAATGTTAACATAAATCTTTTAGTACTAAAATTGTAAATTTTAACCAAATGTTAACCAGGATTAACAAATGCTAATGCATGTTAACAGATATATTTAACTAATATTATTAAATGGAACATTATTTGAAAATATTTCCAAAAATAGTAGGAACACAGTGTATACTGCACAGTATATAATAAGTAGAAAGCTACTGTAGTATTCCATTCTGAACATAGACAATGAGTCTCACAATGCATTGTGAGATACAACTTGACATTGTCCAGTGTGAAGAATGAACTGGAAGTAATATCAGTTACAGTTTTTAACTTTCTTGACTCATTGTTTGACTGGAGTTAAAAAATAAAAATAAAAATATAAATTGCCCCAAAAAATGCAATAAATATATAACTAAATAAGATAAAATAAAATAAAATAAGCAAAATAAATATTTTCATTACCGAGATTATAACTGGACGTCAGTCGCTGAATTAAACACGCAATGTGATGAGGTCATTCGAAAACAATATACGGGGTTTACTACTTTTTGTTGTATAATGTGCTCTGTTTCACACTATTTAAAAAAGTAGTCAGCACATGAACATACTGTGCCGTATTCAGTAAGCTAGTTATTCATTCTGAACTTTGCCTCTGTTTTTAAAAGAGCACCCACAGAGACATAAAGCAGATGCTCTCTTTTCATCTTTGGGTCCCCATATTCAACACCTGGGGGTGCCAGGATGAAGGGAGGGAGAGTGAGAAAAGGAGAGGAGGAGGAGAGAAATGAAGAAAAGGTGTTGGTTGGGTTGGGGGTGGGGGGGTTGTTTTGTGATGTAGGGGTGGTGATTGTGGGGGGAGGACATGTTTTGCTGATGCATAATGTGGCACACTTCTTATATGGAGCGACCCTAGTCTCAAAACTATTGGTTCCTTCACAGGCAGAGGGCGGGCCACAAGCTGGCTGGTCCACAGCCTAAGGCACGAAGCCCCACAGCTCTGCCGTATGGGCCTCCACGTGTCTCTCTGCATGCAGTTTGCATCATTGCTTTGGTCAGTGGCTCCCCCCTGTATAATGGGTGCAGCAGCCAATATTTAGAATCTAGATTTTATATGTCAGTGAACACTAATTCTGGCATGCAAGACTTTTAAGTGTCCTTTTGAAATCAGCGTATGCATGAACACATCTATAACACAAGTTACACACAGTCATACCTCACACATGGATTTTGCGGACTTGCTACATAAGGACTACAACAGTTATCCGCTTGCGTAATTACATTAATGAAGTTTAGCATTGTGAACCTATGAGAACCAGGAAGTAATTGCGTTCACAGAAACAATTGTGAGCATGATTCGGAGATTGCATTTTCGCTCTAAAATAAAAATTTGAATCCACTGCCGGTTAGGTTTAGGGTTTGGGGTTAGGGCAAATGGTTAATAAAATTTGCATCCCTAATGATTACATTACATAATTTACAACTAAAAATATAACTTGCTTTTGGTGCTATTCTGTGGAAATTTTACCCGCAAATTAAAGCTCACCCGTGCTCAGACGTTCAACAAAACTTCCAGCTTCGGCCACTGGGGGCAGTGCTTCGCATTTCTGAAAGCACAGATCGATTTCAGCAGCAAAACTTTCGACCTACTATGTTTGAGGAATGACTGTGGGTAATTAATGTTGTAAAAAAACGTGAAAATCTGTAAAGTAACGTTAACCACAGACATTATATAAGTCATAAATCAAAACCCACTATTCTAAAAACCCATTTGATATCCCTGAGGGAACCCACTGCAATTTAGCTTTCAGTTTTGCCTAAAAATTGATGTCATGACGGAACACCTAGTATATTTCATCAGAGACATGTCAGCAAGTAGAAGAGAACATTTTTAATATCTAGCATATGCTAACAATGGCTAAACTAGACTAGACTTTTTCTAAACACAACAGTGTCACAGTGAAAACAGTAATTTACATGGGAGTTATTGTATACTTGTGTCTTGGGAACTTTTTGAATGGAAATCAATAGTACAGCTCTAAGATCATACATAGTGGCAGCTGGCACAACTGAGATTGAACCTTTCCCTGAGCACTTGCAGAAACCCACAGAGGCTGTCTGGTGCGGCCTCTCCTTCAGTTGCTTCTCTGTATCGCCCTCTTGTTGTGGGAGGAGGCAGATGGAGACCTTGCAACACATTAAGTGCATTAAGTTCTCTCTTCAGAAAAGAAGTGCCAGTCGTAGTGGGAATATATCTTTACTTGAGGGAAATTCCACCTCATCCCTCTGTTTATGCTCTTCAGAATGTCTACATTGGAAAACTAATATGCATTATTGTTGTTTTCCTGCTTTGTGTTCTATTTCACAGTGCAAGATCATCACCTTGTGGAGATAGAAGGAAATCTGTAGATTAAATTTCAAGCAAAAATATGAAGCATCTCCCTTTGTTCTCACTACAGATATGTGTTATCTGCTACATGCTTTCTAAATGCAGAAAAGCACAATAACAGCGTAATTTCCTCATGATGCATGAAAGCTTTAAACTCATTTTTGCAAAACAGGAACAAGCCGGTTTCATAACGTTTTTACTGTGCAGTTACAGTGACCCTATGGACAGTGTATAATGTAAATGTGTGTACTGTCACACTATATTCTATTTGTAATTCTTAAAGAAAGGTATACCAAAAGGAAGTGAAACTATTTTCGTAAACAAAGTGAAAGAAAAATATGACTGATGTGAGTCAGAACTGAAAGTGGTAAGAGATGTGCGCAGCTTTGGACTGTAGAACAACCCGGATGCTGTGTGCTTGTGTTTTAATTGTGCGACACATACATTACAGTGAATAGTGCAGTCATGACACGTGGAAGAGTTCGAAGAGAAAGGGTATTTTTCATATATACAAACTATGTGCAAAATGGAAAGATGCAGAATGTTCTGTGGAAAGTTAAAGCTGAACATATGATATCAGGAAACCTTTTCATAGAGGACTGGTGTATTGATAAACAGTTTTGATAGCATTTTCATTCGTGTTAGCATTAGCCTATGTGTACTGTATTTCAGAAGTTATTATCGTTTTGAGGAACTAGATGAACTTGAACATCCTGTTGATTGTGTCAGACTGTGTTGACATAGGGTGAACAATATTTCAAAATCTTCTGGTTATTTAATTGTTGTAGGTTTGAAAATCATGATCGTAGGTTTCTGGCAAGGCCATTTGCCTAGTCCGCCACGTTTTAGGCAGGACGTAGAGCCCACAGCAGTGTTGGGGAAGCTACTTTGAAACTGTAGTTTGACAAGCCACAAGCTATTCATAATTTATAGTACTTAAGCTACAGTCAAACTACTCTTTTGAAAAAGAAGTTAGCTGTACTACAAGTTACTATCAAAAAGTAGCTAGCTACACTGAAACAACTTAATGAGCCAATATTTTTTATTATTTATTTATATTTGATTAAATACAATACATTTAAAGAATAGTAACATTAATACAGTTAATAATGGCCATAAAATAAAATACAACAACATAAAATAAAAACAGAAATGATCAGACGCCATTAAAAAAAATCATTTTTATACTATACTTCACACTTTTCATCCTCCTGCTGTGTCCAGGTGTAGCCTATTTCCCTAAAGATCAAATTTTTATGACACACTCTCCTTGGGCTGGTGTTTTGTGCTTGTCACATAATATTGAGTGTGGATAATATGTGCATAGAGACTCAGGGCTTGATTCTCCCCTCACCTATATTTATGTTCATTGTATTTTCAGACTTTTTGCCATTGACACGCAACTTTCAGCATTACAGGTCTCATACAAAGGTTGCTCTACAAAAATCTCTCTGACATTTAGAGGCGATTTTGAAATCCCGGCAAGACCCTTTGTTCAGGACTCAAAAAGAGGACATGTCTGGGAGAAAGAGGACGTTGGGTCACCCTATAATAGATTGTTGCATAATTATACATGGCATAATAAATTATTTCTTTTACCAATAATTTTATTTATTTTATTTTATATTTATTTATGAAAATAATAGTTAATTAAATGCTAAGAAGTTGAGAAATCAAATACTTATGCATGATAAGAATTATTCCTCTCGCTGCTCTCAATAAGGTACAGATAATGTGAAGCAAAATAAACATGTTCAGAACAGGAAAAAAAATCCCTCAAAAGGCAATAATAACTTTTTTAATTATTTTATTTAAAAAGGTATATGTTAATATGCTGTTATGTTGTCTATTAACAACAAAGAGTCTAAAACATTGTTTGTTTTATAGAATAGAATGGTGTTCTTTTATCAGTTGGTCGCTTTACATCACCATCAGACAATCTCTTCTTATCGTGAGCCATAATAAGCTGCTTGTAGATGGCAGTAATGCATTATTTTAGTTTGTGATCTGTCGTTACAAAAGAAAAAGAAAAAGGACTGCCTGATTCTGAGCAGCAGCCAGAATACTCTTCAAGTTCATCAGAGGTTTAGAAGTTTGGCTTCTACGCAATAAAGAAGGCTATTAGTTATAATCTGACCAAAACATGATGTAGCGTTTGGTCACGCTACACCGCTACTTGCTGGAAAATGTAGTTTGCTGCTGGAAAAGCTACACAGTTTTAAAAGCAGCTGAGCAACTGTCAAGCTACTGAAAATGTAGTTAAGTTAGTAGCGCCGCTACTTGTAGTTAGCTACTCCTCAACACTGGCCAACGGCTTGTCCCTCAGACAAGAGCAAAAATCAGTCAGATTTACACTGATTCAGTGAGGGTATTCGGGACAGTATTTTGGAATAATAAAGTAGAGACTATTAAGCAGAGACGGGCCACTTCTATTAAAATTAACAGGAGAAATTCGAATGCCCAATGATCAACAGTTGTAGAAAGGAAGTCAGTTACCTTACCCTATAGGTAAAAGAGCCAATCACCTTTTTTGATACAGACATCACCTATCAATCAACTCAAGAACACATATAAGCATTAGCTATACTAGCTGGGAAAATTTTGTTTTTCAGCATGATCTGAGCTAAAGAAGCACAATTTATGATACCAGCATTGTCAGATTTTACTGCTAATTTGAAATATGTTCCTTGATCATAAATCTTGACGGTCTAGATTTCGGTCTTTCCCCATTCAAGTAGATTGGAGCTGCACTTGTATGCCGTTTGTTTACATAGAAAATAGCTGCGTGGAAGCATTCAAAAGAAGGCCGCCAGGTGACCTGACTTGCTAAAAAGACTTTGGATGAAGTCATCTTAAGGCGTCTCTTTAATTATTAGTAATTAGTTAATTATTAGTTAATCATAGTAATTAGTTTAAAGAAGAAAAAAAGACATTTTATGGAATGACACATTGCTGAAGATTTTTAGCAGATTATTTTAATCTTTTTTATTTAAGATTTAATCTTAGTGACGCGTTTTCAGTAAAATTATTGTATAAATTCTCTGATATTTCACTGATATTTATTTTATTTTTTTACCCATGATTCTCACTTCTTTTCCTTCTTTTCAGGTCCCTGTCCAATGTGAAGACACTGATAAAGTATGTATTTGTTCTTGTTTATTGCAACAGAGAACCAAATATCTAGTCTCACATTATGATGTTAATACATTTCAGAACACACAGTTTAAAATCTAAAGACATCCACATTTATTTCAGATTTCAGTCGAGTGTCAGGATGACCCATTCGGGTTCAACGCTGAAGTAATTTTTGATGACAAATCCTTCCCCTTAAGAAGGTGCAATCCATTTGTGACTAGGTAAACCTTTCAAAATTAACCTGGTTCAGAGGCTACACATATTTCATCATTCTGAATTAAAATTTTCTGCCTTTTGATTTTATTCTTCCAAATATTTAAGCATAATTCTGTATTTATTTTTCCTCAAAAATCATTTGTAGGGTTCTAACAGTTCATGGACAGAATCAGGATAACGGTGGTGAGTAATATTGTAAATGCTTACACATTGGATTACAGATTCAAACAAGCCCCTAACCCTAAGTATTAAACTTTGGCAAGATTTTTTTTTTTTTTTGGATGATTAAAAAAATGCAAAAATTCCAAAGACTTACATTTAAGAAGGGAACCATGCCATATTGAGGGGCCAGCATATTTTAAAGATTTGGGGTCAGCTCTTGACTTGACCAGTTAGTAATTGACTACAAACTGCATAGCAACACGATATGATGCTTTATGTACCATATTATATAACTTTCACATTACATTTCACTGTATGTGCTCTTCTGGTATTCATTGTTAACATCCTTTTTTTTTTTTTTTAAAGTTGGTCAAGCGCAGGATTCTTTTGCTGTGAATGGCCAAGTCAGTGCAACTACAGATGTCTTCACAAACACAGGTGCAGTGGGTGGGTGCAGCCTAACTTTCACAGATGGTGAGAAATGTTCCACATTTTCAGTTGTTACCGCCATCAAAAATGCAGTATTAAACGCTGTACTGTATATTGTTATTGTGTCAAGAATCACTTACAAAAAGACTACCTACTTTATTTAGGTGTTTCACTTGGACTCATTCCACCTGGTGGCAGGGGAAGGAACAGCCCTGAACTGATGGATCGAGATGGACACTGTGAAAAAGAGATGCATGTGCATCAGAAGGGAAAAAAGAAAAAAGCTAGAAGAGGCAGAAGAACTCACCGAGTTCACCATTAGAGACAAAAAGGATCTGAAAAACAACACTTCTCTTATATTTCTGTTAATGTAGCATGTTTCCATAAGCTCTAAATCTCTAAACTCTAAAGCTTTTAAAACTTTGAATCTATAACGCTAACTTTCTGTACTGTACAAAAGATGCTTGATCCTCTAATAAACTATGATGCTTCAATAAGAATTTGTCAACTCATCCATGATTGTAAATGCATAAAATTAACATCTTAAGAACTGTGAAAATGTTGCATTCGAACACACAAAAATTGACACAATATATATACAAAAAATTCAAACACAACAATAAAGTTTGTTTCTGACTATGTTCTCTGGATTCTGTTGCAAGCTTTATGCATGCAGAATACACTTCCTCATGATGAATGCTTTAAAACTTGTTTTGCAAAACAAGATCATACCACAGTTTCACAGTTTTTACTGTTCAGTTACTGATGGGCATTACAGGCACCCATGGACAGCATTGAAAGTTGCTGTGAAAGGTAGATTTTTTGCTAAATTATGGTAAAAAAGGACGATTTTGCAGCTAGTGTGTATATGTACTGTACATGTGTAGAGTTTCACACAAATATAGTCTTTGTACTTCCCACAGAAAGGAGGAAAACAAAACTGTGGTGTGCAAACGCTGCAAGGGAAATGGTATTTTATTTGCAATTTTATATTCACTACATGTAAAATGAGAAGACATGTTATTGTGGAAAGTTAAAGCTGAAACATGCCATATTCCTAAACTTTTTTTTTATTATTATTGAATATTGGTGTACTGACAACAGTTTTGATGGCATTTGCATGCATGTTAGCATTAGCTTTGTGTCTTGTGGCCAAGAAGTTATTTTTGTTTTGAGTAACTTGATGATATCATCCCATTGATTGTGTCAGACTGTGGTGAAAGTGTGTAAACTATATTTGAACACTATCTGGTTAGTTAGGTCATTATTGTATGTTTGAGGATTAACAGTCACAATTTTGTAGGTTTATGGTGACGGCATTTGCGAGTCCATACATTTTAGAAATGTTATAGGGCTAAAGGCATATCCCTTAGACAAAAGCAAAATGCAGTAAGATTCATTGGAATTTTCTGGATAGTTTAGCATGAATTGTGGCAAAAATTCCAGGCTGCATTATTCATTTCTGAGGACACATGCACTAAAACATTTTTGCTTGAAAATGCATTGATTTTGCTACTTTTACATCTCTCATCCACACTAGAGTGCCATTTTCCTCCACCGGTAATGGAGACTCTAGAATATACTCTCTACTGCACACTTTGGAAAATGATGAAATTACGAAAACAAATTAGTGTGGACATGCCCTGGGTCTAAGCAATGTTGGATACATTACAAAATGCATCCTCGCGAAAAACAAAAAATCTAGCTTAGACCAGCATGAATTTTCATTATGGTCCAGCTAGGTTAGTTTATGCTGGTCATTGCTTTTCTGGTGCTAGTCCAGCGGGTATACCAGCATAGTCACAGTGTTAATGAGCAAAACTTACACAGCGAAGTTGGTTAAACAGCATGGCTTTCTGACCGAGGAATTATTGGTGAGTTCAAGTTATATCGGATTGATCATATTTACGAGTTGAGCACACATGAACGCAACCACAAAATTGTAATTACTAATGGGAAAATCTAGATTTTCTTTGAGCCCTGACTTTCCGTTTTTATCACATCACATAGTATTTACAACTTCCGACCTTGTAAGTATGAACTTCCCAGGAGGACTTGACAGCATATTGCTGGTTAACCTGGCCTGGTAGGGAAACCAGCACACCAGCATCCAAAACACATCCAATATTTTGCTGGTATCTTAAGTTTGTGACATTGCTTGACAACAATCCAAAATTTTAACTCAAAGCCTATCTCTCTCGTATTCTCTTTTACAGGTCCAAGTCTTATGTGAAGACAATGTTAAAGTAAATACATTTGATATGTCTATTACAATAGAGTACAAAATGCACATAATAGGATAAATATTTTTCGGAATATTTTTTAAACCCAGTTTAAATGCTAAAGACATCTCTTTCACATTTCAGTGGAATATCAGGATCATTATTCGGGTTCAGCACTAAAGTGTTTTTTGACAACAAATCCTTCCCCTTAAGGAGGTGCACTCCATTTGTGACTGGGTTTGCATATCATAGGTAAACCTATGAAATTTATCTTATACAGATGTTACATATGTTTTTATTGTTCGGAATTTATTTTTAGCCTTTTGATTTTTGTGTGATCCAAAATTTTCCAAATTTGCTTTGAAGGATTTTTACAGTTCCTGGACCAGGACAATAGTAAATGGTACTGTTGTTTTATATTTATAAATTGATAAATGTGTGTTTAAGTGGTTTACAAGGACTTTTTTTTAGGTTACGAACTGGTAATTACAAGGGTATTATGCTATAAATGTGGTTTATGAGGACATTTCTAGTGTCCCCATAATTTAAATCGCTTAAAAAACATACTAAACAATGTTTTATTGAAAATGTAAAAATGCAGAACGTTTTTTGTGAGGGTTAGGGTTAGGGGATATAATCTATAGTTTATACAGTATAAAAATCATTATGTTTATGGAGAGTCCTCATAATGATAGCTGCACCAACATGTGTGTGTGTATGTGTGTGTGTGTGTGTGTGTGTGTGTGTGTGGGTGGGTTTGGGTGGTTTACAAGGACTTTGTTTAGGTTACAAACTGGTAATTACAAGGGTATTATGCTATAAATGTGGTTTATGAGGACATTTCTAGTGTCCCCATAATTCAAATCACTTAAAAAAAAACATAATAAACGATGTTTTTAAAAAAAAAATAGAAATGTGCGTGTGTGTGTGTGTGTGTGTGTGTGTGTGTGTGTGTGTGTGTGTGTGTGTGTGTGTGCAAATACATAGATTTGGGGTTGGGGGTGTAAGTAAAGCAGTGTAAAGGCCCAAACGTACGTGAACGCAGACACATCTTGCTACGCAAGCTTGATGTCACACATCATTGTCTTGTGAAGAGCGCAATTCATAACCTAACACAAGTACACACTGTATTCTCAGTGTTGCAACAAGGGGCACTACAGCGGATTTTATTTTTTCAATCAACAACTGTCATGGCAGAGCAGCAATCTGAGGACAGTCTTGCCAAACAAGTTAGATTATACAAACTTGTTTTTCTGTCGTCTTTTTAGCAAATACAAAAGCACACTCCTCAACTGTCAACATGGTGACTCCACCACATCCGGATTCATGGCACCTAAAAAACTCTTTCGCCCCCTTGTGGTCCAAGGTTTGTAACCGCCAGAGCAAAGCACGAGCGCACATACAGTAATGTATGTACAATGAGACCACACACTGGCCATGCGTTGGCGAAGCACTCGCATCTGTGTTTGTGTACTTTCGTGAAGTATGTTTGGGCCTTAACAGTGTACTGAAGGTAGATTTTTCTACAAAAAATGCAATGTTCATATATTATGTTTATTTGGGGTTCCACAGTGACCTTAACCCTAACCTTACACCACCCATAACATTAACCCTAACCTTTAATTTTCATGATAGTTTTGCAGAACATCATGTTTGTTCATTGTTTTCATCCATTTGTGTTTCTTCAGCAGCTGGTCAAGCACAGGATTCATTTGCTGTGAATGGACATGTCAGTGCAACTCTTCACAAATGCAGATGTCTTGGATGCTGACATAAGTCGAATTTTCACTGATGGTGAGAAATGTTCTATATTTACAGCTGTAGCTGTTGCCAAACTGTCAAAAACACAGCATAAAACAATGTTTATTGTTATTGTTGCAAGAATAATTCACAAAAAGACGATCTTTTGGACTCATGGCACCGGGTGGCAGGGGAAAGAATGTCCCTGAGCAGATGGATTGAGATGGACATTATTAAAAGAGATGCATGTGCATCCAAAGGGACAGTAGAAATAAGCTGGTGGTGCTGGAGGGATATATATGTGTACTGTATTACCATAAGCCTAATTGGTTAATAACTCTAACTTTCTGTACTGTCTAAAAATACTTAGCATTAATCATACCCTTCTTAGTTTACGAGGACTGGTGCTTTAATAAAGCTAAATCAATAAACTTCAAAACAAAAACTGTCAGCCATGATTGTAAATATCCAAAAGTTTTCATTTTAAATAACGAGAATAACACTGACTGCAACACAGACTTCTGTCCCAGGTTTTTTCTTTAATGAAACTGTTCTCAGTACACTTTACATATTTTCCATGCAATGATATGAACAACAATAATGAAAACTGTCCACATTGTCTTAATTCAATAGTTCAATAATCAATCAATAATTCTACTGGCTAACTATAAAAACTCTGCATGGGTGAACTGAAACTGGGAGGCTTGCTTTCATTGGTGCAATGTATGCAAATGTTTCAAACAAAGGAACTGGTTTCACCAAGAACATAAAAATAGGAACTATAAAAAGTCAGAGCCCTGATGTTTTGCAACATTCTTAGGCGCAACAGTCAGCTGTATGTTGGTATGTAAGGTTTTATACATGCCAGTAATCAGTGGTTGTAAGAGTACTATGGATATTTCAGTCAGAATTGTTTTGTTTCTTTTAAGTTAATTGGTCATAAAGAGTTAAATGCTAAGGGTGGGTGCTTCAGGAAATGTTTCAGAATCCTCTGGATAAGATCATCCAAACATTCCACATCAGAATGGGAGGACCAGAGGAAGACCAGCATGGAGCAAACATCTATCTCAAAGACATGCGAATAAGAAAACGAACTTTTCTTAAGTGAATTTTGTAAAAATTCACAAGAGATAATGTATAATAAGAGACAATGTAATCTGTTATGTAGACTACAACTACAACAGGAATGGAAAGTGCTCCAGAACTCCTAGATGTACAGCTTGACGTAAGAGGTAGGAGCTAGCGTCAGGACAAAGATTTAACTTCATTCTATTATTTGATTTTGTTTGATTAGAATTCTATTTGAGAAAATACTTTGATTCCAGTTGTAAAACAGCTATTTACTGTAATCTTTAAAAAAGGGAAAGTTAATTTTAGATGCCCTAAGGTCACGCACAACATGATGTCATACGTATCATGCTTGTACTTCCGGAGTAGTTTCACATGCTGTCCAAAATGGCAATTGAAGCTGACCGAAACGGAAAGGTAACATTTTAATACAAAATTCATGTAGGTCTATGCATGTCCAAATATGAGTAAATCTTATGTCAGAATGTAAAGTCCTACAAAACTTTTCTCAAATGCACAGAAGGAAAGTTTATTTCACCGGTTTTTCACACGGAGTATGCTTGGGCATGTTTTTCCACAGAATGAATGTAAGGGTTAGACTCTGTTTAGACACTATGTTTAGACGCTTATGTAATGTTTAGAGAGATGACTATCACATTGCATTGTTTAGCTTGTTCTTTGTACTGGTACTTCACTGGCCTGGTTCACAGAGGTTAGTTATTTTGTGTTGTCAATTAACTTTATGAAGTCACTGTTTTACTGTTTATGACTGGATAGTCATCTGTATGCTGCCTGTGTACAAAACCATTGCAAAATTATAGATTATAATAACAAGATTTAAATAGCATTGGGATATTATGAAAATCTCTGAATATCACTCCATTAAGTCCATAAAGAACTGAAGGATTTCCATGTTTAAGAATAGTTTTGTTGGCTATGTTCGCAGTTATGGATTTTATAGCATTCTGAAATAAACAAGGCTGTTTTGATGGCAGAGATTAGCACGGCTCCTTTTCAATTAGTTAATGTTGATATTTTGAAAGGTGCTTCTGTTATTTTTTTCCTATGTATTCTATATATTTCTGTGAATAGAACAGAAATGTAGCAATCATAGATGATGTCATAGCCTTGCATACACAGAATGTTTTGTTAATCTTTAATAATCTGGCCTCAGGTTTTTCTTGGCTATATGTCTCTTAAATAGTAGAGCATTTTATATTCATTTAATCAACACATTTAAACTTAATGTATGACTGTTATTATTCCTTCAAGAGATCCTAAAAAGTGTTTTATATACATATATATTTAAGGCAATGCACAGCAACTGCATTAATACTGAAAAACAAATAAAAAGCTGTACATATAAGACATGTGTGACTGTGTTTTATTAAAGGTATCTGTTGAGTGTCAGGATAATCCCTTTGGATACAATGCTGTGGTTTTATATGATGACATATCCTATCCCTTAAAGTGGTGTATTCCTAATATGAATGGCTACAACAGATACATATCAAGGCAAGTCTTTATAATTCATCAAAGGAGATGCCATAGAAAATGTAAACTCTGTCATTCTGGAGACTGTTTTTGTTACCACTCTGATATCATTCTGCAATATTTTTGCAAAAGGAAATAGAGTCAACGTTACAGGGTGCAGTGCAGCCTATGCTAATAATTTGCTAATTATTTTCGCCCTGGTCCCTTTTTCAACAGATTGAACATTTTGAATACAGAGAACATCGGGAATGATGGTAAGATTTTACTCTTCACTTGATATGACAGCCCTCATGTATTTATCTGTTTATTTTCTAACAATATCTCTTTAGCCCTCTGAAACAAAAATCTCTATTCATTTGTTTACTCATTTATCCTATCTGCTCCAATTCAGCTCGAGCATTTCCTCAAAGGCTGATAGTAAATTACCCTGAAGTGACTGTATCAGCTCAGGTAACAATGCGCACACAGGATCAACTAGTAGGTGTTTACATCAACCCACGTTTCACTGATGGTGAGACACAAGTCCTTCCTCATTAGTATTATTAAAACTAGACTATCCATTAGCATTTCCTTTTCTCCTAACTAATTCAGTATTTGAAACGATTAAATTCAAAGCTGCTATAGCACACTAGGTAATGATAGGACAGGTGTACTCACAATGATCTTCTGGTTGTTGTAGCTAGCACAGCAGGACCCCTTTATGGATGGGGAGGGAACAGACCACAGCCTTTGGAGAGAGATGGACAACATGAGGAAGAGGAGAAGAATTTGAGTCTGAAGGGGAAAAAGAAAAAAGCTGGAAAGAGAAGAAGGCGGAGATGTCATTAGATCATTTAAAGGGCTACTGATCTGACTGACATGTTTTACAGTACATTCATTTAGAATGTGTCTGCATAGGATAAAGCTCTTTGTGCTTTGCTCTTTTTTGCTTGCATATGCTTATTGTGTATTCACTAACAAAATAAGCTAACATAGCATTATAATATAATGTTTACTTGATAACTAAAAATCTAAATGTTGTTTTCATTAGTTTAATAAAAAGTTATGTTTTAGTAAAAACTGTATCATCAATGCCAAATATTACTACTGTAATTTAAATTTTGCTTGAATCATTAGATTTAGGTACTTGAGCCTTACTGATTGTGCTGTGGGGGTACTTACAGCAAAAAAGGTTGGGAACCACTAGTTTGAGGTACAAAGGTAAACAAAAAGTACTAAAAATCAAAAAACAAAAATTTGAAATATGAAAAGCATTAATATTACCATTACTTTACTGTAACTACATAGGTCCAACAATGTGTAACGTTACTGTATTAAAATGCAACATTTTTACTGCAACATGGTATTGGCTGAATAGGAAAACTGTCGATTTTGTTTACTAAATGTCTCTTGAATTTAAATGATTTCATGCTCTCAAAAGCCAATAATTTTCCAAAAAGTAACCATGTATTAAGAATAGTCTGAAGCATGTTTTCATCACCTTGTATAGTTTTGTTCATAGTTTTGTAGACAGACAGACAGACATACAGACAGTCAGACAGACAGACAGATAGACAGACGGAGAATAAAACTAACTGTCACACCTGAGACTTTTACCAGAGGTCGCTGGGTGTTTAAGAGACTTTTAGTTTGAAGTTTTGTTTACCTTCTTGTGTCTCTGTTCCTGGTTCCTGGTCTGATTGTTCCCAGCTTTTTCTCGTTTACCTTGTTTGCCCCGATGTATTTAATGTCCTTGTGTTTGCTTGTGTCTTTGTCAGTTGTGGTTTCCTGCCATCCCCATGGATATAACGTTTGTTCTGTTCCTGAGTTTTAGTTTTGTTTTGTTCCTGTGTTTTCTAAGTTTTGTATCTGGACTCATTTTCTTATTAAATCAAAGCTGCACTTAGATTCTGCTGTCTTGACTCTTCCTGCATTCATTACACTAACTAAGCAAGAAGAGCAAATCATTTATAGATGATAGACAGACAGACAGAGAGACAGACAGACAGACAAATAGATAGACAGACAGATAGACTGATGATAGATAGATAGATAGATAGATAGATAGATAGAAAAGAAAGACTGATGATGATAGAACCTGCTGTATTACAAATATGACCATATAATGCCTATTCTAATTTCTTTGCACTGGCTCCCTGTCAAGTGTAGGATTGATTTTAAAATCTTATTATTTGTCTACAAAGCCCTCAATAATCTGGCTCCTCAATACTTAACTGATTTATTGCTCCCGTACACTCCTTCTCGAACCCTAAGATCATGTGACCGTGGCCTACTCACTGTCCCTAGAGCTAAACTTAAAAATCGAGGTGATCGCGCCTTCGCTACCGCTGGTCCAAAACTTTGGAATAGCCTTTCTCTTTATATCAGACATGCTCCATCCATCTCTGCATTTAAATCTTCTCTTAAGACTTTTTTATTTTCCCTGGCTTTTAACATTCCCTAACTATGTTATTTTGGGGTCTTTTTTATTCATGATTGTTTATTGTTTGTTTATTTTGTTTTTAATTTAATTTTTTGTCTTTGTCTTAATTTATTCCTTTTATTCACTGTACAGCACTTTGGTCAACCTTGGTTGTTTTTAAATGTGCTTTATGAAGATAGATAGATAGATAGATAGATAGATAGATAGATAGATAGATAGATAGATTGTTGACTCAAGATGGCGCCGAGTATGGCTGCTGCATTGCGAGCTCCGACACAACATTGTAGTGTTTTGTTTGTTTTGTTTACAATTCTTATGTTTTTTGTCTTGGATGTTGTCTGCCTTATTGTCTATGACAGATAAACACTTTTGGACATTGGTTCTGCAATTACACACCATAAACCGGACTTCAAATTCCTCAATGCCGACCCGCTGTTTACAAACACACCAGCGGAGCCCTTTGTCTGGGCAGCCCGGCTGCGGAAACACAAAAGGAAAAGTGGAAACAGAGCCGGCGTTCTCATCAGAGTAAGACGTCGCGCAAATCGACCCCCGCTACCCAGTATTCTACAGGCAAATGTTCAGTCTCTGGACAACAAGCTCTGCGATCTGAGAGCACGGATCTCTTTCTAACGAGAGACGAGGGACTGCTGCATTATCTGCCTTACAGAAACTTGGATGTCTGCGGAGATTCCAGACTCAGCCATTGAACCCGCAGGGTTCTCCATGCACCGAGCGGACAGAGCGAAAGACCTCTCAGGTAAAAGCAGAGGTGGTGGTGTATGTTTTATGATCAACAAATCCTGGTGTGATCAGAGGAACGTACATTCTATAAAGTCTTTCTGCTCTCCTGATCTGGAATTTCTCATGCTTCTGTGTTGACCATTCTGGCTACCGAGGGAATTCACAGCGGTCATTATCACTGCTGTGTACATCCCGCCACAAGCTGACACAGAACGGGCACTCAAGGAACTGTACGGGATTATAAGCAAGCAGGAAACCGCGCACCCTGAGGCCACGTTCATTGTGACCAAGGACTTTAACAGAGCCAATCTCAAATCAGTCGCACCAAAATACCACCAACACATTAGTTTTAACACACGAGGGGACCTGAGGAACTCACATGGTCCGTCCACACTGAGGCCAACGTGAAGAAGGCTCATCAGCGCCTCTTCTTCCTGAGAAGGCTGAGGAAGTTTGGAAATGAACCGCCACATCCTCACACGGTTCTACACCTGCACTGTAGAGAGCATCCTGACTGGCTGCATCTCCGCCTGGTACAGCAATAGCACCACCCACAACCGCAAAGCACTGCAAAGGGTGGTGCAATCTGCCAGACACATCATCGGAGGTGAGCTTCCCTCTCTCCAGGACATATATACCAGGCGGTGTGTGAAAAATGCTCGGAGGATCATCAGAGACTCCAGCCACCTGAGCCATGGGCTGCTCTCACTGCTAAGATCAGGCAGGCGGTATCACAGCATCAGGACCCGCACTAGCCGACTACATGACAGCTTCTTCCCCCAAGCAATCAGACTTTTGAACTCTTGATCTCTCACGATCAAAATACATCAGCACTACACTTTATTACTCTTATTATCTCACACCGGACTGTCATAAATTATATTCTCTCTTAACAACACACTGGCAACTTACTATCAACCGACAGCCTGAATATCAATACAGTACAATACAACCTACTGTACATTTTATATATACTATATATACTTTTTTATTGTATAATGTGTATTCTAAATTGTGTGTATTGTATACTGTACATTATATGTTATTATTTGTATATTGTGTTATGTGTAATTATGTGTATATTAGATTTTAAATTGTGTTGTGTAAATCTGATGTTTATTGTAATTGGTGATGTCTCATCACTGTCACGACTGCTATGTTGCTCGGAACTGCACCCAAGAATTTCACACACTATTGCACTTGTGTATATGGTTGTGTGACAGTAAAAGTGATTTGATTTGATTTGATTTGATTTGATTTGATAGATAGATAGATAGATAGATAGATAGATGATAGATAGATAGATAGATAGATGGATGGATGGATGGATGGATGGTATCTTCACCGGTGGGAAGAAATACATGGATATAGAATGTCACAAGCAGTTTTCGATTTCTTAAAAGCAAGCAAGGGGTTTATATGGTTCTTGTCACACAAGGCTGGTTACACCCATTACCTTGAACTTTTTCATTCCTCCATATATGGGGTTGTTTCCTCTCGCTTACAAAAGTACATTCTTGTCAAGTACATTTTGTGATCAAGACAGTGCCGAAAACATACAAAGCAGATAAGCAAGCATCAAGGTCACATAGTTCCCTCTGAGGCCTATTTCTCACAGAAAGACTGCTAGATAGATAGATAGATAGATAGATAGATAGATAGATATCACCCTCATGTAATTTGAAACACATGACTTTCTTCTGTAGAAAAGGAGAAATTTACTTTTTTTCATGCCATTACAGATAATGGGGACTGGAACTTTCAACATACAAAAAGGATCAAAAGCATCATAAAAACAGTCCATGTGACTATTTTATAGTCAGGGTCAGAAATTAAAGGGGCCTCATGGCAAAAATGCCATTAAAAGTGACAAAAATGCCCCAAAATTCAAAATGAATTCTTCTGTTTTTTATTTGTAACAACTGATGCCTTTATATATATATTCTCTATTATATATATATATATATATATATATATATATATATATATATATATATATATATATATATATATATATGTATGTATATATATAAATAACTCTTTCTAGTTATACTGTACATATTATGGCAAACATATGAGTTGATTTAATTTTATTGGTTAGAGGTCATATATTCTCAATCTAATTATTCATATAGAAAAATATGTAAATTAAACTACTTAATGAAATTATTTAATTAAAATAAAGGGGGTAAGCACTGTGTATTTTCCTAATGTTTAGTACAAATTAAATACATACATAAAAGTACAAATTGCCCTTGAAAATCCAATTTAGGGGCAATTCTGAAAAGTTAATTTCTGACACTGATACAGTATAAGCCTTATGAGGTCATATGATAGCAACGGATGAGGAACAGTCCCAAATTTATATAGCTGATCAGTGAAAATCTTGAGCTCAGCTGAGAGAGGGAACGACATATGATTAATAAAAAAACTTTTTTTATTTTCTTTTTTTAAAGAAATGAATCAGTTGGTCCGCTTCACAAAACCAGTCTGAATGATACACTCAATACTCACAGATTCGGTTCGCAAGCTCAACTCACTGACACGATCCAGTCGCAGCGGTAAACAGCTCTGTATTACCAGTGAATAACGACTTGAATTTAGGTCTGTTCCTCCTACAAAACTACAAAAGCATCAGTTAAATGACAAAATAAATAAATAAAATAAAAAACATTACATTGGAGGCTCATCCAGACACCATTATGAGCAGTACCGTTTCAGACCATTCTGGCACCCTAGGCGAGATCCCTATTGGCCCCCATCGGTGTAGGGTATGGCACAGGCCTCCTCTTTGGCGCCCTCCCAGCAGGTGGCTCCCAAGGTGACCACCTAGTTCATCTATGCCTAGAAACGGCCCTGATTAAGAGGTCCTCTGTTGTTGAACTATCTTGAAAGATGTTTCACTGAGCACAAAGGTGCCGCAGAGGGGCACTGTAGTAAAAGCAGTCAGCTTTCCTTCCCAATGCCATTAAACACAACCGCACTACATATGATCAATGTTTCATTTATCACTGCAGAAATATGAGGTTTAATCGAATACATCACAATAAAGCTGTAAAAATCACAGCCACGCTAAACGATTGCAAACGAGGAGCTTTTTGGATTTAACCTGCTCAAAGTCTGATCAAAAATTATCCAGACATCATCATCTGTAGTATGGATCGCCTGGCATCTTTTGGAAGTAGGTCGATTTTTAAATATCACCTGAAATAGCTGCATGTCCAAAATAACGTGCATTCATGTACCGTGAAAGTACCATGTAAATAATACCAGGGTATAAGAATCATACTTCCACCACAGAACTTTTTGTAAGGCTAGTTTCTGCAAAAAATTATTTACCATAGTTTTTTTGTTTTTGTTATTAACATTTTTATTGATTCATAAATGAACACAAAAAATACAACAACATCTATATAATGAATCAAAAACTTTAAACATTAAACCCCCACTATATCCCCTCTCCCTACCAAACTCTCAACCCACCCTGACCCCCCCACGAACACCCCTGTGGTCAATAGAATATAGACACACACACAGAAAACTAAAACAACAACATAAAATAACATGCAATAATCAAGTATAATAAAAAAATAAATAAACTCTAAATTACTACTTCCACTGCCCCACCTCGAGATTCCCTCAAAAATGCTAAATAATTGCCCCATTTCTTATTGTAAGATTCCCTAATCCCCATCCTAATGCTCGACCCCTCTTCGAAGGCAGCCACACTCCCCATCTCCGCGCACCACTCCAGGAATGAGGGTGCTCCATCCGACTTCCAACTCCTCAAAATAACCTGCCTACCAATCATCACACTGGTCAAAACCCAGTCCTTCATGTACTTATCTACCAAATCCATGACCTTCCTATCTCCCAAAATACAGAGTCTGGGGCAGAACGACACCTGAGTGCCCAACACATCACACACAAAACTTTGCACCTTCAGCCAAAATTCTTGGATCTTAAGGCACCCCCAAAAAACATGGATGGTGTCACCATCTTCAGTATGGCATCGCCAGCAGATGGGTGTGTCCTTAAGACCAAGCCTATACAATCTAGAGGGGGTCCAATAAAATCTATGTAAAATCTTAAATTGCATAAGGCAAACCCTTGCATCTCTAGATGCAGACTTGACGTTTTTTAGAATCCTTGCCCACACTCCCTCCTCCAATACCAAGATTAAATCTTTCTCCCACAATCTTTTGAGAGAATTTAAAGCTCCGTCCCCCAGACTCTGAATTAACAGGGAGTAATACACTGATGCCTCATGACCCTTCCCAAAAGCAGCAATCACCACTTCCAGAGTATCTGCCGCTCTAGGGGGGTGTATGCTACTCCCAAAAACAGAGCAGAGCAGGTGGTACAGCTGTAAATACTTGTAAAATTGAGATCTGGGAATCCCAAAATGTTGAATCAAATTTTCAAAAGATCTCAATACTCCACCCTCATACAGGTCATCAAGTGTATTAACCCCCCTCACAATCCAATCTGACCAACAGAAAGGGGACTTATTAATACATAGTTCAGGGTTCGGCCATATGCTCGAGGTTACGTTTAAATAAATACCAGAATTAAACACTCTGGACACTTTTGTCCATATCGAGTGCAAATGCAAAATAACGGGGTGCGACTTAACCTCTCCATTTAGTTTAATCGAAAGGCTTTGCAGTGATAGGGGCAAGAACTTCCTTTTCAATACAAAACCAGGGAGGAGCTCTCTCCGGTGGAAGCGACCAATGAACCAAATGTCTAAGACTGAATGCATAATAATAAAATAAAATCTTGGGTAGCCTAACCCACCTTTGTCAATCGGCCTATGTAACTTACTGAAATTTAACCTGGGACATTTACCATTCCAAATGAAGGACTTTGCTATGCTATCAAATTGCTTGAAATAAGAGAGGGGGACATCTACAGGGAAAGATTGTAGCAGGTAGTTAAATTTTGGAATGCAATTCATTTTAATAACATTAACCTTCCCAATCATCGATAAGTGTAATGAAGCCCATCTGTCCACATCATTCGAAAACCTTTTTATTAAGGGGTCAAAATTAACTCTGACTAAATCAGACAAATTTGCTGGGAATAAAATTCTCAAATACTTAATTCCCTGTTTGGGCCACTGGAAGGCACCTGGCTGGAAGGCCATTACTGGACAGTACGCTGTCAAAGCCAAAGCTTCGGATTTAGACCAAATGACTTTGTATCCTGAGAATTTGGAAAAGGAGTTAATAATTCTGTGGAGGCAAGGCATAGATCTAGTAGGGTCGGAGACGAATAATAAAATATCATCTGCGTAAAGCAGAAGCTTATGCGCCACACCTCCCGCCGTCACCCCTGGAAAATCATCCTCCTTTCTTATCGCGGCTGCTAATGGTTCCAGGGCAAGACAGAACAATAATGGGGAAAGAGGGCAACCCTGACGGGTGCCCCTATCCAGAGTAAAATAATCTAAAATTAACCAATTTGTTTGCACCGCTGCTACAGGGTGTCTATAAAGTAACTTAATCCAACCAATAAATGTACTCCCAAACCCATACCTTTCCAAAATCTTAAAAAGATAATCCCATTCTACCATATCAAACGCCTTTTCGGCGTCAAGAGAGATGGCAGCAACCGGAGATTGATCATTCACTACTGACCACATGATATTGATGAGACGCCTAATATTATCAGAAGAGCTGCGGCCCCGAATAAACTCCACCTGATCTATATGTATAAGTGATGTCATAACTTTACTTAATCGATTAGCCAGAATTTTGGATTTTTTTTTTACATCTAACTGGATCAGGGAAATTGGGCAGTATCTTTTACACTCGCTTGGATCTTTGTCCTTTTTTAGAATCAGATTGACCCGGGCTTGTGTCATGGTTGGTGGAAGCTTTACATTCTTTAATGAATCAGTATAAACTTCTAACAAAAGTGGAGCCAGTTCTGTAGCATAAGATTCGAAAAACTCAGAAGAAAAGCCATCAGGCCCCGGAGCCTTGCCTGTAGGCAAGGCTTTAATTACCTCAACAAGCTCCTCCAAGGTTATCTCAGAATCAAGATAATTTTTTTTTGCACAGTCGTCAGTTTAGGGAGATCTAATGGTTCCACAAAGTTCCTAATATCTTCATCAGTGGATGAAGACGTGGAACCATAGAGATCAAAATAGAACTCTTTAAAGGCATTATTAATATCAATAGCCGAGGTAAATATTTCACCACAAGCAGATTTCACTGAGGGAATGATAGAAAAAGACTCTCTCTGTTTTATATATCTAGTCAAAAGTTTTCCTGCTTTGTCACCCGACTCAAAGTATGACTGTCTTGCCCTGAATAACCAAAACTCCACTTTCCATGACAAAATAGTATTATATCTATATTTCAATCGGGTCAGTTCTCTGAGGCCATCAGATGACATACAGCGCTTCAGCTCTGCCTCAGCACTTTTAATATTTCCTTCCAACTCCACAAGTTCTTGTGCTTTGGATTTTTTAATGAATGAGGCATACTGTATGATCCGACCCCTAAGAACTGCCTTAAGTGCCTCCCAAGCCACACCCACAGAGGATACTGAGGACCAGTTGGTCTCCATATAAACACTGATTTCAGTCTTTAACATTTGTTGGAAATCAGGATTTTGCAAAAGGGACACATTAAGGCGCCAACTATATGATTTCTTTTTCTCTGTATATGGCAACACCTTTAAACTCACCAGAGCATGATCTGAGACTAAGATATTTCCAACTGAGCAATCAACAACAGATGAAATGAGGGATTTGGATATAAAAAAAAATCTATTCTAGAATAAATCTTATGGACTGATGAAAAAAATGTATAGTCCCTACCAGATGGGTTCAAAAGTCTCCAAATATCTGTAAGATTTTTACACATCCTGTGAAGCGTCAGTGTTGCTTTAGGGGGCTTGCACACTTTTGCTTCACTATGATCAAGGACTGAGTCCATCAAAAGATTAAAGTCTCCTCCCAATATTATATCATGAGGGGTGCCAGCGGTTTGCAGCATCCCTTCAAGATCTATATAAAGCCCTGATCATCAGCGTTAGGTGCATAAATATTAGCCAAAATCAACCTTTGCCCTTGAATTTCACAATAATGACTCTTCCTAATATATCTTTAATCTGTTTGAGACATTTGAATTGTAGATGTTTATTTACCAATATAATGACTCCCTTGCTCTTACTTGAGCCAGCACTAAAGAAAACATGTCCACCCCATATCTTCCCAAATTTTTCAGCTTCCTGCAGGGAAAGATGTGTTTCTTGAAGAAACACTATATCATATTTCTTACGTTTAAGAAAAGTAATAACCTTCCTTCTTTTTATGGGGTGCCCCAACCCATTCACATTCCATGTGGAGAGAGATAGTACACTCATAATAACATTTGACATTTTGACATAGTAGAAAAAATAAATTGTGTGTCAAAAACAAAATTATAAAGACCACATTCCCCATTAGTGAAACAATCAACCTCCGAACTTCCCCCCCGAACAAAACAAACAGAAAAAAGAAAAACGTGCGCATTAACCCCGCGCATGACAGCGCCAACCGGCGACAATCCCTCTAAACTCAAAAGGTCCATGAACGCTCACGAGTCCCCACGACAACTTTGCCATCGGATTGCTCGAATTACATAACAGAAAATACTTTGTAAAATAAACCCAGTCAATAGGAAGAATGAACACAAAGGATGTGTAGATTCATTCACAGAGCTGTCTCAAAGGTGTGATCTTCCACAAAACAAATTCCAGCTGATATAAAACCGTTCAGATTCCTCGGACAGACAAACGAATGTTCCGTGAGCCGGCTGTTATGAGTTCAGCGGATGACGTAATCATTCCAAAGTCTAGTAAAAAAAACTCAACAAAACAAACTACAGCCAGCAGGAGGAATAAGCATGAAAAACGAACAGATTAATCCACAGCTGTTCCAAAGGAGTGTTATTCAATAGAACAAGCTCCAGCCGCTAGGCGGAACCAATACAAAAATAAACAAAACCGGCATCCCGGTTCCCAGGATGATCGAGTCAATTCACTCAGAGGCCGCATAAAAGTATATACCATGACTTACACAATCCGTCAACTTTATAAAAGACATCCTTTGTGTGAGCATGTAGATATTTTGCGGTCATCTGTAGTGTCCACTCTCAATCTGTCCGGGAACTTCAATGCAAAAGTAATCTTTCATCAATGCAAAAGTTTCTTTAAGGAAAAGTGTTATTCACAAAACAAGCTCCAGCCGCTCGGCGGAGCCAATGCAAAAAACCCAAAATGTCACCCAGCTTCCTCAAGAGTAAGTACAGCGAGTCAGACCCACTCACATGAGAAACATCCAATGGTTTACTCAGACATTGATTCTATAAAAGACATTGCCAGATTTGGACATGTAAATACCTTGCGACCGACCTTCGATTCTATTCTCAATTTGGCTGGAAACATCAGAGCAAATGAGATCTTTTTCTGATGTAAGAGTTTCTTACATTCCTTGAACCGATCGCGTTTCTCTCTTGTCGAACACGCAAAGTCCGGGAACAAGAAAATATTATGGTTCTTCCAAGAAAGCTTCCCTTTGCTCCTCGCCTGGCGCAACACAAGATCTTTATCAGATGATCTCAGAAATCTGGCCAGAATCAATCGGGGCCTATCTCCCTCAGCAGATCTGTGAGCAGGGACTCTGTGAGCTCGCTCGATTTCCAGCTTGTGGCCTGTTATGTCGAGCAGACTCGGGAAAAACTCGTCTAGGAATTTCACCATATCTCTGCCCTCCTCATGCTCAGGAATTCCAACAATTCGAACATTATTCCTGCGGCTTTTATTTTCAAGATCTTCAAGCTTTTCAAGAATAAGTTCCAGATCAACTTTGGTCGCGGGCGGATTAGCAGTTAATTCCCTCTCCGAAGATTCCAAAAAATCGATTCGTTTTTCAACATCAGTCACTTGTACCTAACTCAGAGAATTTTATTTCCATAGGCGTAATCGATCGACATATTACAGCGAGATCCTCCAAGTCAGCAAGAATCTTCGTCAACATCACCGACATGTTGGACAACTGACGCTGGATTCCTCCTCCCGCCGCGTCATCCAAATCGAGTTCCCGGTCTGTAGGCCTGTCGGGGCTTTCATCCTGAACACGTAACTGTCTTTTAATGTCTCCAGAGCCTGAGTATTTTGACTTCTTTGCCATGTTTTGCAACAAAGGGCAAATGTGTAACTGGGTGTATCAAATTTCACCAGATTATAACATGAAAATAATCGAAAATTCAGCAAAGTGCGCAGAGCTCGTCGCTCACACGTCTGCTCCTTGCATGGCGTCACGTGACCCCCAATTATTTACCATAGTTACTACAGTTATTGTTACAGCTGTAAGCATAATAGATTAATATGTGGATCATTGACAAAAAAGGTTGGTGTTAAAAATTAGAAAGTTGTTGTTTAAATCAAAACACGCGTTAAGTTTGTAAAAATGAAATCTGTTTGTCCACTTTAATTTCATAATAGCATTTTACAAAAAATAAATAAAAATAATAATAATAATAATAATAATAATAATAATAATAATAATGACTTTAAAAATGTCATGTAATGTAACCAACAGGTAAAAAGTATTAAAATAATTTCTTGTTCCTTGAATACAAGATAGCGTGCATAACTTATTAAAAACACTTTTTTTTTTTTTTTTTAGGGAAGAAAATATACAGTACTGTGCAAAAGTTTTAGGCACTTGTGATAAATGTTGCATAGTGAGGATATCTTCAAAAATAATGACATAAATAGTTTTCATTTATCACTTAATGTCATACAAAGTCCAGTAAACATTAAAAAAGCTAAATCAAAATTCAGTGTGACCACCTTTGCCTTTAAAACAGCACCAATTCTCCTAGGTACACCTGGACACAGTTTTTCTTGGTTGTTGGCAGATAGGATGTCCCAAGCTTCTTGGAGAATTCACCACAGTTCTTCTATCTATTTAGGCTGTCTCAATTGCTTCTGTCTCTTTATGTAATCTCAGACTGACATGATGTTCAGTGACATCTGTTGCAGGGCTCCCTGTTCTTCTATTCTAATCTTTTCTATTTGTGAAAATAATGTTTGGGAGTCTAACATTTATATTTCCTATTGACACACTAAAGCTGAAAATATAAATAACCATCTTAAGACAAATGCTTTTGTGAAACATCTTAAGTGCCTAAAACCTTTGCACAGTACTGTATATATATATATATATATATATATATATATATATATATATATATATATATATATATATATATAATTTTTTTATTTTTATTTTTTTATAAAGGAGTCTTCTGTTTTATCATTTTATCACAAGAGTTTTGATTTGGTGGACTAAATCCATAGTTTAAAACACAATTGTTCCACAGTTTTTTTTTTTTAAGAAATAACAAGAAAATATTATTCTGCACTACTCATGTTTACTTGTATTTTGTTTTTGTTTTTTCAAGAATTTTATCTATTAAACTTTTTTTAATTTATTGTCTCTGGGTAGTTGCACCACATGACAATTTTTACATAAGTGTCAAAATTACTTTGAAATCAAGAATTGACAACATGTTCATCATAGAAGAGATGTATTCAAGTAAATGTTTTGTGTGAATTGCATTTTTATGTTTTTTATTTTAATAATAGATTTAGACAAAGAAATTAGCACCACGTCATTGACCCACTTGCTTAAAACGGTGTACAAAACATTAAGAATCATTAAGAATCTTTCTGTTATTTTGTTTAATTTTGTTTTTATGACATCAGTGGTGGATAAGATCAAGTTACACAGTTAATGTGGGAAACTGTTGTTAACATGATACATTTTGGATACAGGAAATAGGTCTGTTGAAATGCCTGTGTAACTTAATTCTGTGGATACATGTTTATGTGTTTACAGATGATCCTTTCGATAAGACTCTTCTTATATGCTCTTCATATCTAGTGGAGCCCTACATTAAATGTGCAGAATGTGGACCTTCACCTTTCCTCCTCTGTCTGCAGGTCGGTCACTGGGTTTAGTGTCCAAGTACTTTGTGCATATCTATTGTCATTTTTTATCTTAAATGTGTTGCATGTGATTTTTATCTTTTGGTACAGTGTTTTACTAGAAGATATGAGTATAAAAAGCACCAGAGTGACCACAAGTATGAAATCATGGTAAGAGAGCACTTTGGATCACTAAATGATGGTATGAGAAAAAAGTTATTAGATTTAAATGTATGATTTGTGTTAAATCATTTGATAGTTATTTTAAATCTGGTAAAATTGGGTAATTTCTGTTTGCTAAATAAATTTTACATTTAGCCTGCATAGCTAGTTGGATACAGTCCTGCATACAGAAATTACATGTGTCTTTTGATCTGCTCTTTTCTAGACATCAGATTTTCCTGTTTTAGAGCCTGGCTGGACTGCTCAAGAGAAAGTGGCTCTTTTAGAAGCCATCATGGACTGTGGTTTCGATAACTGGTCAGTGTCATTTCTGTACCCTCTAATCTGAAACTCAGTTGTCAGTTGGATCGTTGCCTGTGGATGGTCTTGCATTAATATCTGACACTGAGATGAATCATATTGGAGCAGTGTTCATTTTTTACACACTTTGTTTGGTTTAGTCATAGTTTTAGTCTTTTGACGAAAATGTCCTTAAAATCTAGTCAATATTTCATCATGTCATATTTACAAATATTAGTCATTTTTTCGGCGTTCTACTCTTTCTGCCAGTGTGAATCTCGTCAACGGATTCATGACGAAAATATACGTTGACTAAGGTTTTTTAATGTCATTAACAATAGCGAATATGTGACGAATAAGACACATCATGACAAAATAAAATTAATACTGCAAGACATTAACAGTGCATTTAGAAGAAGAAACATCTAAAGAAACTGTCTGTTAGATATGGATTAATTGAATCTAATTCCCGCTTGAGCTGCGTGAGTTGAATGTGTTGAACACTGGCAAAATGAACTGCTTTAAAATGAGTGAATTTCCTCACTCAAACACATCCTTTGTATACATGTGATTAGTAAGGGATAATGTACAGTCAGCTGGTTGTTATCGCGCAATAAACCCCAACAGGGTGATCAGGACATTGACACGAAGCGGAGGGGTCTTGTATCACCCTGAAGGGGTTTATTTTGCAATAACAACCAGCTGACTGTACATTATACCGCTTATTACTAACCAAATAAATAAATACATGGACATATAATATTGATTTGCGTTGAAATTATGTAATTTGAAAAGAAAGAAATAGCTGAACAGCTGAAATCAACCTCCGGTTTGCATCTGAGTTCTGTTGGTGTTTTTAATGACCTTCTGACTCCTCATATTCATAATATTACAAGACTTCTTGCCAAATAAATAAATAAATGCACATGAAACATTGATTTTTGTTTAAAATATTTTATTAGTTTATGTGTTGAGATTGCATAGTGATCTGAGAAGCAGGAGAGATGGCTCGCAGAACCCGGATGAGCGGTCTGAAATGTCTAAATCCCCGGATGGGTGGTTGTTACAGAGCAATATTTGACAGCTGGATTGACCAGTCAGAATCGAGTATTCCAGAGAGCCATGTAATAAATCATAATATCCACAACTTGTACAGGTTGTATGTACTATTACAACTTACATCTGCCCAGACATAAAGTAAATGAACAGGTGAACTTGAAAGGAATAGTTTATCCAAAAAAGAAAATTCTCTCATTATTTACTCACCCTCATGCCATCCCAGATGTGTATGACTTTCTTTCTTCTGCAGAACACAAATGAAGACTTTTAGAAGAATATTTCGGCTCTGTTGGTCCATACAATGCAAGTGAATGGTGACCAGAACTCAGAAGGCGCAAAAAGCTCAAAGTCAGCATAAAAGTAATCCATACATGAAATAAATATCCTCTGGGTGAGAAACAGATCAATATTTAAGTCAATCTTTTACTATCAGTCTCGACTTTCACGTTCTACTTCTGTTTTTGGTGATTCGCATTCTTCGTGCATATCGCCACCTACTGGGCAGGGAGGAGAATTTATAGTAAAAAAGGACTTAAATATTGATCTGTTTCTCACCCACACCCATCATATCACTTCTGAAGACATGGATTGAACCACTGGATTCTTATGGATTACTTTTATGCTGCCTTTATGTGCTTTTTGGACCTTCTGAGTTCTGGTCACCATTCACTTGCATTGTGAGGACCTACAGAGCTGAAATATTCTTCTAAAAATCTTCATTTGTGTTCTGCAGAAGAAAGAAAGTCATACACATCTGGGATGACATGAGGGTGAGTAAATGATGAGAGAATTTTCATTATTGAGTTGCGTAAGTTGTTTCCTTGTTTCCGTAAAAACACACTATACGCAATGCAATATCCTAAACTGGCTAAACACAGAAAATTAATGAAAGTCTCTAAAGCATGAAGAATCCTGAATACAGTAGGCTAACTTCTAAAGAGGAGCTAATGCTATTCTCATTTTATGCTATTACAGTTGTACAGTATTATATATGTAGACTATCTTTAATATTTCTGATACATGTTCATACATTTTTTCTAAATGATTGTACATTTGATTAAAGTTTGGTAGGTTGTAGTTTGAACCACATTTTTTGTAATTTCGCATAATATCAACTAAATTATATTATTTTCGTTAACCAAAATTGTATGCCATTTTAGTCAGAGTAAAACTGACTAGAATTATTGAATGACATGACATGTTGAAATATTGACTGATTTAAAGGACATTTTCATCAAACGACTAAAACTATGACTAAAACCAAAAATGTAAAAAAAATCAATTAACACTGCGGTTCACACAGCTCTAGTGCGGAAATCCTCAACATACTGGATTATTGGATTAGATGAATCAATTCTTTCTAGATGATTCTCCTGTGTGTGCACTGTTATTATCTTATAATAATAGTTTTATTTTCTTCGCGTCTTGTCTTCGTTGTTGTTGACAAAATCGAAAAACCCTTCATCAGTGACATTTTTGATAGTAATTTCTTGATGAGAGTAAAACTATTGGAGGCTAATGTCCTTGTGATCTGTTTTTTTTTTTTTTTTGTAGGCAGGATGTGGCGTATCAGTTGCGCACCAAGGCGAAAAAGGAATGTGAAGGGCACTACATTTAGAACTTCATCAACAATCCTCTCTTCTCCTCCACTCTGCTCAGTCTCAGACAAATGGAAGAGCATCTGTCCCAAACCGCAGACACAGCCATTCCCTTTAAGCGTATGTGAGCACCTGTTAACATTAAAAATTCTCTGTGATAGGGAACAAGCTACTGTTATGTAAATGTCCTTTAACATACTCAATGAACACTACGTACAGTTGAAAAGTTCATGGATAAACTGTAGCCTCAGGCAGTGAGCGTTAAGCCACAATTAGACCATCGTTTGTGCCGAGGAAATCTGTTGATGTAATAATCTGTTGTTCGTTCAGCGGGACTGCTTCTTTTTGTCTTCATGAGTTGAACAACACCCTGCAGGCACTGATTTATCAGCCCACACTTTGGCCAGACACAAAGGGGCTGCTGACAGATATACTGCACGAAAACTAGATGTGATTGTCTGATTGATTTTGGTTCTGAGATGGAAAATAAACGCTCACAGATCAGTCTACAAGATTCAAACCGTGACACTGAATGTATATCAGTGAATGCCTTCATAGGTTAATAGTGGTTAAATGTTGTCTTGGGTCTCTTTCAGCCACAGATGATCCTCCAAGGCCTTCATTTGACTCTCAGCTCTCCAGAGATATGGCTGGTTGCATGCCAGCTCGAGCAGACTTCATGGAGGTGAGTTACCTGTCGTCAGTGTGTTGTATTAGGAAAGCAATCCATTTTAATATTATGCAGTAAATAATGTACTGGTTTATTTATGCAGCTCATGCTCTTTCTCTCTTTATTTAAAATTAGGAGTTTGATAATTATGCTGAATGGGATTTGAAAGCTATTGATTTTGTTGATGATGACTCGGATTTTCTTCATGGTAAGTACCACGATGCCAAAATATGACAGGACATGCAGTGTTTTGCATAAGTATTCAGATCCTTTACCAATTCTCTCGTTTTACTGAAATAAAACTTTACTTGAATGAAATCTGTTTGTCTGCAATATTTTTATTTCTAAGCATTAAGACACGGAATTACTTATGATGTCATTAAATCTTAGAAAATATTCTTAACAAAAAAGCCAGTTAAAATTTTAGTTCATTTGTTTCTGATAGTATACTGTTACTGTACGCAGAACAAAGCTTTTCTGATTGGAAAACAAAATTACTTTACTTCTGGTTAGGGCTGCACAGTTAGTTGTATTTTAACCGTGATCGTGTTTTTTGCCTCACACCATTAATTAAGCTAATCATCTGTGATATTAGTGAGCTAGCAAGCAGAAGTTATTAGCCAGGTAAAGTTGCAAATTAGGTTAATTTTCATTATAGGCTTTGTCTACGGATGACAGACCAAATCACAAGCTCTTTCGAAGTCCATTTTCACCTCAACTGACCCTACACACTCTCTCCAGAAGTTTGCCACTGACCAATCACTGTTTCACTAATGTGCTACTAACGTGTGCTGAAAACATTCAATTTAAAGCGCATTATATTTACTTCAGTTGCACATTTGTGTTATTCCAAATCTATTTGGCCATGTCAAGTTTCTAAACAAATCTTAAGTAACCCCAAGGCACTGGGGAGGAGGAGATGAGAGCATTTCACCATGTATGGAAGGAGCAGAACAAAGCTGTTGTCAACAGAAACAACAATAACACACCATCTTCCTTGATAAAATAATTAGGCTTCTGCCAAAATAATGTCTTGAGACTGTATAGCAATCCTGCATGCTAAATTATTACAGAAATATATTAGTATTGTATATTGGAATATTATATATATAATGTAAAAAATTAAAAATAATGTAAAAATAATTTCAGTAATGGATCTTAAAAGAGAACTAAAGTGTGAACACTCTACAGAGTAAATCTTTCTGTTGCCAGTAACACATGAGCAAAACATGACTTAATTTTAGTTATAAAAGTAATAATTTACTAGTTTGTTGTTCAACATGAGAGCAACTGTTTAATGTAATTTTATGCTTTTTGTTCTTTTAGAATTGATATCTAAGCAGTGGCAACTGTGTGTTTTTATTTATTTATTTATTTATTTATTTTATTGTGCAGCCCTGTAATAATTATTATAAAAAAAATTTTTCCTTTTCCTTTTTCAGATTGTTTAGATATAATTGTGGTTAATAATCATGATTAAAATGTGCAAAATCGTGATTATAATATAATAATCGTCAGCCCTACTTTTGGCCTTTGAATGTGTAAAATAACTACCACATTTTCAGGAAAATCCCAATTGTTATTGTTGGGATATTATTATTTAAGATGTAAATCTTAAGGACAACTGTAAAAATTTAAGACTAACGAGCATTCCAAAGAAACAGAGTAAAGATCTATCAATCAAACATATCAAGAACTCTGTGTAAGGCAAAAGATTTTACATTTATTCATTTAGCAGATGTTTTTATCCAAAGTGGCTTACAAATGAGAAGTACAGCAAAGTGATGGATAAGTGAAAGAATGTATAAAAATATTAATTGTTTTTTTTTGTTTTTTTTTTTTCAGATTCCAAATTTAAAGCAATATGTGAGGTGCAGATATCCATGATTTAAACATTTGAATAACCTAATCAAACTGGAGCCAACCTGCCTGGAACAAAAGGCCAAAATGGCAAAATTGTGCAATTACCCACATTATCTAAAGAGGTCACTGCAGCAAAAGGCAACTTTAGGGAAATATAAAAATGTATGAATTGAATAATTAGATTGAGATTAGTCTAAATTAAGTATTATAAACTTATTTTCTAAAATAAAGCAATTCATTTAGATTTTATTTAGTTAATTTAGTGTTTTCAGTGCTTCAGAGATGCTTCATTAAAATGAGATAAATTGAGAATAGTTTTTGCAAAGCTCTCCACAAATGAATAAAATCACTGCACGGTGTGTGCAGAGTTATTGTTAGCTTTTTGGTCAATTGTTGCAGCACTTAAGGTTGCAGTTGTGGATATTTATCATTCAAGACAGAAGGAGAGACAGAGGAGGAAAAAGTAAGTTGGAAATCACACCTGTTGTACTGCCGTAGAGCAACCAATAGGGGGCAACACTCATCTGTTAAATTGTACACTGTATACATGTAGATAAATATATTTATATCTCCATTTGAGGATCTGTATTCTCATTGAACCAAATATAAGAAATGTCATTCTGATTTGCTGTAGTTCATTTATGACTCGAGTGTGTCATATGAATGTGACTACAGTGTAACCTAATCCATAGCAACAGATTAGCATGCCTGATTTTCACTGTGTCCAAACACAAACACACTGACAGCTCTAGTAGTGATAGATCTTTGAGTAAATACGCATTAACTTGGCCAGCCTGTAAAGAGCTTGTGGTATGTGTGCGAGCATGACCTCAGTTCTGTAGTCAGCTGGAGCTACAGCTGTTGTCTGAGATCTCCTGCAGAGCGGCTGAACAGGCCAGTGACTCGCTACTTAAAACAACATCTGAGATCAGACCTCATTCTCCCTGAACACACACAAGGGATGAGATTCTTTTAATAACACATCGCCCTCATCGCATAAAGCCAAGTATGGTTAAATAAAGCCGGGTGCACACTGTATGTTGTTTTTTACGGTCCTTTACAATTGTTGCTTGTCAGGCTTTATGATATGATCTCAGTGAGATCTCAGGTTAAAGCCATGGCACACTGTTGACGTTATGTTTATGTTTTCAGCCTGTTTTTCTTTTGCCATCAAAAGCAGAGAATAATCAGACGATTTTAAGTCACATGTAAACACGGGTTTCTTGCATTGTCGGTCCATTTAAATTAGCTGATTTTAGATTGCCAAATTGCTGCTGAAATCATACAGTGTGAAACCAGCTTTAAAAGGATAGTTCACCCAAAAATGAAAATTATCTCAAAATTGACTCACCCTCATGCCATCTCAGATGTGTATGTCTTTCTATCATCTGCAGAACACAAATTAAGATTTTTAGAAGAATATTTCAGCTCTGTAGGTCCTCACAGTGCAAGTAAATGGGTGCCAAAATTTGGACACTAAAAATCACATGTAATCCATACGACTCCAGTGGTGAAATCAATAACTTCTGAAGTGATATGATTGGTGTGGGTGAGAAACAGATTGATATTTAAGTCTATTTTTGCTAGAAATTCTTCTCCATGCCCAGTAGGCGGCAATATGCATGAAGAATGTGAATCACCATAAACACAAGAAGAAGGTGAAAGTTAAAGTGGAGATTGACTGAGCAGGGAGGAGAATTTATAGTAAAAATGGATTTAAGTATTGATCTGTTTCTCATCCACACCTATCATATCACTTTTGGAGACTTTGATTCAACCACTGGAGTCAAATGGATTACTATAATGCTGACTTGTGTGATGTTTGAAACTTCAAAATTTTGGCACCCATTCACTTGCATTGTATGGACCAAAAGAGCTGAGAAATTCTTCTAAAAACCTTAGTTTGTGTTCTACTGAAGAAAGAAAGTCACACATATCTGGGTTGGCATGAGGGTGAGTAAATTATGATAAAATTTAAATTTTTGGGTGAACTATTTCTTTAAACAATAAGCCATGAGAGACTGTATTACAGTGATATTACCACAGTTAAGAGGTGTTGTTAGGCATAATAGGAAGCAACTTTGATTCCAGTGCTTCTAAACACTATTGATTTTGGCTTGTCCTGTAACCAATCATGGTTTTGAATAAGAATATGATGATAGAATTTTCTTTTTGGGGTGAATTATCACTTTAAATGCTCATTAATCTTGCTTGTGGTCACTCATGTATTGGTTTGTGAGATTAATTATTAGACCATTGGTTGCTTAATATTTGCTTCTCACATTAAATTGTCTTTTAGGATCATTCGAGACCATGGGCACATCAACCTACGCAAGTTTCAGGTTAAGAATGTGTTTTGTTTTGATTCATGGTGTTGCATTTTAGTTTTAAGAACATATTATATATTCAGTATTTATATGTGTGTGTGTGTATGTATGTATATATATATATATATATATATATATATATATATATATATATATATATATATATATACACACACACATTTGTGCTCAAAAGTTTGCATACCCTTGGAGAATTGGTAATATATGTACCATTTTTAAAGAAAACATGAGTGAGCAGGCAAAACACATTTCTTTTATTTCTTATGGGATTCATATTCAGCTGTAGGTTATAACAGAATGGCACAATCATAAAACAAAACATGGCAACAAAGAAAAAAATGAAATGACCCCTGTTCAAAAGTCTGCATACCCTTAGTTCTTAATTAGTATTGCCCCCTTTAGCATCAATGACAGCGTGCAGTCTTTTGTAATAGTTGTCTATGAGGCCCCAAATTCTTGCAGGTGGTATAGCTGCCCATTTGTCTTGGCAAAATGCCTCCAGGTCATGCTAAGTCTTTGGTCGTCTTGCATGAATCGCATGTTTGTGATCTCCCCAGAGTGGCTCGATGATATTAAGGTCAGGAGACTGTGATGACCACTCCAGAACCTTCACCTTTTTCTGCTGTAACCACTGGAGGGTCAACTTGGCCTTGTGCTTTGGGTCATTGTCGAGCTGGAAAGTCCAAGAGCGTCCCATGCACAGCTTTCATGCAGAAGAATGCAAATTGTCTGCCAGTATTTTCTGAAAACATGCTGCATTCATCTTGCCATCAATTTTCACAAGATTCCCCATGCCTTTAGAGCTCACACACCCCCCAAAACATCAGTAAGCCACTACCATGCTTCACAGTGGGGATGGTATTCTTTTCACTATAGGCCTTGTTGACCCCTCTCCAAACATAGCGCTTATGTTTGTGACCATAAAGCTCTATTTTGGACTCCAAAGGCATGTCAAGGTGTTGTCGGGCATATTGTAATCGGGCTTTTTTGTAGCATTGGCGCAGTAAAGTCTTCTTTCTGGCAACTCGACCATGCAGCTCATTTTTGTTCAAGTATTGTCGTATTGTGCTCCTTGAAACAACCACACTGTCTTTTTCCAGAGCAGCCTGTATTTCTCCTGAGGTTACCTGTGGGTTTTTCTTTGTATCCCAAACAATTCTTCTGGCAGTTGTGGCTGAAATCTTTCTTGGTCTACCTGACCTTGGCTTGGTATCAAGAGATCCCCGAATTTTCCACTTTTTAATAAGTGATTGAACAGTACTGACTGGCATTTTCAAGGCTTTGGATATCTTTTTATATCTTTTTCCATCTTTATAAAGTTCCATTACCTTGTTACGCAGGTCTTTTGACAGTTCTTTTCTGCTCCCCATGGCTCAGTATCTAGCCTGCTCAGTGCGTCCACGTGAGAGCTAACAAACTCATTGATTATTTATACACAGACACTAATTGCAATTTAAAAAGCCACAGGTGTGGGAAATTAACCTTTAATTGCCATTTAAACCTGTGTGTGTCACCTTGTGTGTCTGTAACAAGGCCAAACATTTAAGGGTATGTAAACTTTTGATCAGGGCCATTTGGGTGATTTCTGTTATCATTATGATTTAAAAAGGAGCCAAACAACTATGTGATAATAAATGGCTTCATATGATCACTATCCTTAAATAAAAGACAGTGTTTTTGCATGATCAGTCATATTTTCAAAATCAATGCCAAAATTTCACAATTTCTGCCAGGGTATGCAAACATTTGAGCACAACTGTATATATATATATATATATATATATATATATATATATATATATATATATATATATATACCCAATCTAATACCAAAAACTTATAATTGCAAAATAAGGATCACATTAAGGTAAACACTCCAAACAAACCAGTCTCTCTATGTGTGGATATGAGCTATCTGGTAATATTCCCCATGCAGGTATTTATAGGTTAGTCTCAATACGCACAGACTAGAAGTCATTGCCACATGATGAACCTCCCCGACCTCCAGTAACATGAGCCATCTGTGCGAAATGTTTACAATGAGTATTCAGAAAACAGCGATCCTAGACTAACAACAATCCCAGTGCAGTTTTCAGGGACTGTGATTGCTCCCCTATGAATAGTTTGCTGTAAAATAAACATTTCGACTCAAATGACAAAGAAGATTGCATCTTTACGAGCCTTTATTGATCTGCTCTCTGGATGCGGTGTGGCTTCTCTCGGTAAATAGAAACCCTGTCCCTGACTATATCCCCCTGGACATTGCTGTCGGCAGCCGGTTTTGATAGGAATACACTTATCCAATTATTTCCTCTTTGCGTGAATGATAAAAAGAGTAAATCCAAATGGGTTTGCATGTTTTCCTTAATCGCACTGAGTGATGGTGATGCACAAGAAGGGATTTTAAGGTACAGTTCACCCCAAAATGAACATTCTGTCATCTTTTACTCGCTCTCTTGTTATTCTGAACCTATATGACTTTCTTTCTTCTGTGGAACACAAATATTAGACATTTATGTATTTGGAAAAGATGCAATAAAAGTGAGGCTGAAATTCTTTAATATCTCCTTTTAAATTCCACAGAAGAGTGAAAGCGATTCAGGTTTGGAACACAATTGGGTGAGCAAATGCTGACAGAATTTTCCTTACTGGCCGAGCTAACTCTTTGAGTCGTTTTTATTTATCTATTGGCTCCCAGCTACCCTCCTCAGCTTCTTGCACCCTCAATGCAAAACAGAGCCATAGTTAACGTGGAACTGCAGCCTTGTTGTCATGGAGACTGCAGGAGTGTGTTTGGCGAGTGATAATGGAAGCAGTGGCCAAGACCTGATGGCTCACAGCGGTGTTGGTTTATCCTCAATTCAAGAGAGCAAGACAGCTTGACCTGCCTGTGCACACAGCAGCCTGTCTCGCATCCCATCCTCCACTGCTGTGTGGAGGGCACAGAGATTCCAGTTCAAACCAGCTTGAGTGATGTGTGTTGCCATGTCCACTTGCTGTTTCCTAAAGTCACTTGTTAATATGGGCAGTCATTTGTTGAATTTTTTGGGGAATTGCTGAATGTAGTGGGTAGATCCTTTGATTTACCATATTGGAGACTGAAAATGTTGGGTTTTGACTCATGAAGGAAATAAATAAAAATAACGTCCACATTAAGTTTTTTGACGAAAATAGTCTAGTAAGAAAACTATTTACTAAAGATTAAGTGGTTAATTCACTTAACAGTTGCACTGCTTTTTAGGGTGGTATTTCAGCGCAAAAACCTGCGACTTTTATTGCACACTAACAGCCCACAATCTAGCTTAAGCAGGCGCAATCAGCACTGAAATAGCGCAACCTGTGGGGCGGAGGGGTGGAGTTGTGCACAGGTCATTTTGCACCTGGGTCTGCGGGCCCCTGGCCCTCGATGTGGTGTGTTGCTCAATCAGGATAGATGAATATTGGTGGCCCTCCATGTGGTTGTGTATGGGTGCCTCAGTTGCCCTGAGTACTGGAGCCAGGTCTTGGCAGTAGGTAATAATCAAATTAGTCCCTCATGTGCACTCAGTGTTAAAGCTGAATCTCAACACCAAGTAGCTTCTAACGGGAGGCATCAGGTAGTGCAGAGAATACTGGACAACAAGAGATACTGCCATGCTCCTCAGAGCTGAGGGCAGGGACCCTCGGCTCAGGCCGGGGACCTGAGCACAACTAATGTGGAAGCGGCTCCTAATCATCTGGGAGCAGTGTACTGCATTGGGGGCCTAGTATTTGGGTGCCTTGGGGCCGGACTGGCTGGGTGGATTCTGCTGCTTTGCCCCGTGGGGTCTGTATAGGCATCTGCCATCAGATGCCATTAATAAGAGAGGCAACCAATAATAAAGATTATTATTATTATTATTATTATTACTATTACTGTTACTACTATTACTATGGATATAATCAGTATAATTATTTATATTTCATTATTTTTATTACTATTAGTATGAATATTTATTTTTTTCATCACAATAATTAATTATTAATATTATATATTTTCATTTTGTTTCTCTCTTTTTTTTTAACAAAACAAAAGAATTCCATTTAAAAATGTAATCCGGTATATCACAAATCATTGATTTATTTACAATGCGCCCTTAAACACTCTTCTAATACGAAATGAACCCATTACTATTGTCTGCCATTTGTATGCTTTACTCCACATATTCTTCGTTACACATTAAGTAGAAGCCATGTTATGAATCTCAGAGTATGCAGATGCCCTGGTATGAATCCCTTTTGTATATTGCTTGACATTGTGCTGCATTGTCTGTGCATATGGATGAATTCCCCACCCCCTCCCCCCAGTTGTTATACTCCTCCTTAGAGAAAGAGAAAGATGAAAAAAAGAAATAGCGTGGTGTCTTATGTATTTACTGTAAATTAAGTAATCGTCATTCCTTTACACACTTACGCTGTGACGAGGAGGAGGGCGTGGCCGGGCCATGAGGGTGCACAGCCAGCACTGAGTCAACAAATCAGCGGGATAGAGAGATAAAGGGGAGCCGGAGACACCAGTTCGAGAGAGAGAGAGAGAGAGAGAGAGAGAGAGAGAGAGAGAGACAGCTGCGCTGTGTGTGTGTTTATGTTTGTTTTATGTTGTTTTAAGTTCAGTTACGTCATTAAAGTTATGTTGACTGTTCTGCCGGTTCCCACCTCCTCCTTGCTTATCCTGAACCCGTTACATTGGTGCCAAAACCCAGGAAGGAAGAGGGATGCGCTGTTGTGAAGTCCTCGCCGCTGCCGTCCACCAGGGGATGGAGGAGTCGCTGCCGGGAGTCGGAGGAACCGCTGCCATCTGCCAGGAAGGGGAGGAGCCGTTCCATCCGCCAGGGGTCGGAGGACTCGCTGCCTTCCATCTGGGGAGGATCGGCTGTCATCTGCCAGAGGGCGGAGGAGTGGCTGAGGACCAGGTGACGGCATGTCCGGGGACCAGCGAGCAAGTTTTAAAAACAGTAACAACGGAAAGTGGTAATACAACCAACTAGGGCTGAGCGACACATCAAATACCCACGATATCATTGCGATGATTTTGCTGAAGATATAAAATGTAACAATATCGTGTATATCGCGATGATATTAATGAGCCTTTTATTTGGCCATTAAGTTTCATAGAGTGCATCAGTAGACTAATTTCATGATCCTTCAGGGCTGTATAATAATCAAAATAACATCAAATGGAGAAATTATCATATGTGATTATTTAACTGCCAAAGGCTACGATTAAAGATAGATAAACATGGTCAATGTGCGCTTCAGAATGAACCGGCGACACACTGATCTGTGTGCACGTGCAGGGGCTAATTTTTTTAGCACAGTACACCTGCATTGTGAAGTAGTTTTTGCACACCTTGTTCATTCACAAAGAAAAATGTTTTAGTAAAAATATATGAAGGCAAATTAGATTTTTATTAAGTTTCCATGTATGATTGTTTGTTAAACATAAGTATAAACATGCAAATTGATGAAAATGATTACATTTTACTCTCCCTTGTGTTAATTTAGTAAAAAACTGTGGGAAACATGCCTTCATTGTTTTTAAATAGATTTTTATTTAATGCCTTTGAAATATGAATTCTACTTGGCTACAGTGGCTGTTAAGATGAAATGATGGTTCCTCTGACTGAAAAAAAAATAAATAAATAAGATAAAAAAAACACATTATCAAATAAAAACATAATTATCGAGATATATATTGAATATCACCAATTTGCTGAAAATATCGAGATATAATTTCTGAAGTCATATCGCCCAGCCCTACAACTAACCTAAAAGCTCATATAAAACATAACCATCCTATCCAGTTTTCCAGGCTGGGAACAAAAACCGCAGTTGGAGATGGAGAGGGGCCTTCCCGGCTTTATTTATTTATTTATTTATTTATTGACATTCTAATTCCAGTGTCTGCATATTCTTAAGAATTAAAAGTTCATTGCTCTTTGAAAGAGTGTACTTGCATTATTATGCTATTATATTATCATTATATCAGTGGCATAAAATGGTCTTAAAATGACAATAATATCGTTTATCGCAATTATTTCTGGGATAATATATCGTTCAACATAAGTAGTTATCGTGACAGGTCTACAGAACCCATTACATTCACAAAACTCCATGCCATTTGCTATTAACATTTATTACTGCCCGAGGAAAGCAACGGGAGGTAAGCTGAATTTTATTTTAAAGATTCGTTTGTGTACGTTTTCTATCAACCATGGCAGTACTGATTCATCAAATAATGATCAAATGATGGAGAAGAGTGTTATAACCTGGAATATATTTAGATGCACAGAGTAGTGAAGCCCACTTTCTGCATGTTAAAGAGATGATTCAGGTGTCTGGATCACAGTAGTAGAGCAATGCTGTACAGTCCAGGCAGAGTGTGCCAGATCAGGGTGGTCTGCTCAGAACCAACTGTAAGATCAGAATTGTGCATGCAAATTGCATTCAGCACAGATTTTGTGGGCGCGGTTGCATCATTACCTGGTCCACATAATTCCTTTTGTGAATCAGGCACTAAACCAGAATCTTTTTTTTTTTTTTCTCTCTAAGTCTAGGCACAAATGGATTGGTGAAATGGCATGTGCAAAGCACTAATGGGCTGGGTCAAGTGCAATTTAATTCTGAGGTTCTTCTCCGGTTATTACACTGTCTTTATTTTTTTTTATTTTTTTGCCTTTCCCAGCCCCTTCTGTACACTGATGATGCGTAAATGCATGGTTTTAACCTTTTCCCTGTGAATGTATGCACACACAAAAATAGAGATTTATTCATTGATTTAGATGTCCAGTTGTACAGTGTATGTGAAATATTTTAGCCAAATTCTTTTTGTAACTAAGACTTTTTTTTTTTTTTGCTGCATGGTGCAATTTAGCATTGTTTAATCTGTTATGTAATCTATGTTTTCTAATCAATTCTCCTTGCTCCAAAGTTCATAAGCTCTCCCCAGAAAAGAAAAAAAAAAAAACTTGGATAACTTATTTTGTGTAGCAAGTCGCTTATTTTGACTTGTTTTGTCAGATTGCTTGTATTTTTGTAAGGATGATAGTGAGGATGTGTTGGAGAGAATGGCAGGGAGAAGTGTGTGTGTGTTTCTCTGTAACATCATGAAAAGCTAACGGAAGCAGAATATCACACCTCACACTCTCCCACATAACATCTTTCTGCTTCTATCTCTCTCGCTCAGTATCGGCATAGCTGATGGCTGATAGTGCTGCTCACTGAACCCTTCGAGAAAACATCAGAGAGACTTTTACGGCTGGATTCTCCATAGATTGCTGTTGGCTTTTGCTTTTCAAACACAACCAATCAAAGCTTGCTTTACTGATGTTTTGTAACTAGATGGTAGTAGCATGTTAGCGCTGTTCCAAAACATAGTGAGCTGCCTACCTAGACAGCATGTTAAGGCATCATCGGCATATTCCTAACATGCTCCTAAAGGTTTTTCCAAAATGTAGATACCTTGTTTTAGCCAATCTCGGAATCCATGTATTCGAACTTACTGAAAAAAAGTTTGAGGAAAATGTTGACCCTAAATATACTTGTATTGCATTCAGTACTGAAAAGTGTTGATTAAAAGCCATTTAATCTAATGAAAAGTTTATTATTTTACCAAATATTTGCATATAAAATATTAAGTATTTTTATGCTTTTTACTGTGTCACATTAATAGCATAGAAACATGCTAATGTTAGACTACCGTTAAAAGAAAAACCTTCAGACTTTAAAGTATAAATAAATAATCCAATGTAACAATGGATTGTTTTACTCATTATTTGTGTTTATTCTTTGTACTATGTATATTTAATGCTTATTAGTGTATTTCATGTTTATTCTTAGCAACCTGCTATCATCAAACTGTATGGTGACACTTTACAATTAGGTTCCATTTTTTTAACATAAGTAAATGCAATAGGTATCATAAACTAACAATGGACAATGTATTTTTTACAGCATTTATTAATCTTTGTTAATTTTAGTTTACAAAAACAGAATTGTTACTTGTAAGGTTATGTTAGTTAATGGTGCATTAACTAATGTTAACATATACAACTTTTGACTTAAAAATGTATTAGTATATGTTAAAATTAATTAACAAATATAAAAAAATGCGGTGACACTTTACAATAAGGTTCTATTTGTTAACATTAGTTAACATTAACAACAAATAATACTTTTACTGCATTTTATAATTTTAATGTTAATTTTAACATATGTGTACTAATACATTTTTAAAATCAATAGCTGTATTTAATGCACTATGAACTAACATGAACAAACAATAATTGTATTTTTATTAATTAACATTTACAAAGATTTTAAATGCTATAAAAATATATTGTGAACAGTTTGTTCATGATACCTAATGCAATAACTAATGTTAACAAATGGAACCTTATCGTAAAGTGTTACCAACTTTATTGGAGTCGATTGTCAAGTTTCCCATGCACTTCACATTGGTGCCCAGAGTTGCTGCCTATGTAGAGTGTTTAAAATCTGTCACTTATTAGGTTTAATTTCAGTGCTGCCTAAGAAGACAGCTGCCCATTTAGACAGCTCAGTAGGTTTTGGAACAGAGCTATGATGTTTTTTTTATTTGCTTATCAAATGAATCGTGTGCATCTGTTTCGTAGTGCTGGAAAGGTTTATTCTAAGGAGGTGCAGGATCTTTATGATGTCATGAGACGCTTTCCCAGGGTGGTGGGACCCATCAAGCATGACACATTCATCGAGAGTCATGCCTGTGAGTATTTTACCCTCTGTTTGTAAGTAAACAATGTTTAAGATATCATGATTCTGGTCTATCACACCTTACATGGGTTAATCTCTAGACAGACGCTGTGTCTGAAATCGTTCATTCTTTCATTCATTCACTATTTCCTATATAGTAAATTGCAGTGATTGCTCTATATCTCAGCAGTGAGTGAATTCGGATGCTGATGTACACACCGAGTGTCGGAGCTCTGGGGCTGTTGCAGAAACAACATCACATATTAACTTTTAAAATACTTGGGCCTTACATGTTATTCTCAATAAATAATATATTAATACAATAAATCTTCATTCTGTTTGTCATTTTTAATATATATGTTAATATAAAGAGTAAACACATTTTATCAAATGTACATTATTGCATTTATTTGTTATACTTTAGTATCTTTAAACTCCAATACAAGATGGGTAGCGTTTCTGGGCGTATAGCACCCTCATCCGACCAAATTATCATAACCTACATGTTATAACCGACTATATAAATCATCCACAGAATTATCATTTCCACTGTGTGCAGTCTCCTGAGTTAAATAATATTTAGTAAATAAAGAATTCTTCAGCTAATGGCAAAATTCTGTATAAAATATAAATAAATTGAACATTTTAAAATATATCTGTATGTTTTTATTTTATTATGATATTTTAATCAAGTAATGATTTGTCAGAAAGTAATTTAATACATTCAGCATGAAATAAAACAATTGCAGGATGGGGGGCCTGGGTAGCTCAATGAGTATTGACACTGACTACCACCCCTGGAGTCGCAAGTTCGAATCCAGGGTGTGCTGAGTGACTCCAGCGAGGTCTCCTAAGCAACCAAATTGGCCCGATTGCTAGGGAGGGTAGAGTCACATGGGGTAACCTCTTCGCAGTCGCTCTCAATGGGGCGTGTGGTAAATCATGTGTGGATCGTGGAGAGTAGCATGAGCCTCCACATGCTGTGAGTCTCCACGGTGTCATGCACAACGAGCCACGTGATAAGATGCACAGATTGACTGTCTTAGAATCGGAGGCAACTGAGACTTGTCCTCCGCCACCCAGATTGAGATGAGTAACCGTGCCATCACGAGGACCTACTAAATAGTGGGAATTTGGCATTCCAAATTGGGAGAAAAGGGGATAAAAAAAATAGGAGGAAGGAAACAGTAAACTCCCAGCTCGTACGTCTTCCCTGCGGTGGATTATGGGCAATTAACCTTAAATGTACACTTGAAATTAGAGTGCATTGTGGGTAAAAATTAGTGAACAAAAGTCGGGCACGAGTGGCTCACTCAGAATTCAGACACTCCTACAAAATGGCGGACACCCAAAATAGTGCATTATATAATGGATAGGGGTGGTTTCAGACACAGCGTAATTCTGAGTTTTCTTCCTAAACTGATACAAGATCAGTCTGGCTTTGTGTTCTGTGGTATAATGATTGTGTGGAGGACAGATCGGGTTAGATGAACAAGACCCCATGTCATTCAGTAGCGCTGTGTCCAAGTTCTTTTTATCCACCCCAGTAATTTGAATCAGACATTGTGAAAAGTTTACAGCTCCATCTGCTCTTCCACTCTCACTTTCTCTTTCTCTCTGTCTCTCATTCACAGTGGAGTTTGAACTGAGAAGAGAGATCCGAAGACTGCAGGAGTACAGGAGGGAGGGAGTTCAGTTTTTCTCCGGTAAGACCTACTGGATATGCACCCACTGATACATTATTGAAACTAACCTGAATAAAAAGGAGGCTAAATTAAAAGGATCACAGTCAGTAAGATATGATTTAGCAGGTTTATACATGGGTTTTTACACTTGAAATTCTTTACCCAGGGTCATTCTATCTAAACCCTGGGTTAATGTAATCTTGGGTTATCTTGTTCCATGTATTACAATAACCTGGGTTAGTAATCTGTTGCTAAACAACTGGCTGTAACATTCTAACACATTGAAACGAATACCTTTGGCGCCACAAAAGCGGTGCCTGCTGTGGAGCAGTTTCATTACCCAGGGTTAAAAGCGGTGCTAACCCCCTTTCAAAATCATACTTAACCCGGGTTTAGAACTATGTTAAGCCAGGGTTAAATGTGGCCTTTACCTGGGGTAAAATTCATGTTAACCTAGGTTTAAAAGTGGCCTTAAACTGTGGTGAAAAAATGACGCTAACCTAGGGGTTAACTGTGGCTTTCACCAGGGGTTCAAAATGATGTTAACCCAGGTAAGTGCCCTATGAAAATCCCTACGTAATATTTCACTATAGAATTGAGAGATTTATCTTAATATGGAACCCACTAACTACATTCAACTTGTTTGTTCTTGTAATAGTAATATGTCACATTTGGAGAGTTTATGAATGTAAAGCTTTGATTAGAGCTGATCTGAAACCTGTCATCTCTGGACTGCAGGTGCTAAGGTTTACGAGCGAGTGAAGCGCATGCGAGAGGACGAGCGCAAGAAGAGGAACATGTTGTGTGACGTACTGCAGTACATTCACAACTCCTGCGCATGTCAACAGTGGCTACACATACAGGTTGCCATGTAAGCCCTTCGTCATTCTCTTCTTCACTCATACTTTTGCACATTTTATACATGTCCCTCGTGTTACAGTACAATTAATTCAGCTCCCACCACTTACCGTAGGGCAGTATTCCAATTTTTGTAAATCATTTCAGCCTTTATAAACTCTTGCTAAATATACAGTAATATTTGTAGACTGTCATTTTGTTTGTTTTTATATGTTTTCACAAAAGTCAAGTGGGAGAAGTCAAAGCTTTCATATATAATTTCATATAGCTCCAAGTTATAATTATGAGTTCAACGAAGACGTGAACGGTTTGTACTTCATGTAATTGCTTTAATTCTGACATAATGTGATTGCACCATAATTAAAATATGTAATATTTTTGTATATTACATCTTTTTATCTATTTATAATAATCCATTTCAATAGATTAGTAGATGTAAGATACAAAAGACCAATTTTGACTGAACCCAAAATATAGGGAGAGGGGGTGAACAAGAGAGAGAGTTTGATAATCAAACTCGTCATTTTACTTAACTTTAACACTGTTCTTTTTCTGCCTTGCAAGCACTGGTATTTCCCTCAAGAAATGCAATTCCAGTTATCCGTCATCTATTGCTTTATTGGTATACTGTATGTGTGATTCAGTCAGTGCTCTATTTCTGCCCATTGGCCCTTAGTGTGTTCTCATTCAGACAGCCTGTGGAGGTTTGTGCTGTTGGATTGTTTGTGTTTTTGCAGCTGGCTGCCAGCTTTAAAAAATTGTGTGCAGGTATTCAGCAAAAAGAAGACAAACTACAAGTGACTGATGATTCAGATTTCAGAGTCTCTCTTTTGTGTGCTGAAAACCCTGAATGCCCCAGCCAGTCTTTTTCGAGACATTTTAAAAGCACTTGTGTGGTAATGTTTTGTTGACGACGGACTGTTTTCCTCTCTCACAGCGATGCTGGAATCACCCCTGTGGTCACCACCATCACTACCTCAGGTACTGTTCTGCTTATTTCCACTATTTTTCACGTTCTATCTCCTTATCTCTGCTCAGCCTTCTTTTTCCATCTCTTTGATGTCCTTTTCAGCCGTGTAGCCACAGGCTCAAACACATTAATCTGGTCTCTGAGATGCACCGCTGTAAATACACACAACAACAAAGAAAGCCACACAGTGTCTTTACTCACATCTCCTTCTTCCAGGAAACTATAACTTCATAACCAGGCCATATTTTAATGCATATTAATATGTATACAGCTGATCACAGTCCTTGACTTTTTATATACATCTCTTGTTAAAGATATAGTGTCATTTTAAACAGCCTAAAATTATGGCTAATTTACTTGATTATTTTGGCAGAAGAAATTCTCAAAGTTATTATTATTTATAAATGAATAATTTGTGCTTTGATTAACTTTTCATTGGTGGCTCTCACAAATAATATTTTGCATATAGAAAATGAAACATTTAAATGGCCATTCATATTCTGTACAAAAAGATGGGAATCATTACTGCAACCTGAACGAAAATATATAATATTGAAACTGTATAGTGTTTATACATCATAGTTATATTCCCTAAGTGCTGCCTTTCATTTTCGCTGATTTCAGTAAAAAAAAAAAAACAAAGTACAGTGCATCCGGAAAGTATTCACAGCGCTTCACTTTTTCCACATTTTGTTATGTTACAGCCTTATTCCAAAATGGATTAAATTCATTATTTTCCTCAAAATTCTACAAACAATACCCCATAATGACAACGTGAAAGAAGTTTATTTGAAATCTTTGCAAATTTATTAAAAATAAAAAACGAAAAAAATCACATGTACATAAGTATTCATAGCCTTTGCTCAATACTTTGTTGAAGCACCTTTGGCACCAATTACAGCCTCATGTCTTTTTGAGTATGATGTTACAAGCTTGGCACACCTATTTTTGGGCAGTTTCTCCCATTCTTCTTTGCAGGACCTCTCAAGCTCAATCAGGTTGGATGGGGAGCGTCGGTGCACAGCCATTTTCAGATCTCTCCAGAGATGTTCAATCGGGTTCAAGTCTGGGCTCTGGCTGGGCCACTCAAGGACGTTCACAGAGTTGTCCCGGAGCCACTCCTTTGTTATCTTGGCTGTGTGCTTAGGGTCGTTGTCCTGTTGGAAGATGAACCTTCGCCCCAGTCTGAGGTCCAGAGCGCTCTGGAGCAGGTTTTCATCAAGGATGTCTCTGTACATTGCTGCATTCATCTTTCCCTCGATCCTGGCTAGTCTCCCAGTTCCTGCCACTGAAAAACATCCCCACAGCATGATGCTGCCACCACCATGCTTCACTGTAGGGGTGGTATTGGCCAGGTGATGAGCAGTGCCTGGTTTCCTCCAGACATGATGCTTGCCATTCAGGCCAAAGAGTTCAATCTTTGTTTCTCATGGTCTGAGAGTCCTTCAGGTGCCTTTTGGCAAACTCCAGGCAGGCTGTCATGTGCCTTTTACTGAGTGGCTTCCATCTGGCCACTCTACCATACAGGCCTGATTGTTGGAGTGCTGCAGAGATGGTTGTTCTTCTGGAAGGTTCTCCTCTCTCCACAAAGAAATGCTGGAGCTCTGTCAGAGTGACCATCGGGTTCTTGGTCACCTCCCTGACTAAGGCCCTTCTCCCCCGATCGCTCAGTTTGGCCGGGCGGCCAGCTCTTAGGAAGAGTCCTGGTGGTTCCAAACTTCTTCCATTTACAGATGATGGAGGCCACTATGCTCATTGGGACCTTCAATGCTGCAGAAATTTTTCTGTACCCTTCCCCAGATCTGTGCCTCGATATAATCCTGTCTCGGAGGTCTACAGACAATTCCTTGGACTTCATGGCTTGGTTTGTGCTCTGACATGCACTGTTAACTGTAGGGCCTTATATAGACAGGTGTGTGCCTTTCCAAATCATATCCAATCAACTGAATTTACCACAGGTGGACTCCAATCAAGTTGTAGAAACATCTCAAGGATGATCAGTGGAAACAGGATGCACCTGAGCTCAATTTTGAGTGTCATGGCAAAGGCTGTGAATACTTATGTACATGTGATTTTTTTCGTTTTTTATTTTTAATAAATTTGCAAAGATCTCAAACAAAGTTCTTTCATGTTGTCGTTATGGGGTATTGTTTGTAGAATTTTTAGGAAAATAATGAATTTAATCCATTTTGGAATAAGGCTGTAACATAACAAAATGTGGAAAAAGTGAAGCGCTGTGAATACTTTCCGGATGCACTGTACAACAGAATCTTTTTACTGAAATACAGTCTGTGTTACGGTTATGAGAATCATCATTGAAAACAGTGGGAATCGTAAAAGTAAAACGTTCTGGAAACGTTATGGTGATGAGAATTGAGAGGTAAAATGTGTTTAAGTGTCCTCAAAATAATGTCACATTGCAAAAAATCCTAATAGTCATAAATGTAGGCTTACTTTTATGAGTGGGTAAAAATATAGATTTTCTGATTGATCGCGATCTTCATTTGAACGATCCCGATATCAGTTCATAAATCCCAAGATCAATCTTTCACTCAATGCACAATCCTCCACTACAATGATAGGAAATTACTTGCATTTGCAAACAAATTTCGCGCTATGCGACAAAAATGTTTATATTTGGCAACTGGCTGGTAAATGTTCAGATTTCACTCACCAGGTGATTGTGTAGTTTAGTGGTGAAGTATTAAGCAGCGAGATCCTTTCACAGCATGTTGAGAGTAAAAGTTGTTCCGTGTAATGTGTCCGAAGACGAGATCCACGCAACCCATTTGTCATTGAATAATGTCTCTTTTTATTACCTTTCTGTTCTTTACTGTCAGTTGTTGATCAAAAACAATACAAAAATAAACATTTAATTCTAATCATGCATAGCACAGATGAGATAAAGCCGTTTGAGTCTCTCTTGATAACGCACTCTTCTACAGGTACTCTTTACAGAAATGCCGTTTTTGGTTAAAGAGTCAGAACCGGTTTTAGCATGTGTTCAACAAATCAATGTAAATAGCCTGTAGCCCTACTTAATTGATTTTAACTTAATTTACTTTGCAAAATATAATACATATGTCAAATATAAAGCTAAAAGAAAACTTGCAGCACATCCATTGCTCTGTTTCTGACTTTTTTAGCTCTTGACTCATGGTTCTGTTTTGATCTTCTAACTCACAGGCAGAAGAAGTGCACCTCCTCTCAACCTAATAGGGCTGCCTGGCACGGAGAAACTCAACGAGAAGGAGAAAGAGGTTTGGCAAAAACGATTTTACTTCCAGCGTGAGCTCATTTTGCAGACATCTGCCTTATTGATGTGATATAATGGATCCTAAACGATTTTCTCATCAGTCTCCCTCAGTTATGTCAGGTGGTTCGCCTGGTGCCTGGGGCGTATCTGGAGTACAAACAAGCCCTGCTGAATGAGTGCCGAAGGCAGGAGGGTCTGCGATTGACGCAGGCCCGATCGCTCATCAAGACAGATGTCAACAAGACTCGCAAAATCTACAATTTCCTTATCAAAGAGGGCTACATCAATAAGGCTCAGCTTTGATTGAACTGCTCCAAGGACATCTGATGAAGAAACATGCTCAATGTACAGTTTTCATGTTGAGAATGAGCATTGAGGGATCAATAGATTTTAAGTGTAGTAGTTCTATATAATATGTTCCGTATAATTAATTCTATGTTGAACTGCACCTGTTTATTATTGTAAAAATGGGTTTTATCCTTAAAGCTTTAAGGTTTGTGTTCAGTGCTATTCCAAGTTTTTGGTTGTGTGCAAAGAATTCTGCTGTTTGTGCTGAGGATAATCTGATTCCATTGCACTGTAACATTAAAACAGTGATTTAATATTCCTTTTCATCCTCAATGCTCATTAATTCATAGATTAATTTTAAAACTCTGGGATTGTTGTGTCTACATTGACAGACACTTTTATCCATAGTGACTTACAGTGCACTTATTACAGGGACAATCCCCCCGGAGCAACCTGGATTTAAGTGTCTTGCTCAAGGACACAATGGTGGTGGCTGTGGGGATTGAACCAGCAACCTTCAGATGACCAGTTATGTGCTTTAGCCCACTACACCACCACCACTCTTGGTGTCTAGTGTATGGCAAAATATTTTGAAACTCCGAACACTAAATATTACATTTTACAGTGTAACCTCTCCTGTACCGCTTGTGCACAGACATAAATGATACCTCAAATTGTGCTGTACTGTATGTTGAGGAGAGGTGCGTTATTACTTTTCTAAGCGATCAGACAATTTTCAACTGGTGAAATGGGCGAAAAATCCAATTAGATGAAAAGTGAAGGATGGGCCTGTACTTTTTTTGTAACAGTTGTATTATTTTGCCTTCACGTGCTATTGGAATTATGATAAAATATGAGTATCCTACTCGGAAGTTGCACATGAACAATCCCTCAAGTCATAATTACAACTGGGAAACTCAGAGATCATTTTGATTCCTGAGTTTCCGAGTTGGGAGGAGATGTAAACTTTCAACATGGTGGAGGAGAGGATGGTTTCTGTAGAGAATGGTACATTTTATACATTTTTCTAAAAACAACTAATTATTAGTGTTTGTCGCATCGGTTATATACATTTATGTATATCAACAACCATTTGATGCATGTTGTACATTTTTACACCATGAAAAAGGTTATTTTTGACCAAAATTACATTATTATCAGCAAGTTGAGAAATGTGAATTATGCTGTCAAAATAAAAGTTTCTCAAGAAAAATGCATGAGCAAACCTGGCATCGCCAATGTTTCCTGTTCTTTCTGACAACAAAGCACTTCACACGACATACTCATAATTACCACGTCAGAAGTGGGAAGTAGAATATTTCTGACAGCACATGACGGCAGCATTATCCCTAATATTTTACAATACAACTATGATCTTTAAAACTTGAAGATGTGGTTAGTATACTATGAAGATTGAGAATAAAGTCTGCTCAAATCTCTGGTTACAAAATTTGCATTACCAACTGTGTGAAATCTATTTCAGTCGCTTCTCACTATACTGGAGTGGTGTGAGGTGGCAGAGCTGTGACTAATGCTAGCAGCTTTAGCACAGAGATAGCAGCAGCCATCGGGCTTTAGTAAGCTTATCACAACAGCGTAGTGCAACGTTAGCAACCTGATTAACACTCCATATCCCACCTTTGATGATAAAGCGCTGCCCAAATGAGAATAAGCCCAATGGAGAAATAAAGGCCTGTTTGATGGCTGAAAGGTGTGGAGATTGGAATTGATATTTTTATTTTACATCTTCATTCCAGTAGGTGAAGTCTTCATGAAGCATGACGGTCTCACACTAGTGTTCGTAAAAGTATGAAGGCAGCCTTTTGACTGAATTTCTTCCCTAAGCACTCTATTGGTGCAGTGCCGTGCTTTGTCCAAACAGACTGCTGAAATACAGATTTTCACATTTTCAGATATACATATTTTTTCATGTAAATGTGCCAGATCAGGGCATCAAGCTAGATCTTGTTAGGGTTTGGATTGGGTACAAGAATGAAGATGGGAGAAATCTCCAAATCTCAGAAATGCCTCATTCACAATTTGACACTTGTTAGTTGGCAGGGGCAAACTAACAGCAGAAAACTGCCACTGGGTCAAAGAGTGGCGTAAAGAACGTGTAGGTGAAATTGGATAGGCAGATATTATTGCTATATGTGCTGTGTTAAGAGATTTTTTGTTTTCTGATGATGTACAGCATATGGAGTGGCTAATGATACAGTATGTGGAGCTATATGGGTTTTCCAATGGCTGATATTAATTTGATATGTGGAGAGCAGGGTGAGGCAAGTTTATGATATAATGTAATGATGGTTTCAAATGTTACATACCCAAATTGCTTCAATTAGCCCCTTTTTTGTCTTTCTTAATTATTTATTTTTTCACAATATTTTACCAAAATGCAAAAAAAATAAAAAATAAAAAATAAATCTAATTTCTGTTATCCATTGTCAAGGCTGTCAGTAGATTTTGAAACAAGCATGTTTATTGCTCGATGGCTATAATCTCAAAATGGACAAATATAGGCCAATTTATCGACCTGGCCAATATATAAGTCTATCATTAATATGGAGGTTACAAATAGTATCATGCATATTCAGCAATGATTGCACGCCGTAGGTATGACAAATTTTAAACCATGAACTTTTACGAGTTGCAAATAAATGTTGTGCATAATGTAATATATAAGACTACAATGTAATAAGACTGTTGCAAACAAATATAATCTAATTTGATATTCAAGGCAGAAATACTGCCAAAGTACATGGCCATCAGAATGGAATTGCATATCATAACGTCCTTGATCATAATGAGAATTGGGCATAGAGCGGTCTGTGTATGAGTGAACGACTGCTGACTGGCAGCAGAGCGGAAAGAGAGATTCTGGTGTTAGCACACTGTGTGGGAGGCTGATCTGCTGTTCTGCCTGCCCATTTTCCAATGTCTGCCCTGCCTCAAGCCAGACTGCCTGCCTTTAAATGAGAGCTGACGCCTCCCATGTGTGATGTGCCGCACACTTCCCTATGTTCTTCTCCACACAGCTTAAATCTTGTCTATCCCACTTATATGTTAAGGATGATAAGGTTGTGCAATAACATAACCTTCTGACCTCTGTCTGACATTTTAATTCCGATGATTCAGTGTTGGTGGTTTTGTTCAGCATATTTTGTATCAATATAATATCAGCCTTCATTATTGAAGGGTGGAGTAGGCAGAGTAGGTAAGACAGATTTCTGAAAAATATGTGAATATTATTGCTCATTTTCTCTAAAGTCATGTTCTTTGACTTTATATTGTGAAAAAGTCAAACAGTTCAGGCTGTTTTTGGAGCATGGTTAACCAGCTCAACTGGTCGTTTCCAACATGATCACACAGTAAGTTGACATGTTGCTACTGAATGTTCCAGCACCCTGACATCAAGCCCATTCTGCACAGTTACTGACAAGTGCCATCTACCATTAAACAAATGAAGAATATGATGTAAATGTTTTAACAAGACATTATGATGAAGTGAAGAAAGCAATACCCGAGGAATGGTTTAAGGAAATCCAGAATAAGGGAAAAAAGGAAAACAAAATGGAAGTGTTTTTAAAGAGAGGGGAAAAATTGTGGAGTTTTATCTTGTGCAATGTGAAAATGTTTTATCAATGTTTTAGGAACTCTGTTTTTAAAAAACCAATAGCAAACAGATTTTGGATGACACATTTTACTGAACTGGAGGAAACGGTCATATGGAAAAACATGAGATGGAGATTTTTACACACAAAACTGGAATGTTTGGACTATTTTATAAGACACAATGTAATCTTTACAGAAATGATGTTGTGCAAAATAAGTATGCAGCCAGATGTAAAGTGTGCAAGTTTTTACACTTGTTTTTATCCTTCCTCAGGGGAATTCGCGAGGAGTGTGAGGTCCGAGAACCAAGTCTGGGTGGGCCAGTAAGGTGCTACTAGGATGAATACGCTCACTGGGGGGAACGCATACTTGCGCAGCCCCCGGGGCCAGCTGTGTGCCAGCGCATCTGTGCCGAGGGGAGCCTCGGTCAGGGAATACCAGAGCGGGAAGAGGAAGGACTCCCGGGAAGCGAACAGGTCTACCTGCGCTTGACTGAATCGACTCCAAATCAGCTGGACCACCTGGGGGTGGAGTCTCCACTCTCCCCTGAGCATGACCTGCTGTGACAGCACAGTCGTGGCCTTGTCCAGGAGCCAGCGACTGCGCCCATTGCACATGGCACCCCAGCCATGCTTGGAGGCATCTGTCGTAACCACGATGCACCTGGACACCTGCACTAAGGGGACCCCTGCCCACAGAAATGCAAGGTCTGTCCAAGGGCTGAACAGGCGGCGGCAGATCGGCTCATATGCATTAACCTGAGCGGCGTGACCACTGCCGAGGACGCCATATGACCCAGGAGCCTCTGAAATTGTTTCAGTGGGACCGCCGTTCTCCGCCTGAATGTCTTCAGACAGTTCAGCACCGACTGCGCACACTCGCTTGTGAGGCACGCAATCATAGAGACTGAGTCTAACTCCATGACGAGAAAAGAGATGCTCTGAACCAGGGAGAGCTTGCTCTTTTCCCAGATGACCCGAAGCCCCAGCCGGCTGTGGTGGCTGAGCACCTAGTCCCTGTGCGCACACAACAAATCCTGAGAGTGAGCTAGAATCAGCCGGTCGTCGAGATAGTTGAGGATGCGGATGCCCACTTCCCTTAGCAGGGCAAGGGCTGCCTCTGCGACTTTCGTGAAAGCGTGAGGTGACAGGGACAGACCGAAGGGGAGGACCATGTACTGGTATGCTCGGCCCTCCAAAGCAAACCGCAGGAAGGGCCTGTGTCGAGGTAAAACCGAGACATGGAATTATGCGTCCTTCAGGTCTACCGCCGCGCACCAATCTTGATGCCAGACACTCGCTAAAATGCGTTTTTGCGTCAGCATCTTGAACGGGAGTCTGAGCAAGGTTCAGTACTCGCAGGTCCAAGATTGGACGCAACCCACCGCCTTTCTTTGGTACGATGAAGTAGGGGCTGTAAAACCCCTTCTTCATCTCGGCAGGAGGGACAGGCTGTATCGCATCCTTCCGTAGAAGGGACGTGATCTCCGCATGCAAGGCAGCGGCATTCTCGGACATCACCAAGGTGAAGCGGACGCCGTTGAACCTGGGTGGACACCTGGCAAATTGAATCGCGTAGCTGAGTCAGATGGTCCTGGTCAGCCACCGCAACAGGTTGGGGAGCAGAAGCCACGCCCCCAAGCTCCGGGCGAGGGGGACCAAGGGAACAATCGTGTTGGATGAACCAGCGGGTGGGGTCTCGCGGCGGGGCAGAGCCTGAGGCACCATGTTAGGGGGGCTCGAGCCCTGAACTCATGGCCGTGCTGAGTCTGGGGACATCGAAGCACTTACCTGGCTCCATATACCCACCATAGGACCAGTCCGGGACAGGGGAGGAGGGAAATCGTCCTCGCTGCCTGTTGCAACCGTGCTGGCATGGGTGCCATTGTGCCACAGCTGGGCACGCGGGGTCGGGGGGCCCGCCTCCAGAGCACCATGCCTGCCATAAAGGTGCAGTGCCCGGCCGTCGTGATAACGACTGCCGTGGACACCGAATGTGTGACCCAGGAAGTGAGGAAACTGCTCTTTCCTTGAAAATGTGGGTACCGCAGCCCTTTGGGCGTGCGGCGAAATCATAAGAAAATGAAAACAAGGATTCTCCTCCCGGTTCTCCACCGGGTGATGGAGTGGTCTGTTTATCAGTTCCAGGTCTGTAGCGGGTCTCCGTCTCCCTGGGTCGCCCGTCTCAGGGGCGCTTCGAAGCCTTCCTCGGGTTCTTAGCAGCGGGCCGTGAGACGGGTGGCAATAAAACAATGCAATTCAATCATAGCCATACCTATTTCAAAGTATCAAATCTCGTCTGGTCACAGGAGTGTTTCCATAACTGTAAAAAACTCTTATGATGCCTTGTAAAAACCTACAAAATTTTTTGAAAAAGCATTTGAGAGGCTGAGGTCAGGAGCAGTGAGTGAGTCGGCTAAGTTTCTGTGAAAATTGTTAAAAATAAGGGTCCCTGCAAACACTGAGGTCATGTGACTTTGTATTAAAACTCATCATCAACTCACAATCTTAACTTTAAAGTAACATGGCAGCAATGTGAGAAGTCCACTGAATTCATGGCAAATGTTTCTACCTCCAACATGTTATTTTCATGAAAGATACATGCTGTAAAATTGTCAATAAAAGCAGTATTTTGATTAGAACAATTTTAAATGTATTATTTGGGCTGTAAGGTGTTAGGTGAAAAAAGCTATATATTAATGTATGTTTTTCTAAATTAATTTAAGGTATTTTTTATGTTATTGCCTGTTTACGGGATAATGATTAGCTTACAAAATATAAAAAAAAGTCTTTTTTCTACAGTAATTTGTGTGTTTCAGTAAGTGTAAAGGCAACATTTATTTCCTTTTCCATTATCTGTACAATAGGGCTGGGCGATTTGTAAAAAATATTTTATCGATAATCACCTTAAAAAATATTGAAATATCTGATTACATCATTAACCACCCCTGCTGAGGGTTGGTGAATATTTTAGCTTTATTGATTTTGCTTAAATTAAATTCATTTACTGAAACATGAAAAACTTACTAGAAAATTTATTTTTCTTATTAGAAAATTACTAATAGCCTACAAATTAAGAACTAAAGACAATTATAAATGTAAAGATAATAATAATCAAAATAAATAAGCCTAATAAATTCCCTTGTGTTCCTAAAATAATGCTGCCAAATGTGTTCTTATCGAATTTGTGTTTGTATTGCATTTTGGTAATACAGTTAACGCTGCCTAAAGAAAAGAAAATAGAACTCAATTTTAGGTTCAAGGTGAATGTGTCTTGTATTACTTTATGATTTAATCACTTTTGTCTTTGTTTCTTTAATACAAAGATATATATTACTGAACCAGCAGAGTTGCATTCACAATGCATGCTAACCGCGTGGAAATAAAGTGAACTAAACTCACAGCACCTCCTGAGATGATCGGAGATAATTTGCAGCATTCTCATAGATGACATTATTCTAGCAAACAGCTTTCAGTTGAAAGAAACAGAGAAAAAAAAGACTGAAAACTCTGAACAAACAGCGAATCAGACACAAGCATTGACAGCTTTTCTTTTGTCTGTTCTTACAAATATAATACATTGTGTTTCTCCAAGCGTGTGTCTGTGACTAACAGCATTTCTTAACATGTGTCACTCAGACATCTTACAGATCACCCGCCTGTTGTGGGTAGATGAGCAAAATTACCCGCACATGAAATACCTGCATTTGGATGAGGAGCTTGCGAACTGGATTCAGCCTCGTCACATTTGGCGGGTGGCGGGTGCTAGTTTCACACCCCGGGCTACTGTTTAATATATTTGGCGACTTCACAGATCCATGGGTTTGCCATTTCTCGATATTGTCAATCATCATCTGTCAATGAATGTCGCAATTGACATCAGGAAATTTGTAAGATATCGTCGATATCTTATTACATCGTCCTATTGCCAAGCGCTACTGTACAATAAGCTTGCAAAGGTGGAAAATTGTCATTAATGTTACACAAGAGAAAGCCATTACCATTTACTGACATGCTGCAATGTGTCTCTGTTGAGGAGTTTCTCCCTAAATGTAAAAGAAAAAGACATTAATAACAGTGAAACTGTATTACAACAATGGGTCATTTAATAAAAAAGTGATAGTTCACTCAAAAATTCTCTCATCATTTACTTACTGCATAAGTTTTGCTTCAGCGGAGCAGCAGCTCCAGCTCCACTTATTCCACAATGAGAGTGCTTCTGTATTTACTTATTTTGTATTTTTGCATTATAATTCCCTCATACTTTGCAATGTACATCACCTAGAGTTTAATGTGATCTCATGTTACGTTCAATGAGATCAAACGACTATTCTACAACGAACATTTTTGTAGACAATTTTTTATTGTCGACGTTGTCGATAACGTCAACTACTCGTTTAAGCCCTAGTCATGTGGATTACTTTTATGCTGCCTAAATGTGCCTTTTGAACCATCAAAGTTTGGTAGCTCTTTCCTTGCATTGTAAGGACAAGCAGAGCTCAGATCTTCTAAAAATCTTCGTTTGTGTTCTGCTGAAGAGAGAAAGTCAAACACATCTGGGATGATATGAAGGTGAGAGTAAATTATAAGATCATTGTCATTTTTGGGTGAACTAATCCTTTAAGAATGAAAATTCTAGAATTAGCTATACAGAAATAACAGGTTATTCTTTATTTTTTAACTCCACCCTGTCAAACATTGTCTTGTGAGGCATTACAATACAACTACAATACCACTGTGTTCTGTATTTGTGCCTCTTTGGGGTGAATTTACTGCAAAGGCTGTCACTAAAAAAACAATTTGCAGCTGAAAAGTTATAACAATGCAGAAAATATTAGTCTAAAAATGATTACCTTCTAAAGCATGAAGTAAATTAAACAGGGTATGGCACTGCACATGTCTCTCTGAAATAGGGCTGGGCGATATATGGAATATTAACCATACAATCGAGTTAATTTTGCTGATGATGTGAAACTGACCAATATCATGAATATCGGATGATTTTAATGTGCTTTCATTTGGCCATTATGTTTCATAAAGAGCGCATCAGTAAACTAATTTCACGATCCTTCAGGACTGCACAATTAATCAAAATAACATAAAAATAGCGAGTTGGTCATATGTGATTATTAATCCACAAAAGGCTGTGATTTAAAGACAGATAAACATGGTCTGGTGTGTGATTCAGAACAAACCGGTGACTCGCTGATCTGTATGCACGCGCATGGCGGCGCTCTCAGATCAGTTCATATGCATTGTGAAATCAAAGTATCGCAGGTTCAAGCATTCACGCTATTCCAAACATTAGTAACAGTTACAAGTTATTATACAAATCTACAAATGCGGCATAGAATAACAGAAAAGGAGGAGATTACAGCGTTTCAGGAAATGCAGAACATTGTAAACTATCAAATACACATTGTATTTTCTGTGTCAAAATAAAATTAAAAGTTAATACTGCAGCACTTTCAGAGTCATAATAAAAGCCCCATGTGAAGGTGAAGTAAACGGGACAGAAATATATTACTTTTGTATAACGGATATCTAATAATCCGAATAATAATAATAATTCAGCATTATATTATAATAATAAAACCTGACATGTCCCACGGTAATAATTTAGTATTATGCAATGTTCAACTGGGGTTTCAAAAATAAGTCTGTGAAGTAGCTTTACACACCTCATTCATTCACAAAAAAGTAAAAACATTTGAAGGTAAATAATGCTTTTTATTAAGCTACTATGTATCATTGTGTATAAAATATAAATATGTATTATATAAACTGCATTTCAATGAAAATGACTGAATTTAATTCTGTCTTGTGTTTATTTAATGAAAAACTAATTATTACATTTTTATTTAATATCTTTAAAATATTGAATTTAATTGGCTACAGTGGCTGTTTGGATGAAATGATGGTTCCTCTCTCTCTCTCTCTCTCTCTCTCTCTCTCTCTCTCTCTCTCTCTCTCTCTCTCTCTCTCTCTCTCTATAAGCAAATACATAATTATCGACAAATACATATATATATATATATATATATATATATATATATATATATCGTCAATAGGCTGAAAAATATAGAGATATAATTTTTTAAGACATATCACCCAAGGGTGCCTGGGTAGCTCAGCGAGTATTGACGCTGACTGCCACCCCTGGAGTCGTGAGTTTGAATCCAGGGTGTGCTAACTCCAGCCAGGTCTCCTAAGTATAACAGTGGCCAGCTGATAGATAGCTGTGCAATGTGTATAAACCTCACTCTCCTGACCTCAAGAGGTGTACTAGTGACTGACATTAGGGGCCTTTAGCCTCCTTGTTAGCACACCTGCCTCTCATGCCGGAGTCCCATATGGAGTGGGTAGAACAGGAGCATCACATAAGCAACCAAATTGGCCCAGTTGCTCACTGTCAATGGGGCACATGGTAAGTTGTGCATGGATCACAGAGAGTAGCATGAGCCTCCACATGCTGGGAGTCTCCGCGGTGTCATGCACAATGAGCCACTTGATAAGATGTGCAGACTGACTGTCTCAGAAGCTGAGGCAACTGAGACTTGTCCTCCACCACCCTGACTGAGGTGAGTAACCGCACCACCACAAGGACCTGCTAAGTAGTGGAAATTGGGGAGAAAATGTATTAAAAAGACATATTTCCCAACTCTACTCTGAAATAGAGAAAAACATCCAAGTGACATTATTAGACAGTAATTTTAAACAGTCCTACTACTAAACATTATCATAAAATAATTATCAAAACATTAAATAATTTGGTTAAAACACAAACAACACACAATTACAGTAGGTACGGCAGATGATAATGGATTTTAAATGTACGTTATATTGTAACTTGAGACTTCTACCTTTGCAATGCTCATTTGGACCTCGTGGTGAACACTGGTGCAGAAAATGCCACAGGGTTTATCCCAGAAATTAAAACACAGTATTTGAGAATGTAATGACAGTTTACTCATTATGGCGCAGCACATGTGCGTCACTTGGATATTCGCGAGCGGAATTTAGACAAATGAATAGAATAAGGTTAAAGATGAAATAAATAAGAAAATTATCACTGTTAAGATCTGTGAAGTTGTCACTCCACAATAACTGTCCAACATGGTGAATTATGTAAATTCACCTCAGAGTTACCTGCTGCCCTCATGGAAGACTGGCCATGGGCAAACAGGGCATTAAATTATGAAGCAGGAACGTTTTTAAAACATAAATGGATAAAAACACAGAAGGATTAAAAAAATTTAACTCAAAAGTGATATTCAATGATAGATGGACAAACCAATGTGTAAAATGATGAATATTAATACATTTATGCTTAATTTCTTTCAGCGACGCATCCACTAGATATGTTCTCTGTTACGATTCATCCAACCAAGTTTCAACATAGAACAGACGTTATGATTTCGACCAAATGGGTCAGTGGTATATGTTGATGTTAATCTCATTTCAACATTGAATAGATGTTTTATTTCCGACCTAATAACGTTCTGATGTACCGACCAAAAAGTGAATGTTGATTCAACATTGAACATTTATTGACGACTGATCCTGACCTTCATAACTAAAAAAAAAAATGTTGAATCGATGTCTGCTTGCTATCTGGGTTTGCTTAAGAACTGTCAACCCACTGTTGCTAAATTCACAGTGAATGGCCTACCAGCCCTAACCAGGTTGTTATCAGCCCACCAGCTGGTAATCCAGCTGATCAACCACCTTAACCGCCTTGAAACTAAACCAACTTACATCAGACACTTGACTTGCTGTATAAAAGGCCTCATCTTTCTGTTCTTGGCTAACAGAAGTGGAACCAGATGTGGTCTTCTGCTGTTGTTACCCATTCACCACAATTGTACAGAGCGGTTATCTGAGTTACCGTAGCGTTTCTGTACCCTATTTCTGTAGCCTATTCGAACCAGTCTGGTGATTCTATGTTGACCTCTCTCATCAACAAGGCATTTCCATCCACAGAACTGCCACTCTAGAGACTGTTGTGTGTGAAAATCCCAGGAGATCAGCAGTTACAGAAATACTCAAACCAGCCCATCTGGCACCAACAATCATGCCACTCTCCAAATCACTGAGATCACATTTTTTCCCCATTCTGATGGCTGATGTGAACATTAACTGAAGCTCCTGACCCGAATCTGCATGATTTTATGCATTGCACTACTGTCATATGATTGGCTGATTATTCGCATGAATAAGTAGGTGTACAGGTGTACCTAATAAAGTGGTCGGTGAGTGTATATACTGTATAATATTTTTTTTTTTCTTGAAAAACTGTGATATGAAAGACACGGCTTCATGCAGTGACAGTCTATCTCAGAGTAGTTTGTGGTAATGCATATTTCTCAAAATAGAGTTGTGTTGTTCTCTTTTTTTTTCCCAGTCATTGTTTTATTATAATGTTCTCTTTCACCAGTTCATAATCATAACATTTTTATGGAAATTTCATCAAATCCTTAGAGAAAAGTGCTTCTAGCACCGTTTACCTCCCTCTTTCTCTTCCACTATTGATTTGAGGCTGTAAGTAAATCACTGTTTCTGTACTAAGAACAGAGCCTCCAGATCAGAAACCTAACATGGAAAGCTGCAGTGTCCAACTTCTATTAAAGTCAACATGAAAGCAGCATTCAAAATCCATTTGACTTACATGCTGTGTCTTATTTCTAAAACAGAATGAAAAAATGTATGGTGGGACTCAATTTTATCAATATAGAGTTGATTAGGTTTGTAAAAGTGGTCTCTATAAAACAGGAGGTTGTGGGGGACAGATTGAAAAATCTGAGGGCATGACAGAGACACAGTAACTTATTACATTTCGATGAAAGATTACAAAAACAAACATATTTTATTTCTTTGGAAAAGTACATACTGATCTGAATCATGCACAATGACACCAGGTATGTGTATTAAGAAAGTAACTAGGATCAATTTTGATTTCATGTTGACTTTGAAGCAGAGACTGTGCCATTTGCAACCACACCGCCACCCCTTTGCCATTATTGATAGGCAGTGATTAACACAGACATAAACTCATCTTCCATTGTCAACACACATGGTTTCCTTGGCAACCAGGTCTCTGGCATTCTAGAACTGTAGGCTGAAAGCCGATTCGCTCAGAGAGGGATGGGCCACACACATAAACACACACTCAAATAGCCTACACACCCTGTTGCACATGCTTATCTGCTTGGTCGAAAACTCATGTCTAAGCCAGGCAGAACTCAGCATTCAAGCTCCTCTCAATCTTCTTAACCCATAGCTCAACGCATTGTCACCTGCCAAGTCCTTTTCTAGCTCCGAGAACAAGCAGCTTAATCCCCATTCAGTTCTTGTTCTGATGTTTGCAGTGCATTCAGTGTGCTTCCTGAAATGAAAAAACAATGATGTGACTGTAACTCTTAGCTCTTAACAGCACACTTCATTCCACCTCAGTATGATCGTGTTGTGGGCAGCCTGTGTTTGTTGAACTGGTACATTTTAATTCCTTATGCACTCAAATTCCTGTGGGAATCTTCTTGCTAATTCATTACGAGTTGGCGGCAATGTCTGACATGCAGGGACAGCTGGAGCTAAGGGCTGTCTAACACACCGTACGCGCACACACTTTTGTCAGCAGCAGAAGATACACTGTTCGCTGCTGCCATCACAGCTGGAGAGACACAGGTGTCTTTGAGATCAGACACTGGACTGCATGTAGCAGCTCGCTGTGAGGGAGGAATTGCATCATTGGCCAAAAATAGTTTTCATCTCTATTTATTGTTAATCCAATTCTGGTAGAATGAGTTTTTGAACTGCTAGCAAGAATTCTGTTTATTGTATTACAATGATCAGCCACAACATTAAAACCACCTGCCTAATATTGTGTAGGTCCCCCTTGTGCCACCAAAACAGCGCCAACTCGCATCTCAGAATAGCATTCTGAGATTATATTCTTCTCACCACAATTGTACAGAGTGGTTATCTGAGTTACCGGAGACTTTGTCAGTTCAAACCAGTCTGGTGATTCTATGTTGACCTCTCTCATCAACAATGAGAGAGGTCAACATAGAATAGACAAAACGCATTTCTGCTCACTTGCCACTCACTGAATGTTTTTTTTGTTTTTGGCACCATTCGGAGTAAATTCTAGAGACTGTTGTGCATGAAAATCCCAGGATATCAGCAGTTACAGAAATACTCAAACCAGCCCATCTGACACCAACAATCATGCCACGCTCCAAATCACTGAGATCAAATCAGAATTTTTCCCCATTCTGATGGTTGATGTGAACATTAACTGAAGCTCCTGACCCGTATCTGCATGATTTTATGCACTGCTTCCACACGATAGGCTGTTTAGATAATCACATGGATGATTGTTTGTGCCAGACGGGCTGGTTTGAGTATTTCTTTAACTGCTGATCTCCTGGGATTTTCATACAACAGTTTCTAGAATGTACTCAGAATGGTGCCAAAAATAAAAAACATCCAGTGAGTGGCAGTTCTGTGGATGGAAATTTTATTGTTGTGGCTGATCAGTGTATAAAGACAAGCTTCATCATTCTGACATTGTAATCCTGCACTATAGGATGCCATGTTTTACAGGGCAAGGTCTACATTAAAATTCATACTTAATGTCAACATGAAACAGCATTCACAATTTTAGGTCTGTAATAGTCAACAGGAATGTATATCAACTCTACCCACTAACCCAAACCCCAACCCTAAACCTAAACATCAGTGAAGGAAAAACTTCTTTCGGAAGCAACATGTCGATTCTTTAATCACCCTTACTGCTGTAATGTGACGTGAGTCACACTAAGGCTACGTCCACATTAATCCAGATAAATGTTTTCAAACATTTTCCAAAAGTTGATCGTCCACACTGAATAGTATGGAAATGCCTAAAGGGGTCATGACATACTCTTTTTTTTTTTTTTTTTTTTTTTTTTTGTAAGTTTATTATCTTCCCTGTTGTCCACTTATAGTATTAGTAAAAAAAGATTGCACCAAAACAGTCAATTTGTAATATATAATAATTTTCCACCCTGTCTCTGGCCCTCTGTCTGAAACACTCAGTTTTAAGCTCTCTGGCCCTTTAAGACTTCAATGTGGGGGCCAAAAGCTAACACGCTAGTTGACTGTACTCGCTGGAAGGAGTTAGGAGCGTGAGGTCGGAGAAAACTTAAAATTTCTCTTGAGATGACAAGATCTCAAGAAAATAGAACTGGGAATGGATCCGAGACTAAAAGAGCAGTGGAAGACACAGGTGAAGATGAGGATGAAATGGAGGTAGGTTGGACACAGGTAGAATGAAGGACAGGAAAATATGCAACAAAAAAGAGGAAAAAGGGAAAGAGGAAGGATCGGAACATAGTTCCATAGATAGTTAGGGAGAGGAAGTTGAAAAGGATAAGAATAGGAAGGAATACCATGTAATAATGAAATTTAAAGGAAAAGATGGTATAGCAGGAATGAATCCAATGGCGTTGACTCATGAATTAAGGAAACTAGTAGATGAAATTAAATGAGCTAAAATACTACAGGACGGCACATTGATGATAACGTGCAATTACGAAGAGCACAAAAATAAAGCAATAAAACTAAAAATGGTGGGCAAACAAATGGTAATAAATAAGATAGTTGGTCAAAATTCATGGGTGTATGGAGCAATATCTGGGGTCCCATTGGGAGTTACAGTGGAGGAACTAAAAAATAATCTTGAAGGAGGGACAATCATGTAAGCAAGTCGATTGCAAATGAACAAAGAAGGGAGCAGATTCGATAGTTTGTCCCTGCGACTAAAGTTGGAAGGTAAAGATTTGCCAGAACGTGTAAAACTAGGTTTCATTAGTTACCCGGTAAGGATGTATGTGGCTCCCCCTCTGAGATGTTATAATTGCCAAAAAATATGGGCGTATTGCGACAGTATGTAAAGCAAAGGCAAGGTGTGCATGCTGTGGAGGAGAACATGAGTATGGGAAGTGTGAAGTAGGAGCAAAAGTGAAATTCTGTAATTGTGGAAGAAATCACAGCGTGGCATTTGGAGGATGTGTGGTCAGGAAAAGGGCAGTGGAGATACAACAAGAAAAAGTCAAGCATAATATAACATATGCGGAAAGAGTAAAAGCAGTAGATTCAAGGAATAAGCAAATTGCAAAGGAAAGAATGGGAAATGATAACTGGAATGAAGATACAAGGAGATTAAATGGTGATAGCAGAATAACAGAAGATACAATGATAGTAAGCAAGAAAAACTTTGTGCTCTTTGTAGCAGAAATAATTAATTGCACAGCCCAGACAGAAAGAAGAACTGAAAAGATTCAGATTATAGTTAAAGCAGCTGAGAGATTTCTAGATATAAGAGGATTGACATGGGAGACAGTAAGGAAATGACTTATAACGGACAGTCAATGTCAGGAGTCATGGGTTGGATAACATTGATTATGTTATTAATCCTACAATGGAATGCAAGAAGTCTATGTGCTAATGGTCAAGAATTTAAAGGGTATATAAATCATATGGTAAATAAACCAGACGTAATATGTATCCAGGAAACATGGCTGAATCCTAGGATAGATTTTGTTTTAAAAGGATATACAAGTGTGAGAAGAGACAGGGAAGAAGGTAAAGGTGGTGGGTGTGTCACATTCTTAAAAGATGGAATACCTTATAGAATCTTGGAAAAAGGAGAAATAATGGAATAGTAGTGGAAATATGTACAGAAACGAAAAAATATGTAATAATAAACTTCTATAACCTGTGCCAAAAATGACCAATGGAGAATATAGAAAATATAAAAGGTCAAAGTGGTGAAAGGGTGATATGGTGTGGGGATTTTAATGCGCATAACATGTTATGGGGTGGAGAAAGAACAGATATAAATGGAATGATGATTGAAGAATTGATGGAAGCGAAAAACTTGGTATGCTTAAATGATGGGAAAAGTACACGGATAGATGTGAAATCAGGATGCGAGTCAACACTGGATCTAACACTTGTATCAAATGCATTAGGAGGAATAATGAACTGGGAAGTTTAAAAGAAATGTACAATTGGAAGTGATTATTACCCAATAATAAACAAGGAAATGCAGGAAAATGGAAGTATGAGAAAGCCAATTGGGAAACATTTAAGATAATGATTGAGGAAGGATTGGAAAGAATCTAGATTAATGAAGAAAGAAGTATAGATAGGATAAATACAGAAATAGATGTAGCCATAAAGAATGCTGCTGAAATATGTATTCCAAAAATGAAAGGAAAGAGGACTGAGAGGATAGTACCATGGTGGAATGAGAAATTTATAAAAACAGTAAAGAAGAAAAGGAAAGCATTTAAAATATTGAAGAAAACCCACAACTGGGAAAATATGATAATATATAAGAAATCTCAGGCAGAAACAAGAAGAACAATAAGAGAAGCAAAGAAAGAATACTGGAGATAATTTTGTGAAGAAATAGGTAAAAACACACCTATACAAGAAATATGGAACACGATTAAAAAGATGAGTGGAATTCAAAGAGAATATGATTTTCCAGTGTTAAATATGGAAGATGAGAATGCTATAGAAGAAGATAAGGAGAAAGCTGAAATATTCATGAGCACATTTACAAAAATAAACAGTTCAGACAATTGACAAAATGAGAGAGAAACTGTTAAAAGAATATCCACATCTATTGGAAAAGAGGGAAACGTTGAAAGGTATGTTGGATGTACAGTTCTCAAATCAGGAATTAAAGAGAGGTATTAAAAAAAATGAAGGCATCAGCACCAGGACAAGATGAAATAAGCTATAGTATGTTAAAGCAACTCAGCGAAGAAATAATATTAAAGTTTTATAATAGAATATGGGAGGAAGGAGTCTTACCACAGAATTGGAAAGAAGCATTAATAATACCCATAAGGAAATCAGGGAAAGACCCAAGCAAACCATTAAATTACAGGCCTATATCTTTAACTACACATTTACAGGTGCATCTCAATAAATTAGAATGTCGTGGAAAAGTTCATTTATTTCAGTAATTCAATTCAAATTGTGAAACTCGTGTATTAAATAAATTCAATGCACACAGACTGAAGTAGTTTAAGTCTTTGGTTCTTTTAATTGTGATGATTTTGGCTCACATTTAACAAAAACCCACCAATTCACTATCTCAAAAAATTAGAATACATCATAAGACCAATAAAAAAACATTTTTAGTGAATTGTTGGCCTTCTGGAAAGTATGTTCATTTACTGTATATGTACTCAATACTTGGTAGGGGCTCCTTTTGCTTTAATTACTGCCTCAATTTGGCGTGGCATGGAGGTGATCAGTTTGTGGCACTGCTGAGGTGGTATGGAAGCCCAGGTTTCTTTGACAGTGGCCTTCAGCTCATCTGCATTTTTTGGTCTCTTGTTTCTCATTTTCCTCTTGACAATACCCCATAGATTCTCTATGGGGTTCAGGTCTGGTGAGTTTGCTGGCCAGTCAAGCACACCAACACCATGGTCATTTAACCAACTTTTGGTGCTTTTGGCAGTGTGGGCAGGTGCCAAACCCTGCTGGAAAATGAAATCAGCATCTTTAAAAAGCTGGTCAGCAGAAGGAAGCATGAAGTGCTCCAAAATTTCTTGGTAAACGGGTGCAGTGACTTTGGTTTTCAAAAAACACAATGGACCAACACCAGCAGATGACATTGCACCCCAAATCATCACAGACTGTGGAAACTTAACACTGGACTTCAAGCAACTTGGGCTATGAGCTTCTCCACCCTTCCTCCAGACTCTAGGACCTTGGTTTCCAAATGAAATACAAAACTTGCTCTCATCTGAAAAGAGGACTTTGGACCACTGGGCAACAGTCCAGTTCTTCTTCTCCTTAGCCCAGGTAAGATGCCTTTGACGTTGTCTGTGGTTCAGGAGTGGCTTAACAAGAGGAATACGACAACTGTAGCCAAATTCCTTGACACGTCTGTGTGTGGTGGCTCTTGATGCCTTGACCCCAGCCTCAGTCCATTCCTTGTGAAGTTCACCCAAATTCTTGAATTGATTTTGCTTGACAATCCTCATAAGGCTGTTGTTCTCTCGGTTGGTTGTGCATCTTTTTCTTCCACACTTTTTCCTTCCACTCAACTTTCTGTTAACATGCTTGGATACAGCACTCTGTGAACAGCCAGCTTCTTTGGCAATGAATGTTTGTGGCTTACCCTCCTTGTGAAGGGTGTCAATGATTGTCTTCTGGACAACTGTCAGATCAGCAGTCTTCCCCATGATTGTGTAGCCTAGTGAACCAAACTGAGAGACCATTTTGAAGGCTCAGAAAACCTTTGCAGGTGTTTTGAGTTGATTAGCTGATTGGCATGTCACCATATTCTAATTTTTTGAGATAGTGAATTGGTGGGTTTTTGTTAAATGTGAGCCAAAATCATCACAATTAAAAGAACCAAAGACTTAAACTACTTCAGTCTGTGTGCACTGAATTTATTTAATACACGAGTTTCACAATTTGAGTTGAATTACTGAAATAAATGAACCTTTCCACGACATTCTAATTTATTGAGATGCACCTGTATGTAAATTAATGGAAAAGATGATTACTGAGCGATTATCTGGAGGAAAGAAATTTCTTCTCCCCATACAAAAGTGGATTTAAATGAGGAAGGGAACAATGGACCCTACCATAAATTTGGAGAAAGCCTTAATAAGTAAAGAAACAGTAATAGCAGTATTTTTTGATGTGGAAAAGGCTTATGCCATGTTATGGAAGGAAAGACTGCTAATAAAATTAGATCAGATTGGAATAGGAGGAAGAATATATAATTGGATTAAAGATTTCCTAATTGAAAGAAACATTAAAGTGAAGATTGGAGAAGATACACTATATTGCCAAAAGTATTCGCTCATCTGCCTTTAGACGCATATGAACTTAAGTGACATCCCATTCTTAATCCATAGGGTTTAATATGACGTCGGCCCACCCTTTGCAGCTATAACATCTTCAACTCTTCTGGGAAGGCTTTCCACAAGGTTTAGGAGTGTGTTTATGGGAATTTTTGACCATTCTTCCAGAAGCGCATTTGTGAGGTCAGACACTGATGTTGGACGAGAAGGCCTGGCTCGCAGTCTTCGCTCTAATTCATCCCAAAGGTGCTCTATCGGGTTGAAGTCAGGACTCTGTGCAGGCCAGTCAAGTTCTTCCACACCAAACTCGCTCATCCATGTCTTTATGGACCTTGCTTTGTGCACTGGTGCGCAGTCATGTTGGAACAGGAAGGGGCCATCCCCAAACTGTTCCCACAAAGTTGGGAGCATGGTATTGTCCAAAATCTCTTGGTATGCTGAAGAATTCAGAGTTCCTTTCACTGGAACTAAGGGGCCAAGCCCAGCTCCTGAAAAACAACCCCACACCATAATCCCCCCTCCACCAAACTTCACAGTTGGCACAATGCAGTCAGACAAGTACCGTTCTCCTGGCAACCGCCAAACCCAGACTCGTCCATCAGATTGCCAGATGGAGAAGCGTGATTCGTCACTCCAGAGAACGCATCTCCACTGCTCTAGAGTCCAGTGGCGGCGTGCTTTACACCACTGCATCCGAAGCTTTGCATTGCACTTGGTGATGTATGGCTTAGATGCAGCTGCTCGGCCATGGAAACCCATTCCATGAAGCTCTCTATGCACTGTTCTTGAGCTAATCTGAAGGCCACATGAACTTTGGAGGTCTGTAGCGATTGACTCTGCAGAAAGTTGGCGACCTCTGCGCACATCCGCTGACCCCGCTCTGTCATTTTACGTGGCCTACCACTTCGTGGCTGAGTTGCTGTCATTCCCAATTGTTTCCACTTTGTTATAATACCACTGACAGTTAACAATTTCACGACTGGACTTGTTGCACAGGTGGCATCCTATCACAGTACCACGCTGGAATTCACTGAGCTCCTGAGAGCGGCCCATTCTTTCACAAATGTTTGTAGAAGCAGTCTGCATGCCTAGATGCTTCATTTTATACACTTGTGGCCATGGAAGTGACTGGAACACCTGAATTCAATTATTTGGATGGGTGAGCGAATACTTTTGGCAATATAGTGTATATCCAATAGGGGCTTGATAGAAAACGGGACACCCCAAGGAAGTGTCATAAGTCCATTACTATTTATTATTATGATTAATGATGTTTTTGCTACAGCTGATATTAATTTGGGTAAATCGCTGTTTGCAGATGATGGAGCCCTTTGGTTCAGAGGAAGAAATGAAGAATATATAGTTAAAAAAAAATGCAATCAGCCTTAAATAATGTTGAAAAATGGTCCCATAAGTGGGGCTTTAAATTTTCGGTTGAGAAAACTAAATCCATCTTCTTTCCAAATAAAAAGATAAATAAAGATTTAAAAATAAAGTTAAGAAATTAGAAAGAGCTTCAGAGGTAAGTTTTCTAGGAATATGGTTTGACAGTAAAGCAACATGGAAAATACACACAGATAAAATGGTAGAGGAATGCAAGAAGATGGTAAATGTAATGAGATGTGTTTCAGGAAGTGAATGGGGGGGCTGATAGAATGGCTTTAAAAACCATTTATACAACAATGATAAGAACAGTATTTAACTATGGTTGTATAACATACGGATCAGCATCTAAATCTCAGTTAGGTAAATTAGAAAGAATACAATCTCAAGCATTAAGAATATGTTGTGGAGCATATCCATCTTCTCCAATTCCAGCTTTGCAGGTGGAGTTAGGTGAGATGCCAATGTTTAAGAAGACAGCTATTAATAATGTCATACTGGGCTAATTTAAAAGGTCAGAAAGATCAGCACCTAACCAAAAAGGTGTTACAAGCATGTTGGAAACATGGAAAAGGAAACTAGCTTTGGTTGGATTATTGAAGATTTAGTAGAAGAAATGAAATTAAAGGAGTATAAAGTTGCATCAAGTGTAACTTTACCTTCAACTCCATTATGGATTATGCCAAAACCTAAAGTAGATTTATTCCTATTAGAGACAAGACAAGGAAATGACCAGATAGTAATAGAGGCAGAAGAGGCAGAGTATATTTGGACAAAATATGTTTGTCTTACTCAAGTTTATACAGATGCATCTAAAGATCCAGGAAAAGGACATGTGGGAATTTCTTATGCCATCCCAAATTTGAAAATAGCAGAAGGAAAAAGGATATCAGATCATGTTTCAGTATTTACAGGAGAATTACTAGCAATTGTGATTGCAATACAAAGGATAAATGACATGGGATCAACTTATACTCTCATTTGTTCAGACTCTAGTTTGGAATTATTAAGTTTGGAAGCTCAGTTTTCTGATAGTAGACAAGACATAGTGGTGGAGATTCTTCAGATTTTATATAATATGCAACAAGAAAGTACAATTTTTATGGGCACCTGCTCATGTAGGAGTAAAAGGAAATGAAGAAACAGACAAATTAAAAAAAAAAAAAAAGCAATGATGAAAGAAGACATGCAAACATCATATGGTAGATCAGATATTAAAGCAATAATTAAAAAGAAAATAATGCAAAAGTGGCAATACTATTGGGATAATGAGAAAAAGGGAAGACATTTATATTCAGTACAACCAATGGTTGGTAGAGGAAGGATATCAGGGGGAAGAAGGAAAGAAGAATGTATTATATCAGGACTCAGATTGGGGCATACAGGGATAAATGCAACAATGAATTTAATAGGAAAACATCCAACAGGGTTATGCAGCTGGTGTGGGGTTAAGGAGTCAGTAGAACATGTAATAATACAGTGCAAAGAATATGCAAACAAATTAGTAGAAGAATTATAGAAGAAAGGAGAGCAACAAATAACATTAAAGAACATTTTGAATCCAACAATAGGAAATAATATACTATTACAGTTTCTTAAAAGTTCAAATCTGATTGAAAGAATATAGGCCCCCTTTTTCTCTCTCTCTCTCTCTCTGGGATATGAGGGGCTCGGTGCTAAAAATGGAGGAGCTGAACACGCAGCGCCACTGGAAGCTTTTAGTCCTGATAAGCCTGGGGAAGTATATAGCAGGAAAGATCTCTGATCCATAACCCACAGTAGATGGCGGTAATGCACTATCTAAGAATGCGCACCGCCAATAAAAAAAAACAAGAAGAAGAAGACTTCAACGTAAACAACCACTGATTGGCTAACATCCTGCAGCCCCTCCAATTCAGCCATATTTGAAACTCAATTGTAAGAAAATGAACAAGCTCCACAACGTTATAAAAATTTAATTTCAGGGTTTCAACATAATGTACACCCAATACATTACATCCGAATACGTTAAGCACAATGGCACCTTAACAATAAAACAGTCATGACATTTGAAATATTCATGAATGAAACTGTTTACTTACAGTATTGCGTTTTTAACTGCCTCATCTTTAATAACGCTCATTCAATAAAAGTTCATTTGCAAAGCTTGATTCATGTTTTGACTGGTTCACAAGCAATCCACACTGATCTGAGGCGAAAATACATATAATCCATGCTGAAATGTTCTGAATACACAAACGTAATACAATCCATGGTGATGTTGGGTGCTTCAACAGGCCAAAGCAGAGACGCTGGTCTTCATGTCTCACATCTTCCGTGTTTGTTTATACACAGAAATGTGTTTCTCCCAGTCAGTGGCAGTAGCAGAATGAGACACATTTTTAAAAGTTGCACTTGTACAGCCCTTAAAACATGGCACACGTTGCCAGAAACTCATCGAAACGATCAAAGACGTCCATCTAGTGCCGGTGTGGTGGTGGCGTAGTGGGCTAAAGCACATAACTGGTAATCATGCGGTTGCTGGTTTGATCCCCACAGCCACCACCATTGTGTCCTTGAGCAAGGCACGTTGCTCCAGGGGGATTGTACCTGTAAGTCACTTTGGATAAAAGCGTCTGCCAAATGCATAAATGTAAATGTTTACAAAAGACTAACAATTTAAAAAAGCACAGATGGGTTCAAAAACTGTACAGGATGCCTTCAAAACAGCAAGAAACAGTGTAGCTATTCTAACTTGACATTGTGTCCTTTAAAAGCTGTGTGATATGCATGATAATGGTCAAAGTTGTTCATCTAGTGCATGTTTATGTAGAAAAACATTTAAATCCAGATAGGCACATGAAGGTGTCCTGTAAGTCCACTTAAATGTGTAGATGAATCTCCCATCTATCTCCTCTTCACCTGTGTAACTGAGCACCAGTGGGCGAGACCAAGGGTGCAATGATGAAAAATAGGCATTGATGTCTTGCTGAAGAGGCAGTCATATGCAGATGTTTTTTGTCCTTGTGACGTCACAAGTTCCACAAATTCCAAACGGCCCATTTCTGGAGCCTGTTTTAAATAAATGCTCTTTATTTATTTAGGAGGAAGTTTTCAGTTCTGAAACTTACAGTATGTTTTATAGTCAAATGACCTCTTATATGTCAAAAGATCAAGTAAAACTTGATTCCTCATGTCATGACTCCTTAAAATCCCCTAACTGCAAATGCAAAAAATAGATGTCCCATAGATGGTTTGAAACACAATTGTCCTTCTGTTTTGCATCTGGAAACTTCTCGTCGCCTTTGAAGGAATAGACAATATGGTGGCAATTGAATATGAAATGAATATCAGGCACAACAATGCCGCTACAATGTGGGTCACCATCTCGATTGTTTTGGGTTGAATATGACTGCGTCACGATAACAAATACATAATCGTTTTCAGATATCTCAGTTTCTCTGTCGACACTACAATGCGAAGACGGTGTTTTCAAATGTCTCCACTTGCGTTTTCGAAAAGCTCAGTTTTGGCTGGACAAAAATGGCGTCTCAGTGTGGACGGAAGACTAAAACGTAGAGAAAAAGATACATTTTCAAATGAAAATGTAATAGTGTGGATGTGGCCTTGATTTTCAGCATCGACGTCATGCTGTCGATTACCACAGAAAATCATTTTGACCTTTGACCTTTATAAGGGCATATGTAACTGTTCTCATCTGTTTATGTCAAATAGATAAATGTAATAAATGTATTACCTCCTATCCTAAGAATTCAATCAACTTTAACTCATATTTGATGCCATAATATGTAGGATGATAATGGAATAGAAATAACTAAAGCAAATGTTACAAATTTTATTTAAAAAAAGACTTAATTATGAGGTTATTTTTTATCTCGGGGGCATTTTTGTGATTTTTGGTAGCATTTTTAATGAAAATTATTTTTCCCCTGAGCCCCCCTTAATTTCTGACCCTAGTTTAGAGTAATGCACTTACAATAAGTCAATGGGGCCAGGCACTGTATTAGAATAAATGTTAAATTCCCATTGGTCAGGAAGTATAACCACATGATTGAAAAGTTATACATGTTAACATGAGACAAGTGTGATGATACCACTAATTAACCTTATCTGTGCAAAGTTATGTTCAGTCTTTCAACTTTTGTCATGACCATGTAAAGCCAGTAAACTCCCATGAGACATGAAATATTCCAATGATGTGTATGAGGATACCAGAAAGAGACTGAAGTTCAACATATAGACAAATGTTCATCCATCTAGAACAATAGCCCAGCAAACAGGGGATGTCCCCATGATATTGCGAACGTCCACTTAGGTCTGCATTTGGTCAGCTTTGTAACGTTCGCTGGCGGACGTTCCGAGGACATTCCGAACGTTCGCTACAAGTCCAATTTTCGTCTGGGCCAGAGTTTGCGACTCTCCCAATATCATCCCTCATCTGACATTTCCATAACAACACTTGCAAAATCCATTCGCCCATGTGTTCCCTTTTATCATCAACCTGACAACTTGCAACTCAGACAAAGGAAAAATTAAACTAACCCAGCTAACAAAAAAAGGTCCTCAGAACGTCCCTGAATGGACGTCCTGTGAATGTCCCCTTGAAAGTCCGGAGGATGGCAAGAGGACCCAACACATGGACGTTCATGGGACGTTCGTAGAGGTCATTTAGGGGACGTTCTGAGGACCTTTTTTTGTTAGCTGGGAGCCCTACTGCTAAAAGGATGATTTTGAAAACTCGATAACATATGTTTGTGTGGAAAAACTAATATAAAGGCTTTAACTGATTAAACAGAATACCTTGCCCCATAGACTTGTTGTAAGACCATTACAGTAAATGACATTTTTGTTTGTTTGGACAAGGTAGGATTATTGTTTGTGACCTCCCAAGTTCAGCATGTCTGTCTGAAAGGAGATTTTGGAAGATAACAGGACACGTGTCTCCAGAGAGCTAATAATCTGGACTTCTGCCAGCAAGCCTGGCCCACAACATCTATTTCTGTTCCAGCTCTCACACAGCGGCACTCAAATGTGTTAGCTGCCATGTTTGAAATTCTTTTTCAGTGATTGAATTAGATATTGGCCTCAATAGAAAAGTGATGAGTTGCCGTTGCCTTGGCGACGAACCATGTCATCATTCCTGTCATGGACACCCCTCTTGTTTTTAGTGATGGTCTCAGTAGCTCAGATCTATGCTTTCACTGCTGGTTGAGTGGGATGTTGAGTACCTACATTTAGATCAGATTATTGGTTGTTTCCCTGAAAATATTCTGCCTCCATACAAGCCAGTGGAAACATATTAAAGCTCACTGTCTCACTGGAATGACTGTGACTCATCTGACATTTTAGTAGCATTTGAGTCTCGTCCCTATAGCACTCAGCCCTCTCCCTCTCTTTTGAACAATGATCAGCCATATATCAGCGAGTATCACGTTCTTCACCAAAAATCATGATTCCTGTAAACAGTTTCAGTTTTTCTTAAATTGCATTGCTTAGTTGGTTATTATTTTAGTAACTGACTACATTGCCATTATATTGTCACTGAGAATTCTGGATATTAGTAAGAGTTTAAGTGCAATTTTATTGAAAAGATCATATCTTACTAGTCTTAGATAAATGTTGGAGAGGGAATTTATTTTCAGAAATAGTTTTGTGTTCCCTTGCAAACAATTTTGCGTTCCCTCGCAATAAATTAACCATGGTTTTACTACAGTAACCATAGTTGAATTGTGGTATTTGTAGTAAAGCCATAGTAACAAAAAAATTTTACCAGAGTTTTACCATAGCAACTATAGTTTAACTATGTAATTTGTAGTAAAACAACAACCACAAAACTGACTATGGTTTTACTTCAATAACCATATTTCAACAGATAAATATTGTGAAACCATAGTAATATTATGGGAAAACAAACACTAAGGTAATAGAAATCATAATTTTGTGGTTAAAATAGTTTTACTACAAATACTATAGTTTAACTGTACTACACTGCAGTAAAAAGTGTAGCTGTAGTAAAACGATGGTTAACCCTTATGAAAATGAACCATGGTTTTATAACAGCAACCATAGTTTAACCATGGTATTTGCAGTAATACCATACTAATCACAAGATTAACCATGGTTACTACAGTCATGCTTACCACAATTTTACTACAATGAAACAATTTACCATTAAGTTAAGCCTACTATTTGGATACAGTATTACTGTAGTAAAACTATGGTTAATTGTGTCCAATTCATGGTTACTGCAATATTACTATAGTAAAACCAGGGTTAATGTATTGAAAGGGAGACATTCAGAAAATAAATTCTCTCCCTGTCCTCTAAGAGGCTCTTTACAAATGTAAGATGGGGTGTTTTAAATATGTAAATTCTGAGTTAAAAATGCATTAACTCTTAAAAATGTAATTTACTTGATTTCAATCATTTGAAAAACACACTAATCACTAACTACCCAATGAAATAGTTTGATGTATGCAACATTCTTTCCTGTGAAGTTGGGGCAGGACATATCAAAGGGCTTGCTGTCCTTTAAAAAAAAAACAATTTTTTTGCAGCCCGTCAAAACCATTATTTACAATACTTACTATTGCTGGAAGGTGGCAAGTGGTATTTTGAGAGGGGAAATACTCATTTTAGAGAGGATGTCATACAAGTTGAATCATCAATATCTGAAAACAGTTAAAGGAATAGTACACCCAAAAATGAAAATCCTCTAACAGTTTACTCACCCTCATGCCATCCCAGATGTGCATGAGTTTCTTTCTTCTGCTGAACACAAAATTTTTTTAGAAGAACATCTCAGCTCTATAGGTCCATACAATGCAAGTGAATGGCAAAATTTTTAAGCTCTGAAAAGCACATAAAGGCAGCATAAAAGTAATCTATACGAATCCAGTATTTAAATACATGTCTTCAGAAGTGATATAATAGGTGTGGGTGAGAGTCCTTTTTTTTACTATAAATTCTCCTCCCTGCCCAGTAGGAGGCGAATAATGCGAATCGCCAAAAAACAAAAGAAGAATGTGAAAGTGAAAGTAGAGATTGATGGTAAAAAGGACTTAAATATTGGTTTGTTTCTCACCCACACCTATCATACCACTTCTGAAGACATGTATCTAAACTATGGAGTCGTATGGATTACTTTCAGGCTGACTTTATTTATTTAATCTAAATTTTAGTTATTAACTGAAAACTGACCTCCAGTTTGAATCACCAACCATTTTCGATGTATGGAAAAGAGCATCCTAGATATTCAGCAAAATATCTCATTTTATGTTTGATGGAAGATAGAAAGTCGTATGAACGACTGGGTGAGTATGATGACAGAATTTTCATTTTTGGGTGAAATATTTCATTTATTATATCCACATACAGAGATTATGAATTGTTTGAGCAACGGTGCCATGCTACTTTCTTTTTTGGAGCCTTATATATAAACTGACAAATATACTAAATAAGGTCAGTTATTTAGATATCTAAATTTTCGGTAACTGTTCATCATAACAAAATGTATACAGTTGTAACTATTCGATCAGTTTAGATCGATAAGATGACCAGCACAATTTCACCACCCACATAAACTTGCTGAGGCCCTTTAAATTCACTAGCGCGCGCGTTACCCTCATTTGCACATGATGTTTGTTATTCTGAATGTCTTGTCATATTTGTAGCGGAGTGTGGATCTTGATGAGTCAGTATGAGGACTGGCTGTAGTGTTGGACGGGGGAGGCGCCTCTGTGCTCTTTAAGCGTATGTTTTCTCAATAGAAAATTTCCTGTTGTCAGACACACTCACCATAGCTACGCGCGCACGCTCACCTCCATCACTGGGAAACGCGTGGAGTTGTCACATTTTACGGAATAATCTCGAAATATCTGCTTGTTGGCACTGCTATTCAAATAAATGCTGCCTCTAATGAATTCATCCGAACATAATTTTAGAGGACATTAACCTTCAGTGTTTGGAAGTTAGCAGGTAAGTTAAGTCTGCTCTTTGCGGGGATTTGGAGCGGGTCAAAGAGACACGAGTAATCTAATTAAATAGAACAAGTCTACACTGGTGTTAACGCAACAATGTGAATTTAGTAAATGCAGCTGTTCTGATGTGTATCTCTTTATGTCACGAAAATTGACAAGTGTATTTCTGCGACACAATTGCGTATATTACACGCATTCATCTTTTAAAGAAAGAAAAAGAAAACGCTCGTTATACTGCGCGCGAAATGAGCGCGCGCACTCATCGTGTGAGGCGCAGAATAGTTGTAATTTTCCGCGACGTTTATTTGCCGTGTTCGCAATGATTTTCTGTCCCTAGAGGTAGTTTTAACTAAATAGTCATTTTGATGCAAATTGTGTAGCCAACAGGTCGTCACCATGCCAGTTGTAGGTATTTTGTGGCAGCACGCGTTATAACAATCTTATACATCTTTTTAAATAGATGCCATAGATGGACTGGAACAGGTTAATGTGCATGACAGAGTCAGACATCAGGCGCTAAATGCATTTAAATTGTGTAATTTATAACAAAATTAAATTAATAAAACTTTAAAGATTGCGCAAGTCAATTTAATGGAAATTATTTTTTATTTTTTTGCAGGCTTCCCACAGCTACATAAAAACATTATTTAAAATTAATGACATGTCCAAGTTACATGTTCACATATCCAAACTGATATTTTATTTAACTTCCTGTAAGCTGTAAACTAATGTCAGATATCTGAGTAATTGTGATAGACCTCCAAAGTGTTGCACAGTGTAGGAAATGTGTAAGTTGCCTGGGACAGCGATCATATACAGTTTAGCGGTCATTTAACAAAAATATTTGACCACAGAATGCTGCGTTTTACTAATAAGAATCAAGCATTCCAGAAGCTGTGTAATAACTCTGCATTAACAGTGTCTAGATATTGGTTTCAGATATTGGAATAACTCAAATCAGTTGACAACACGAATTAGATATGGGAATGTCTATTAACAATTGCACAGTTTGCAATTAAATATTTCATTTGTTTTTATTAAAAAATTATTTTGAAACCCCATTATTTAAAAAGATAAAGGACTGCTTGGCTTATTAGCCTGATAGTCTGTTGGCATCTTTAATACAGGCTATTAACCTGTAATCTTTTAAAATGTTAACAGTTTCACTTTTTAATGCTTTCAGTTGGAGCCACTTGTTGAATCAGCAAGGATTGTTTAATTAGGCCATTGACACGATTAAGCGGGTAGTGTAAACACAGCTCAGGTTCAGTTTCCTGGTTTCTACATTTGGGGTGGAAGAAGGGTTGCCATTTTGGCACTCGGGTTTCTCAGCAGGTGTCTCTCGTTCCCTTTAATGCTGGCAGAGGTGGAATCAGACTCTGGGAGAATATCCTCATTGAGAGAGGTGGCATCTGAGGTACAGAATCTGTGATGTGCACTGGTGTTGACAGATCTAGAGACACACACTGAGTGATGCATCTGAGTGTGTGTGTGTGTGGTTGACATAGCAGCCCATTACTGTCATGCCAAGAATACATGTTCACTCTAGCAGTCCACGGTGGAGAGAGTGAATAACTGTGTCTCTAGTCAAATAAATGGCTCGCTTCCAATGAAGAAGACATTAATTTAAGATTTATTGATTGCTAATAAGCTTGTAATCAACAGCCTTTTCATAGACACTCAAGCCAAAGTGCATCAACGATAAACACAAGTACATGTTCAGTTTTCAAGGAATATTTTACCCAAAAATGAAAACTCTGTCACCATTTACTTATTCTCATGTTGTTCTAAACCTGTGTGATTTTCTTCTGTGGAACACAAAAAAGAAGAAATGTTGAACAATGGTCACACTGCTCTTTTCCATACAATGAAGGTATACAGTGAATAGGTGCTATCAAATTCCAAAAAAAGACAAAAAAGTACCATAAAACTAGTCCATATGACTCATGCACCTAATGTAACCACATCCCTTCCGAATACATATTCCAAATCTTCTGAAGCCATATGATAGCTTTTTGTGAAAAGCATTCCGAAATGTAGTCATTATTAGTTGAAAATCCTCCCTTCCGAATCTAATTTGTCAAACTTGTTGTATCAAGAGTTGTTGCGCCAGTTTTAATGTCAGTGACAAAAATGCCACTGGTTCTCGCATGTCTTGTAACCAAACTCCACATGGCAAGTTTGAATATGTGGAAGTGCAAATAAGATTTGAGAGCTATGACGGAGGGGAAGATTGTCAGTGAATAACAACAAATTTTGGTCTATTGTTCCTCACACAAAGCTATCATAGACTGTATGTTTTTGTATGGAAAAGAACAGCTTGACCATTCTTCAAAATTACTCATTTTGTGTTCCACCGAAGAAAGAAAATCATATGGTTTTGGCTTCTAAAACTCATGTCTCTCTCTCTTTCCAGTTGTCCACTTATTCTCAGAATAAATAGTGTACAGAGTGGTAGTCAGCAGTGAGAACTTTGACTCAATCAGCACTTTGGGTTACAGAGGAGAATCTTAGCTGTTAGGCTATATATATCTTTCTCATATATCTTTATATATCTTTGTTAGTCACTGGGTCACGGCACCAACTAAGAACAGCTCACAAAAGTTTTCCTCTCTCAGCTGTACAGTCTGGAAATGGGCTTTTGCACCAATGTAACATAAGCCAGGTGGACGCAAGACCAATTTTCCCAAAAAACACTCTGCTAAAATGACACTGCCAAAATGACTGACCATTTGTGCTAACAAGTTGAAAGCCGTGAAGTAAAGTTTTTAGAGCACCACAAAAGGCATCCATGAGAACCCAATGATACAGTTTAAGTGTGAAAAAATGAGTGACAGCCAGAGAGAGAGAGAGAGAGAGAGAGTGTGTCCTGCTTGAGAGCATGTTTAAGACTGTAAATGACTGTAAAATGTGATCTGAGTCTCATGAGAATAGCAGGCAGGCTGTTATTCATTGATGTAGAGGAAGGCTCAGGGAGACAACCGGCACGAACTGGGGCAGTACATTTTATTAATGCAAACACAGTAGCAGGCCACCAGGCACAAGGACACTGCCATAAATCGATGGTCCTCTTGCCACTTTAAAGTGTGCCAGGTCTTTATGCATTACATGAATACTGTGTGGTTCTACAAGTGTCTAAACATTTTGGGAGAGCGCGTATAGACCTGTGCTTTAAAGGGCTGGATAATACATAGAATATTCATAACATATTTGCAATGATTTTGCACATCATATACAATTAAGCAACATTGTGAATATTGTGAGGGTTTGCCTGCACTTATTATGGAACCACATAATTTCAGGTGTCTTTAATTACTATGTAATTAAGCAATTAATAAAAATGTATTGTGTGCATTGGTGTTGATGCATTGTACTTACATTTAAAGGACCTGAATTTAATTACATCTGTAGTTACACAGTTAACCCTACACCAACCCTTACCCTACTCCTACTTCTAAACCTACCTGTACCTCAATATCAGCAGCAGCAAATGTGAATCTTGCGAGAATTTTGCAGAACAACATGTAGTTACTCAATAAATACATTGTATTGTATCTATTTTAATGTTAGTACATAGTAGTTAAAGACACCTAATATAGAGTGGGACCCTTATTATTTGCCCATTAAGCATCCCAAAGAGCATGTTATGAGTTTCTTGTTTCAGGAGTATACAGTAAAAGCATTTAGACAGATCAAGTGAATAGCATTTCTAATTTAAAGGGATAGAAAAAGGGTAAAATTAGACAGTCATCATTTATTCTTTCACCTCATGTTGTTCCAAACCCACATGACTTTCTCCCATGGAACACAAAAGGAGATATTAGGAAAATTGTTAAAAACTAACAGCCTCAGTCACCATTCACTTTCATTGCATCTTTTTTTCCATTCAATGACAGTGAATAGTGACTGAAGCTGTCAGTCCCTAACATTCTGCCTATGCCTAACATCTCCTTTTGTGTTCCACTGAAGGAAGTCGTGCGGGTTTGGAACAACATGATTTTGGGTGAGCTATCCCTTAAGCCCAAAGTATACTTAGATTTTGACGCAAAAGCTCAGAGACTGAGCCTATCGAAGTATAATCCATTTGACGGTGCGCGCATACACAACTGCTATGAGACGCCGGACAATTTCACTTCAGGAGTTACCCATTAAGATGTTTTTATATGCCCTCAGTTATACAAATGCAGGCATCTCCTGACTTCTTCACACACGTGCTCTTGACGTGCATATCTACTGTTATTTTTACCTTCGTCTCCTGTTATTGACCGGTGATTACGTCATCTAGCGTTTCTTCGTGACAGCAACGGCTCATTTGTGAGTATTGCCACCTTGTGGATCCACGCATGCGCATTCTGCGCGTTCAAAGATGCACAGTTAGAAAAATAGGGCTGCGCAGGTTGAGTGCTCAAGCACTCTGCTGATGACGAAAATTGTGTCACGCATCCTGTACCGTTTGACCAAGTATACTTTGGGCTTTAAACTGATAAAAACACAGTTGGGAAGTTCGATTTATTTTCATGAATCATTTCAAAACCATGCATGTGCCATTTTTCACATTTTAAAATATATTAGTAAAAAGATATGTTGGTAAATATTTTATTATGTTAGTGTGTATGAATGACAATAATTGTGTTCATTTAGTGAAAAGTAGGGTGGAAAACATGCCTTGATCATTTTAAACTAGTTTTTTGCGATTTTAGTTCTTTAAACGCTGAATAAATCTAAGACCTTGTTCATGCTAGCGCCAGCCTTGATTTTTAATGGGAATGACAACAAGGTTGTGAGGGAAAGACTTACCATCTCTTCAATGGCATGAACGGTATAAAGTTGACTAAAGCTCCTAGATCACATCTGATATTCAACAACTCATGTTGTCTGGAGTTCTTTGTATACTGAATGCTCTTGGACAGATATTTTATCATGTTTTGTCCGTGGAACGATCCAAAATTCTCGATTGGGCAGGGACGTACCAAATACCCCCAAGTATTAAGGGGGGTACATACCAAGCCTTGGTTGTTCAGGTAGCAATTCAGGTTATAATCAAACCTCCATTCATCAATGCTTGGTTAAAAATGGGGCATTGGAGGCAAATAATTGGTTGAAGGTGAGGTGTGTGCATGGGGATATTAATGATTATCCTATAGTGACCATCACGGTAATATTCTGGGGACAAAAGCATAATATTTAGGCGGTGGTTAATCCTCACCTCACCATCCGCTAATTTTGGGAAATAATTGGCTGGCTTTTCGATCATTATTGAAGGGGTTGTGTGTGGATTGGTCCTGTGAGAAAGTAAATCGGTGTGGGATGTGCGAAGCGCTGGCTGGGGAGGCGTGGCCTTGGCCGTCTGCGGCTGCTCCACGTCAGGCTGACACTGGGGAAAGGGAGGTGTCATCCTCCCCCACCCTTAGGGAATTCCCGGTAGGGGATTTCCCACTAGTGCAGTTGCGAGACGAAACCCTGAAGCACGTTTGACCAAGTGAAAGTGATTGATGCTCAATGTCTCCAGCCAAGCATCGCACTCACATGTCCGTATTTAAGATCGGTTGTATAGAGTGAAACAGGACACTCAGACAAATGAAAATACAACCCAGTTGTTGACACCAAAGAGCCGTCGGGAAATGTTATTCCAGGCGACTCATAATCCGATGGCAGGTCTCTTGGGACAGGGGAAAACACTAAGCCGTCTCATGGCCCGTTTCTATTGGCCGGGCATTCATGGGGATGTTCACCGGTGGTGTGTGGCATGCCGTGAATGTCAGCTGGTGAATCCGCCGGCCGCTCCAAAAGCACCATTGCGCCCCCTTCTGTTGATTGAGCGAATTGGCATGGACCTCATCGGACAGCACGCGGGCATCGCTTTGCATTATTCCTGGTGCATTAAACAACGTGATATCTGGAAGCAGTGCTGCTGCACAACATCTCAGCACGCAGTGTTGAGGAGGCACTCTTCAAAATGATCTCCCGAGTGGGGATTCTGAAAGAAATTCTCACTGATCAGGGCACGGCTTTTATGTCATGTTCACTATGAGAGCTGTACAAATTATTGGGTATTAAATCGATTTGGACAAGCGTGTACCATCCACAAATGGACGGCTTGGTCGAACAATTTAATAAGACCTTAAAGAATATGATTCGTAAGTTCTTGCACAAAGATGCTTGGAATTGGGTAAGTGGCTCGAACCCGTTATTTGCAGTCCGAGAGGTCCCGCAAACCTCCACGGGGTTTCCCCCGTTTGTTAAATGGGTGTAAGCCCCATGGCGTGTTAGACATCATGAAGGAAATTCGGGAGGAGGGACCTTCACAGAGCAAAAATGAAATTCAATACGTTCTTTAGCTGAGAGCAAAACTCCACACACTGGGGCGACTATCACAGGAGAATTTGCTACAGGCGCAAGAATGACAGTCCTGACTGTATAACAGTGGAGCTCGGCTATGGGAGTTTGCACAGGGAGATAAAGTACTTGTATTGCTGCCCACATCGAGCTCGAAATTACTTGCGAAGTGGCAAGGGCCCTTTGAGGTCACACGGCAAGTTGGGGAAGTCGAATGTGAGGTATTGCGTATGGATGGGGCAGGGCATGTCAGATTTACCACCTCAACCTACTGAAACCATGGAGAGAGGCGGTCCCTGTATCCTTGCCGATGGTAGTTCCAGAGAGGGAGGAGATGAATCTAAAAGCCAATCAGTTCACCCCGGTCCCTTGTGGAGACCACCTCTCGACGTCACAACATACGGAGGTTGCCAGGATGCAAAATAATTTCTCTGACGTGTCCTCGCCTCTCCACGGCCGCACTAATCTCATAAAACACCACATCGAGACAACCCCAGGGGTAGTGGTACGTAGTCGTCCCTCCCGCTTCCCGAATACAAGAAACAGGTATTACGGGAAGAATTATGAGGGTAATAGAAGAATCCCACAGTGATTGGGCCAGCCCGGTGGTTCTGGTACCTAAGAGCGATGGCTCGGTCCGGTTCTGTGTGGATTATAGAAAAGTTAACGCGGTGTCGAAATTTGATGCTTATCCAATGCCTCGGGTTGACGAACTGCTCGATCGGTTGGGCACGGCTCGCTTTTATTCGACTCTGGATTTAACAAAGGGATATTGGCAGATCCCCTTAACACTGATGTCCTGTGAAAAAACAGCCTTCTCCACACTGTTTGGTTTACACCAATTTGTGACTCTTCCATTCGGTTTGTTTGGGGCCCCGGCTACATGTTTTCTGTTATTAATAAATGTACCTTTGTGTTTGGATCTGCTGTCTCATTCCTCATTCCTTGAACCTTGTTACAGAGGTTAGAGAGCACTTTTTTTCACCAATCTTTGGAGGGTTTAAAGGCAGAAATGTGAAGCTTATAATTGTATAAAAGCACTTACATTAATTCTTCTGTTACAATTCATGTATTATTTGAGCTGTAAAGTTGTTTAAATTGTCATTTTTACAGTCATTTTATGATTTTAGGGTTTGTTGACATTACATTGTCATGGCAACAAAGTTGTAAAATTGGATACAACTTTACACAGAAAAGGTTCGTAAGTGATTTTATCACACTAAAATCATGTTAACATGCATATCTTTTGTCTCTTGTGGTTATACTTTTGAAACAGTGTGTATTTTAATGTTCAAAATTTGGCCCCCATTCACTTTCGTTGTAAGTGCTTCACTGTTACCCATTTTTTTTATTTTTTAAAGAAAAAGAGAGATGAGTCAAAATAAATTTTTGTGCTAATCAATATTATGCCACAGATGCTGTCGACTGATCTTAACTTGTATTGAACCTGGAATATTCCTCTAAGTTTGAGTTTTTAACGAGTGATCTACATGCTGGTTTTGGGAAACAGGTGTTCTCTTTCATCATCTTGTGGTCGAGATCCACCTATGGGAAGGGCATACGCACCTGACCTCTGCAGAAGCATCCAATTGTACCAAGTCTGGCTTGAAAGACTGGACATGCGCTCCTATGCCACTGTAAGGAACCAGCCTTACCTGAGGGAATAAAAGGACCTATATGTGCTACTTTCGTCAGTTGACATTTGCTTCTCGTGACCTCTATACAAAGTTCTCACAGCTCGACTGGTTTTAAAATTTGGCTCTCACTAAACAGTATGCAGCAGGACATATCTTCAGATCAGCCTTTGCCAGGCATGACTGCCAAAGTTCTTGACAGTTTGCTGTTTTATTCAGCCTGCAAGCCACCCATGCTCACTGGCCCTCATTTCTTAACGGCTGGCACCTTTTCTCATTGCCTTTTTCCCTGCATCTCGGCTAACCGCCTGTGATTTCGGTCAATCACTACTGAGTTTTTCCTGTAACATGGCTCATCCCAAACCCACCTCACCTGTGAACACCGGCAACCAGCAGTCGCAAACATGCCCTGCCACTTATATACAAAATACACTTATATTTAAGATACGTTTTCTTAAAGCAAGTCTAAATATCTTATAAACTCAAATAACTTTACAGATCTTTATTGTAAAGGGTTTAAACAGTGTTTTCCATGCAATTAATGAACATGCACCTGTGGAACGGTCGTTAAGACACTAACAGCTTACAGACGGTAGGCAATTAAGGTCACAGTTATAAAAACTTAGGACACTAAAGAGACCTGTCTACTGACTCCAAAAAGAAAGATGCCCAGGGTCCCTGCTCATTTGCGTGAACGTGCCTTAGGCATGCTGCATGGAGGCATGAGGACTGCAGATGTGGCCAGGGCAATAACTTGCAATGTCCGTTCTGTGAGATGCCTAAGACAGCGCTACAGGGAGACAGGAAGGACAGCTGATCATCCTCGCAGTGGCAGACCACGTGTAACAACACCTGCACAGGATCGGTACATCCGAATATCACACCTGCGGGACAGGTACAGGATGGCAACATCAACTGCCCGAGTTATACCAGGAATGCACAATCCCTCCATCAGTGCTGCAACTGTCCGCAATAGGCTGAGAGAGGCTAGACTGAGGGCTTGTAGGCCTGTTGTAAGGCAGGTCCTTACCAGACATCACCGGCAACAATGGCACAAAATGGGAACAAACCCACCTTCGCTGGACCAGACAGGACTGGCAAAAAGGGCCCTTCACTGACGAGTCACGGTTTTGTCTCACCAGGGGTGATGGTTGGACTCGCGTTTATCGAAGGAATGAGCGTTACACCGAGGCCTGTACTCTGAAGCAGGATCGATTTGGAGGTGGAGGGTCTGTCATGGTCTGGGGCTGTGTGTCACAGCATCATCGGACTGAGCTTGTTGTCATTGCAGGGAATCTCAACGCTGTGTGTTACAGGGAAGACATCCTCCCTCATGTTGTACCCTTCCTGCAGGCTTTATCCTGACATGACCCTCCAGCATGACAGTGCCACCAGCCATACTGCTCATTCTGTGCATGATTTCCTGCAAGACAGGAATGTCAGTGTTCTGCCATGGCCAGCAAAGAGCCCGGATCTCAATCCCATTGAGCATGTCTGGGACCTGTTGGATTGGAGGGTGAGGGCAAGGGCCATTCCCCCCAGAAATGTCCGAGAACTTGCAAGTGCCTTGGTGGAAAAGTGGGGTAACATCTCACAGCAAGAACTGGCAAATCTGGTGCAGTCCATGAGGATGAGATGCACTGCAGTACCTTGTATCTTGCAGCTAGTGGCCACACCAGATACTTCCTGTTACTTTTGATTTTGACCCCTTTGTTCAGGGACACATTATTCCATTTCTGTTAGTCACATGTCTGTGAAACTTGTTCAGTTTATGTCTTAGTTGTTGAATCTTTTTATGTTCATACAATTATTTACACATGTTAAGTTTGCTGAAAATAAAAGCAGATGAAAGTGAGGACATTTCTTTTTTTGCTGAGTTTGTTACTTCAAGTAAATGTATCTTGTTTTAAGGATTTTTATACAATTTTAAGTGGAAAACAAGACAAAAACACGATTTTTTGCTGTAAATTTCTTTAATGAATTAAACTTAATACAAATTATTTTTTCCCCCTTTAATTCAGTGAATGTCATTTAGAGGTATTTTTAAAAGATGATTTTTTCCTCTTTATTGTTAGTAAGCACGTTTAATACAACCTTTTAAGTCGGGCACAAGCTGAATAATCGGTTAAGAGCTAATGATTAGTCATTGCAATAGTCGCAGAATAGTCGAATAATCGTTCTAATAATCGTTAGATTAATCGATTATCAAAATAATCGTTAGTTGCAGAGTAAATCTGAGCAAGAGCAATTGAACTCCCAGAATGTCACTTTTCTGGGACTAGTGCTAAATTCCATTGTGATGCACGCTCATCTGTCAGAAGAGTGCATTCTGTCTCTGATGAATTGTCTCTCACAGTTCAAAGAGGGAGTGAGCGTGCAGTGTCGCATTTGTCTTAGACTACAGGGCCTTATGGCATCAGCCATCCAGGTTTTGCCTTTGGGGCTTTTGAGGAAGAGAGCTTTCATGAAATGGATTTTGTCCCATCATCTCAGCCCCCTGCGCGATATCCGTCACACTGTTATAGTGTTCCATGCTTGCACATCAGCATTGCACCACTGAATGAGTTTTATACATGCTGGATGCCTCTAGGGGCGGTTATGTTACGAAAAGTCGTATCTACAGACACTTCCCTGTCCGGGTGGGGTGCCACCCAGGAGGGCAGAACAGTGAAATGGATGTTGTTGACCGAATTATGCTCAGCTCACATAAATTATCTTGAGCTCCTTACTGTATGGAAGGCTCCAAGACATTTTCTGCGCCGCCTTCAGGGGCATCATGTTCTAGTGCACTGCGACAATTCCACAGCTGTAGCGCACATCAATCGCCAAGGAGGGATGCGCTCCCCTCAGCTTCACTGCCTAGCCCACAAACTTTTGGTATGGAGCAGTCAGCACTTCCTCCCATTATGCGCGACTCACATCCTGGGTGTTTTGAACTTGGGTGCGGATCTCCTGTTGAGGAGAGTGGTGACTCCACCCTGAAGTATTGTGCATGTTATGGGAGAGATTCGGTTGGACTTCCATCGATCTCTTCACCTCGTGTGAAAACACCCATTGCCTACGTTATTCTCGCTAAAGGACAAGGACGATCCATTCGGTGTAGACGCACTGGCACATCCATGGCCCAGTGTGCTGATCTATGCTTTTCCCCCACTCAGCTTGATTTTTCCCACTCTAGACAGAGTGAAAGAGCAGAGCTTGACACTAATTCTCATAGTGCCCAGATGGCCCAAAGCACCGTGGCTGGCGGAGATAATTCCTCTCCTTTATGCCCAGCCATGCCCGTTCCCTTGCGCACAGACCTCTTGTCTCAAGCTAATGAAGAAATATATCACCCTCACACAGACAGGGTGGTGCTATGGGTCTGGCCAATGAGAGGTCCAACTGAACACATTGGGGCTTCCCCCAAAGGTGGTCGCCACCATACAGAATGCTAGGGCCTCGTCCATGAGGTCTTTTTATGATTGTAAGTGGCGAGTGTTTGAAAAATATTGTAAACACATCATTTGGTGTCATATCAGTGTTCAGTTACTGATATACTATGCTTTTTACCAAACATTTTGGACAAAGGGAAATCCTTTTTGACCATCAAGGTTTACCTGGCAGCCATTTCTGCTTGCCATACTGGCTTCACTGACACAGCGGTAGGGCAGCATCCTCTCATTCGTAGATACATGAAGGGTGCTCGCCGTTCTGTGTCAGTTATTAGGAGGCTTGTTCCTGAATGGGACCTCTCCATGGTGCTGGAAGTCCTTTCACAGTAACCTTTCGAGCCCTTGGAGAATATTTCTTTTAAGTTGTTCTCTTACAAAACACCTATACTCCTGGCATTGGCATCAGCCAGACGTGTCAGTGATCTGCATGCCATCTCTGTTCATTCTTCTTGTACAAGATTTTTCCCAGGCATGGAGAAGGTTTCTCTTAGACCCAATCCAGCCTTTATGCCTAAGTGTTTCCCTAAATTCAAAGGGGAGGTGTTAGAGCTGTGCTTTCCATCCACTTCCTTTCACTTCTGTGGAGGATGAGGCTGAATGCTTTGTGTCCTGTGCATGAATTCCACATGTATATGCGTAGGACTGAGACTATCAGAAAGAGTGACCAGCTCTTTGTCTCATAGGCTTCCCCCCACATGCCTTTCCCATTGGCTTGTGGAAGCAATATCTTTGGCATATAGCTCTAAGGGGCTCCTCGGTACCCTTCAGGCCTTAGGGCCCATTCCACAGCTGCTTCCTGGGCACTGATACAGGAAGTCTCTCTGCAAGACATTTGTTCAGCTGCATGTTGGGTTTCCCCCCACAATTTTGTCAGGTACTACTGACTTGATGTCACCAGAGCCCCAGTAGCGAATGCAGTTTTGGGTGTGGGTTCTTCATAATGGGTTCACCCATATCCCTTACTCCCTCAAACTGTGTACGTGTCACCCCACAGGTTTCACACCAAACACAATGCATGGCCTCTTCTCCCTGCTTTGTTATGTTTATAGGTTATAGAGCCTGCTAATATTATATAGCATGTGTCAGGCACTGCCTTTAATTAGGAGACCATCCTTTTGGCTGACAGCATCTCCTTGTGAGTGTATAGGGCAAGGTGGATCTCGAACATGAAATGATGAAAGAGAACAATAGGTTATTGTGGCAGCGGGGGCGTGGTCAAGCATCTCTCCGGAGAGAGAAAGCGGTAAGGGCGCTTACACCTGAGCTAAATTATGTCTAACACCTGTCTCTAATTTCAGTGAGCACGGGGAGAGCGGCATAAATAGAGCGACACAACACTCAGTCGAGAGAGAGAATTACAGACAGCTGTACTGTGTGTTTTTGGTTGTGTGTTTTAGTTGTTCATTAAATTATTATTTAAGTTGTCAAGCCGGTTCTCTGATGCGCCGTCGCGTGGTCCTCGAACTACTCCACCCTCTCAGGCAGACTGCAGCTGCTCCTCCCCGGGCGGACCGGAGTCAGACCTCCGACCCCCAGCGGACAGAACGCCCCTCCGCGTTCCCGGCCTCCCATGGGGACTCTCCTCCGCCCCTGGCAGCGGCCCTACCACTCCAGGCGGTCGGGGAGTCGCTTCCCTTCTCCCCCCCGCGGACGGCGGTCTTCTCTCGACCCCTCCGCGTTCCCGGAGGACGGCAGGGCACTCCTCCGACCCCGGCAGCGGCTCCCTCGCTCCAGGCGGTCGGGGAGTCCCGTCCCCACTTGCCTCGCGGACGGCGGACGTTCCCCGCGTCCGGGTGGTCGGGCTACTCTGTCCCCCGTCGGACGGCAGCGGCACTCCCCTGGGTGGACGGCAGTGTCGAGGACCCTGCGACAGGAATCCCTCCTCCTTCCCGGGTTTCGGCACCAGTGTAAGGGGGTTCAGTGGAAAGGAGGCGGCGAGAACCGGCTTGACAACTTAAATAATAATTTAATGAACAACTAAAACACACAACCAAAAACACACAGTACAGCTGTCTGTAATTCTCTCTCTCGACTGAGTGTTGTGTCGCTCTATTTATGCCGCTCTCCCCGTGCTCACTGAAATTAGAGACAGGTGTTAGACATAATTTAGCTCGGGTGTAAGCGCCCTTACCGCTTTCTCTCTCCGGAGAGATGCTTGACCACGCCCCCGCTGCCACAGTTATGTATTCTGTAACCCCAATTCTCTGAAACATCGAGTGGATAGGAGCATTTGCCTCAAGGTCAGCTGCCTTCTCAAAAAAAAACAACAACAAAAAAAAAAAGCTGCCTTTTTACATTTAGATAAAGATTGTGAGTTAACACCTTACTTTACACAAAGTCTCATGTCCTCAGTATTTGCGGGGATGTCCTTTTCAATATTCTTTACAAAAATTTCACAGACACACTCATTGATGCTTCTCATAGCCTCTTAAATGTTTGTATTCCCCAATTTACAATTTGTAATTTACAAATCACTCCTTTTTGATTTTATTAGCATTTTTCATACTGTCCCAACTTTTTTGGAGTTGCGGTTGTGTATACACACACACACACACACACACACACACGCACACACACATATACACACTGATGAGCCAAAACAAGACCACATGCCTAATATACTATTGGTCCTCCACGTGCTGCCAAAATAGCGCCGACCCGCCGAGGCATGGACTCTACAAGACCCCTGAAGTTGTCCTGTGGTATCTGGAACCAAGACATTAGGACCAGATCCTTCAAGTCCTGTAAGTTGCGAGGTGGAGCTGCCATAGATCGGCCTTCTTGGTCCAGTACATCCCACAGATGCTTAATCGGATTGAGATCTGGGGAATTTGGAGGCTAGGGCAACACCTTGAACTCTTCATCATGTTCCTCAAACCATTCCCAAACAATGTGTGTAGTGTGGCAGTGTGCATTATCCTGCTGAAAGAGCCCACTTCCATCAGGGAATATAATTTCCATGAAGGGGTGTACCTGGTGTGCAACGATGTCTTGGTAGGTGGCACGTGTCAAATTGACATCCACATAGTAAATGGCCGGACCCAGGGTTTCCCAGCAGAAAATTGCCCAGAGCATCAAACTCCCTCCACCGTCTTCCCACAGTGCATCCTGGTGCCATGACTTCCCCAGGTAAACGGCGCACACATACACTGCCATCAACGTGATGTAAAAGAAAATGGGACTCATCAGACCAGGCGACCTTCCACTGCTCCGAGGCTAGTTCCGACGCTTGCATGCTCATTGTAGGCACTTTCGGTGGACAGTGCTACGCAGCCCCATATGCAGCAGGGTGCGATGCATTGTGTGTTGTGACACATTCCTCCCATAACCATCATTAAAATTTTCTGTGACTTGTGCCACAGTAGACCTTCTTTTGGTTCGGAGATGGGATAGCCTTCATTACCCTCGCGCATCGATGAGCCTTGGGCACCCAACACCCTGTCGCCGGTTTGTCCCTTTTCGGACCACTGTCGGTAGGTACTCACCAGTCTGACCCAGTTGTCTGGCTATAACAATTTGGCCCTTGTCAAAGTCGCTCAGGTCTGTACTCCTGCCCATTTCTCCTGCATTCAACATGTTGACTACGAGAACTGATTGTTCGCTTACCATCTAATTTACCCAGACATTGACATGTGGCCTTGTTAGGAGATGATCAATGTTATTCGCTTCCCCTGTGAGTGGTCATAATGTTTTGGCTCATCAGTGTATAAATATATAGAGCATTAATACTGTATGACTTCACGCAATATAGAATGCGAGATTGTACATTTTATTTTTTATTTTCATATTTCACTTTATCATTTAATCACATTTTAGCTTGTGTACAAATTTCACATTCTATCAATTTATATGATGTTATGAAATTGCATTTTCAATAATGATACAAGCTGTTGTCACGGTTTAAAATTTCATACACTGATACACACATTTTTCACTACACAACTCAGTTTAGGGTTAATTTTAGGGTTAGGTATCTGAATATTTACTAGCCCGTAGCTAATAGCAGACACAATTTAGTTGCATAGCATGAAATTTAGTTGCATATGTGAGTGATTTAATTGCAAATAGGCTGCTGTATTAAATTATTTGCATCTACAAAAATAACTCACTTTTGGCACCACCCTGTAAACATTTCCGTACATTTAATAACACAGATCAGTCTGGTTGGCATGCCATCTGAGGGTGAGACTAGTTGCTAAATTACTACTTTTTTCAAATGAACTTGTATTCCTCTTGGTTTGTTTTAGATACATCTAATGGTCTGTGTGATATCACCAGTTGCTTTAAGATGACCAAGGAGAACTGAAAGGCATCCTGGCTCCTCCTCAAGCTCTCTATTTCTCCGTCACCTGCATACGCTCCTCTATGGGTTCCCGAAGTCAGGGGTTCTTTCATCACTCATATAACCATCATCACCACCACCATCATCATCATCACCGCAGTTCAGTGATGCCTACAACTGTGCCTCGACTGGTACCCGAGACCAGCAGCCTGTTGGGTGGCATCGCCCAGATCACCCCTTCCTTGTTCATTGGACGTGGGAATGTGGCGTCCAACCGCAGTCTCCTCCTGTCCAAAGGAATTACCTGTGTGGTGAACGCCACCATTGAGCTGCCCAACTTCAACTGGCCGCACATGGAATACATGAAGGTGCCACTGGCCGACATGCCCCATTCTCCAATCTCACTTTATTTTGACAGTGTGGCTGATAAGATCCACAGTGTGGGCCGCAAACGGGGAGCCGTCTTGGTGCATTGTGCAGCTGGGGTGAGCCGATCCGCCTCGCTTTGTTTGGCTTATCTCATGAAGTACCACAGAGTTTCCCTGGCTGAGGCCCACGCTTGGGTGAAGGCCCGGCGACCCGTCATTCGTCCTAATGGAGGATTCTGGCAACAACTCATTGAGTACGAAAGGAAACTGTTTGGCAGGAACTCTGTGAAAATGATCCAGACACCATATGGTGTCATACCAGATATCTATGAGCGGGATCGTAGAAACCTGGCACCTTACTGGGGCTTGTGAAGAGGGGTTTGGGCTTTGGTTCAAGTGTAGAGTATCAAAAGGTCCGATAACTGATCTCTGTCTCCCATCGTCTTCCGACCTCTTCAGAAACGTACTATGTTCCTCCAGCGAGAGGATCAAGTGACACGCAAGTGCTTGCCTGAGAGTTTGTGTCCATTTTTTTAAAGGGAAGGGTCCACTTTCTTATGAGATTAGGAGTGATAGGGTCATTATTGAATGCTGAACTGACTCCCCTCAAGAGCATACTGCTCAGGATAACTGGTAGAATTTGAAACAACAGCAACAGTAAAAACTTCGTATTCCAGTGTGTATTTAATATCTTGTTCAGAAGAAATTACTAAAAAAGACAGATACTAGTTTTGAAAGTTTTTAAACATAAAAGACATAAAACAGTTTAACAGATGGACACTTTACAATTTTATTTCAGTTTCAGTTTTCAGATTCCATATTGAATGATGTGTTATTGAATATAAATTTAAATTTTATATATAAAGAGCAATGTTGGAATATAAAATAGCAGTGCTTTAAAAGCACAGTCAACATTTTGAAAGCTTTGGAATGTTTATTTCATAAAAAGCAGATTATTAAATATGACAGTCACTGTCAAGCCATTTTTTCAATGAATAATATTTTTGTCTATTTGTACTTTAAGTCATCATTATTTTATGTAGTGAAGCAGTAATTATACAGTAACAAGAGACGACATCTATCAAAAGAAATTACAATTCTTCATGTAATTTTTTTTTTTTTTTAAGTGTTCAGATATCATTTGTGTTCAAATTAATAAAGGATGAAATATTTTAATGTTGTATTTATGTTGTTAAATGCATAAACTGTTTTTCAATGTAATGTTTAAATTTTTAATATGTACAAATTACAGCAAAGCTACATAAGCTTCCATACATGTAAAGTACACCAATCAGCCACAACATTAAAACCACCTGCCTAATATTGTGTAGGTTCCCCTTGTGATGCCAAAACAGCACCAACCCGCATTCTGCGGAATAGCATTCTGAGATGATATTCTTCTCACCACAATTGTAGAGCGGTTATCTGAGTTACCGTAGACTTTGTCAGTTCGAACCTGTCTGGCCATTCTCTGTTGACCTCTCTCATCGACAAGGCATTCCAGTCCATAGAACTGCCACTCACAGGATGTTTTTTTGTTTTTGGCACCATTCTGAGAAAATTCTAGAGACTGTTGTGTGTGAAAATCCCAGGAGATCAGCAGTTCCAGAAATACTCAAACCAGCCCATCTGGCACCAACAATCATGCCACGGTCCAAATCACTGAGATCACATTTTTTCCCCATTCTGATGGTTGATGTGAACATTAACTGAAGCTCCTGACCCGTATCTGCATGATTTTATGCACTGCAGCCACATGACTGGATGATTAGATAATCGCATGGATGATTGTTGGTGCCAGATGGGCTGGTTTGAGTATTTCTGTAACTGCTGATCTCCTGGGATTTCCACACACAACAGTCTCTAGAATTTACTCCGAATGGTGCCAGAAACAAAAAACATCCAGTGAGCAACAGCTCTGTTGATGGAAATGCCTTGTTGATGAAAGCGGTCAACAGAGAATGGTTCGAACTGTAAGAGTCTACGGTAACTGAGATCACCACTCTGTACAAATGTGGTGAGAAGAATATCATCTCAGAATGCTATTCTGAGATGCGAGTTGCCGCTGTTTTGGTGGCACAAGGGGGACCTACACAATATTAGTCAGGTGGTTTTAATGTTGTGGCTGATTGGTGTATATTGCAATTTTTTATGTTAAAATACTTTCTTCTATCCCAGCTTAAAGAGTTAACCCAAAAATGAAAAATCTCATCATTTACTCACCCTCATGTCATCCAAGATGTTTATGACTTACTTTCTTCTGCAGAACACAAACGAAGGTTTTTAGAAGAATATTTCAGCTCTGTAGGTCCATACAGTGCAAGTGGATTGTGGCCAGACCTTTGATGCTCCAAAAAGCAGATCAAGTCAGCATAAAAATTATCTATATGACTCCAGTGGTTTAATCAATGTCTTCTGAAGCGATACAGTTGGTTTTGGGGTGAGAACAGACCAAAATATAATTCCTTTTTTACTGTACATCTTGACAGAAGTCTTCTTGGCGATCATGATTTCAAGCTCGATTACACTTTCTATAGTGCCATCTAGCACTCTGCGTATGCGTCAAGCACTAGGAAGTGTAATTGAGCTTGAAATCATGATCGTGCCTAGAGATTTACAGTAAAAAAGGAGTTATGTTCTGGTCTAATCTCACCCAAAACCAACTGGATGAGTTGCTTTGTTTGAGCAACAGACTGAAATTTAAGCTGTTAATCACTGAAAATCATGCCTTACACTCTTGCTTGACAGCCGTGGTCACCATTCGCTTTCATTGTATAGAAAAAAAAAACAGCGTGGACATTCCGCCATCAATAACTAATTTTATGTTCCACAGAAAAAAGCAAGTCATACAGGTTTCAAAAGACATGAGGGTAATTATTATTTTTTTTTTTTGGTGAACCGTTTCTTTATGGTGTTAAGTTATTAGTATAGTCAGTAAAACACAATATCATGTACTTTATACTGTAACTGTAGCCTATTCAGTACAAGTGTAATACCATAGTTTAAAGCCTTTGAATATTGAAAAGAAATTAACTCAATGAGATTGGGGGGGTGGGGGGGGGGTCTACATCTTCATATAAATCACACAACAGTCATTCAGAAGCATTACAACACACTTAATTCCAAATAGTAAATACCACTGCTTCCGAGAAGAGCTTCCAGTTTCTCAGAAATCACTTAGAATACAAACATTCAAGGACTTCTTCCAGACACACAATTAAAGTGGTGTGTCCCAGCACAAAGATAACACAAATAAGCAATAAAGGAGAAAAACATACCAGTTTCTAAATGTTTTTCTCTCTCTCTCTTCCATGTGTATTAAAAAAATACATGATCTTACGGATATTACAAATGTATCATATTTCTTGAAAAAATGTCAAATATTAATTTTTAAAGTAATGTTTTGGGATAAGTACAAACAAATTATTTTTTTTTTTTTTTTTTTTTGTAAAATGAAACAATGCGTTGACAGTTAAAGACTGTTCATTGTAAGTGGCTTTTCATCAACACATCTTGTCCGTTTTTACACAGGAAAGTTTCAATAACAAGTCTATATGCATTTTAATAATATCTGCTAGTTTTGTTGATGCCCTACCTTTATTGTTTTGTGTATTTTATATAGGGATGCACCGATACAACTTTTTCTCTTCCGATCCGATTCCGATATCGGAAATCTCAGTATCGGCCGATACCGATCCCAAGCCGATAGCAGTGTTATTTTGTTTTGCATAATCAGTTTAGAATATCTTTACATTTTTGTGTGGAACTAATTGGGAGTACTCTTTAATATGTAAAGAAACACAAACCTCTAACTACACATTACTTCAATACAAATGTATAGCTTATTAAGAAAAACTTTACTGTTAACTAGTATACTGGATAATGTAGCAGCAAAATTAAAAGTAATTCCAGTCTTCAAGTCTTCAGTAGAAAAGAAACCAGTGTTTTATTTTTGCCTTTTTTTTTTCTTCTTCTTTTTTTCCAAAAATGTTTCAACTTGCATCTGGACTTTAAAGGATTCAGATCTCATTTTTGTTCAATTTAGTTGTAAGATATCAGCTCACTTTTCATTCACACAGTTATTTTTTGGAACCCATTCAACTTAAATATTGTTAGAAACTGTAAACAAATACTAATTATGACAACAATAATAATAACAATTGTTATTAATATTTTTATTATTGACTTTTAATTTTAAATACAACAGTAATATATTTAAATCGTGCACTTTTTAAACCCTCGCGCTTTTATTTTGACATTCTAAACTCTCCAGGAAGTCCTGTATGTGTCTGTTTGTAGGCAGGTTCACAGTAGTTTAATACGCTTCTTATTCAAATTCTGGTCAAATGTACTTCCGGTGCCGTTATAAAGACAAATATAAGTGAACCGAACTACTGAGCATCTACATCTTAGATGTTGTTCATGAGTAGCGCTCAAATACTGCACACCGCTGTGAAGGCTAAAAATAGCCGCGAGTGAATCATCCAGGGCTGCGTGTACTTATGTGTGTGTCAGAGCAGTACCACTCACTAATGTGCTAGCACTACGTGTGCATACTATATTTATATAAAATATAAAATACTATTTACTTATTAAACACAGCCTTTTGCGATTCACATAGCTATCACACATCTTCGAGTGGCTTTGAATAAAATGCACGAGTCATATGAACTGCTTTAATGGTGTTTTTATGGTTCTTTTATGTCATTTTTGGAGCTTGACAGTAACGAACATGACTAACACACAGTATCGGATTTGGATCAGGCTTGTCGGACCGATACCAGATACGTTTAAAAACGTCAGTATCAGAACCAATACCGATCCAGGTATCGGATCGGTGCATCCCTAATTTTATATTACAATTCTGTTTTTCGTAACACATGCAGAACATCTGCGCAGTATTTACTTCACATGGTACAGAAATCAGCAAAGAATCAAAATCCAACCAGACACTTAAGTGCATCCCAAATGACAGAGGCAGATCAAATAAAGACAAAAAGGTACAAAGTCATTTCATTTATGTACAGTATTTAAATAAACTAGTAGTTAAAGTAGCTGATGATTTACCTCATGTTCCTACAGCAAATGGCAGATCTAAACAGCTGCATCGCAAATTCAAGTGAAAAGAGCTGTACACTGGGGGGGGGGGGGACAGTTATAGTGACAGTTCTGAATGACTCCATGATTCTTCAGACTGTGGCTCAGGGTTCCACACTGGGCTCGGTTCTTTGGTAACCGCCACAGCAGTAGGGTTCTATAGCAAGTCAGGCAGAATGAGGCCCGGTGGTTTGGGTTCTACGCAGTTAATCCAGAAATTTGCACAGCTGGCGTGGTACTGGTGACCTCCATACATAAGCTTGAAGTTGTCTGTCTCCGAGTTAAAGGCCTGCCAAGGAGTTGCACAAGAAAATATGAGAAAGTATTGATTAATACATAAAAAGGCCTGACTTGGAAAAGAGTAAAGGAAGGCTGGGATTGAAATATTAGGATTCTGATTTTATGGTGGTCTTAAAGGAATGTTCCAGGTTTCATACAAGTAACCACAAAAATTTATTTTGTTTGATTTCTCAATCAAAACAATCAAATTAACAGTAAAGCAAAAAGTATAGCCACAAGATTGTGCTAACATACTACACACAGACTAATGTAATAAAATCATTTCCTAAATATGTCTGTGCAAAGTTCTAATGCAATTTTTTCAACTCCTGTCATGACCATGTAAAGCCAGTAACCATGGTAACAACTGCACAGTATTCACAACTAGGATACCAGAAATGGACTGTTTACATGGAGAAAAATTCACCTACAGGAATTAAGTTGTGTAACAAATATAGAAGTACATATGCCCAACGGTAGACAAGTAAAAGGATATTTAGACAACTTTAATTTTTTAATAGCAAAAATTGTACTTAATATTAGCCCTTTTTCAAAACATGAGCAGCATGTTTCTTTTAAACCCCCTGGATACCCTATCATAAACAACTTTTTGCTAGTTTTTTTCTAAACTGAGGGACAAGTCTAAATTATTTTCTGTGGTGACTGACAGCATGCCACAGAGCTCAACTTTGTTCTGAACCAGAACATTTCCATTAACAAATGAAAATAACCCATTTTAGTCACCGACTTAGCTCAACAGGTACTACATTCACCTGCATCTATAAACTACATGTTAGACAGGGCATTTGACTCGTCACATTTGATTTCAGTGTCATAGCATCACAGTCCATAAACGAGACAAAAGCTCATCGCAGTACTGACATAATTTGTAAGAACCAATAGAGAAATGTGTGCAATCCTACCACATACTGTCTATATATAGAAAAGCGAAACGAGAACCTAGTGAACTTCGTTCAATATACTGATGCGCTCAGTGCGAGCACGCCTTCAATTTAAAGGAGCAGCTGTAGTCCTGCATTTGTGATAAGTGAACATTGATATGGATGTTATGCAGAATGCAGCATCTTTGCATTTCCTGATGCTAGATGGAGAAATGACTCATGTTGGTGAATCACATCAGCCAACGCGGAGCCTGATACTATGCACACATACACACTCACGCATGAGGGAATGAACACAATTTTAAACGAAATTTCTTTTAGAGGCCTATGACAAACAATCTTAGCCTTGTTTAAAGGACTGTTTCATATGTGTGCATTCATATAATGTCCTTCAATACAATGAAAACACCTAAATAAGTGTACATTTTTAGAACGGCATTTCTCAGTTGGGGCAGAAGTGCTTCTAAACACCTGTTGAATTATGAGGCGCGGTTTCAATCGCGATCCAATCGTGATACGGTGACGCATCATGATGTATTGAATGAATCATGACATATTTATTGTGATATTTATCATATTGTGAGGTAAGTTGGTGATATCCAGCCCTGGTCAAATGCAAACACATTTTTCACTAGTGTGAAAACTGAAGGAGCTTCTCTGTGCACAGGGCACTAATCCAACTAAACAATAATGAAATTTGCTGTTGATTATTTGCATTATCGATTACTGTCAGTTTTATCAATCAGTTGTTACACTTGGATATTTTTAACTAGATTTTTTTCATGTTTTAATTTCTTACATCAAAAATGTTTAATTACCCTTTTAAGCTTTTTCAGAGCAAATACATTAATAGAAATAAATATCAAAGGCTGACAATATATTTTAGCCATATGTACTCTACATCTTGGTATTAGCCTTGTCTGTTATGGCTGAAGTCAGAAGTTTACATACACTAAGTTTGAAGTCATTAAAACTCATTTTTTAAACCACTCCACAGATTTCATATTAACAAACTATAGTTTTGGCGAATTGTTTAGGACATCTACTTTCTGCATGACACAAGTAATTTTTCCAACAATTGTTTACAGACAGATTGTTTCACTTTTAATTGACTATATCACAATTCCAGTGGGTCAGAAATTCACATACACTAAGTTAACTGTGCCTTGGAAAATTCCAAAAAATTATGTCAAGCCTAATTTAGCTTCTGATTGGCTAATTGGAGTCAATTGGAGGTGTACTTGTGGATTTATTTTAAGGCCTACCTTCAAATTCAGTGCCTCTTTGCTTGACATCATGGGAAAATCAAAAGAAATCAGCCAAGACCTCAGAAAAAAAAATTGTGGACCTCCACAAGTCTGGTTCATCCTTGGGAGCAATTTCTAAATGCCTGAAGGTACCACATTCATCTGTACAAACAATAGTACGCAAGTAAAAACACCATGGGACCACGTAGCCATCATACCGCTCAGGAAGGAGACACATTCTGTCTCCTAGAGATGAACGTAGTTTGGTGCGAAAAGAGCAAATTAATCCCAGAACAACAGCAAAGGACCTTGTGAAGATGCTGGAGGAAACAGGTAGACAAGTATCTATATCCACAGTAAAACGAGTCCTATATCAACATAACCTGAAAGGCTGCTCAGCAAGGAAGAAGCCAATGCTCCAAAGCCACCATAAAAAAGCCACCCAATTTGGAATGCCCAATTCCCAGTGCGCCATCCACCGCGGCATCTGCGCTCAACTCACTATGCGCCCCACTGAGAACGAACTACATTATAGCGACCACGAGGAGGTTACCCCATGTGACTCTACCCTCCCTAGCAACCGGGCCAATTTGGTTGCTTAGAAGACCTGGCTGGAGTCACTCAGCACACCCTGGGATTCGAACTAGCGAACTCCAGGGGTGGTAGCCAGCGTCTTTTACCACTGAGCTACCCAGGCCCATAAGATCTTACTATTTGGAGAAATGTCCTCTGATCTGATGAAACAAAGATTGAACTGTTTGGCCATAATAACCATCATTATGTTTGGAGGAAAAAGGGTGAGGCTTGCAAGCTGAAGATAACCATCCCAACCATGAAGCATGGGGGTGGCAGCATCATGTTGTGGAGGTGCTTTGCTGCAGGAGGGACTGGTGCACTTCACAAAATAGACAGCATCATGAGGAAGGAAAATTATGTGGATATATTGAAGCAACATCTCAAGACATCAGCCAGGAAGTTAAAGCTCAGTCGCAAATGGGTCTTCCAAATGGACAATGACCCCAAGCATGCCTCCAAAGTTGTGGCAAAATGGTTTAAGGACAACAAAGTCAAGGTATTGGAGGGGTCATCACAAAGTCGCTTACCATTCCAAATGAAGGACTTCGCTATGCTTTCAAATTGCTTGAAATAAGAGAGGGGTACATCTACAGGGAGAGATTGTAGCAGGTAGTTGAATTTTGGAAAACAATTCATTTTAATAACATTAACCTTCACAATCATAGATAAATGTAATGAAGCCCACCTGCCCACGTCGCTCAAAAATCTTTTTATTAAGGGGTCAAAATTAACTAAATAAATCACACAAATTTGCTGGGAATAAAATGCCCAAATACTTTATGCCCTGTTTGGGCCACTAGAAGGTGCCCAGCTGAGGAGCCAGAGACAAAGCTTTGGATTTAGACCAATTGACTCTGTATCCTGAGAACTTAGAAAAGGAATGAATAATTCTGTGGAGGCAAGGCACAGATCTAGTGGGGTCGGAGACAAATAATAAAATATCATCTGCGTAAAGCAAAAGCTTATGTGCCATACCTCCTGCCATCACCCCCAGAAAATCATCCTTTCTTATCGCAGCTGCTAATGGTTCCAGGGCAAGACAGAACAATAATGGGGAAAGAGGGCAACCCTGCCGGGTGCCCCTATCCAGAGTAAAACAATCTGAAATTAATCCATTTGTTTGTACCGCCGCTACCGGGTGTCTATAAAGTAACTTGATCTATAAAAGTATTCCCGAACCCGTATATTTCCAAAATCTTAAAAAGATAATCCCATTCTACCATACCAGCGCCTTTTCGGCATCAAGTGAGATGGCAGTGACCGGAGTCTGATCATTCGCCACTGACCACATAATATTGATGAAACGCCTAATATTATCAGAAGAGCTATGGACCGAATAAACCCCACCTGATCTATATGTATAAGAGATGTCATAACTTAATTGGTTAGCCAAAAGTTGTGACAATATTTTTACGTCTAGCTGGATCAGGGAAATTGGACGGTAACTCTTACACTCGCTTGGATCTTTGTCCTTTTTAAGAATCAGACTGTCATGGTTGGCGGAAGCTTTCCATTCTTTAGTGATTCCGTATCAACTTCTAACAAAAGTGGAGGCAGTTCTGTAGCATAAGATCTACAAAATTCAGCAGCAAAGCCGTCTGGCCCCGACATTTCACATTCTTAAAATAAAGTAGTGATCCTAACTGACCTAAGACAGGGAATGTTTTCTACAATTAAATGTCAGGAATTGTGAAAAACTGAGTTTAAATGTATTTGGCTAAGGTGTATGTAAACTTTTGACTTCAACTGTACATTGTCTTTTCTACAATCGTTCTTACTTTTTTCAGTCTCCCACTGCCAGCAGTTCAGAAATCATGTGCAATTAGTATGTGCCTGAGTGGACATTTCAACGCTGCAGTGTGATGAAAAGGCTGGCCCTGTGGTGTTTGTGTGCTTGTGTGAGAGATGCGCAGAGGGCTGTCTGTCTGCTCTCAGCCTGCTACAGACTGAACAGGTGGCTCAGAGCTGCCAAAAAGGTCAGCCTAATTCAACTGACCTTGTTTAGCTGGCAGAAAGTTTAATTACAATCTGATTGCAAACATAAGAGTGCATCCTACCTGCAAAGATGACAACACTTGTTACAACACAATCAGAAGTGTTTGAAGGACTGCGGAGGACACTCTAAATCAACAGCTTTAGCTACATTTACTGAAGTGAAGGTTTTAAATAAAAAACAATATTTACCCTTAATTTGGAGTGATTGTCTTTAGTCAGTGCCTGCAAGTAGCATAAAAAATGTAAGCATTAGCATTAATACAAAGTTCCAATTTAGACTGGATAGTGTGTGTGTTTTTTTAATCTTGTTCTTTTTGGAGTGAGAACCAGAAACCTCATAGTGGAAAGGTGTCCATTTAAAGGTGCAAAACAGCCATAGCAGAGGACAAGGGGCAACTTTGGAAAAATTTAGAAAAGTTAGTAGTTAGTTGTTGTTCCCACATAATCGAAGATAGTTCAGAAGCTTAAATAAAGGCTGTATTGAGCGTGTAAATAAAATATAGATATATATCCAAGCGTACATTATATATATAAAGTACTGTGAATACTGCTTCTGTTTTTGTGTATATCCCATACTAAATTGTTTCAAAAATTCAAACAAAAGCAACATAAAATAGGTAATCTGAGTAAACACAAAATACAGTTTTTAAATGATAATGTTATTTATTGAAGCAAAAAAGTTATACAATACCAACTGGGCCTGTGTGGAAAAAGTATTTGCCCCTTAGTTACTAAATCCCCAAATCTATGAAACTGCATTCATAATGGGGCTCAGCTGGACTATACACACCCAGCCCTGTTCAAACAATTCAACACCTAAACAGAACTTTTTCAGCAGATTGAAGTTGGCTAAAAGGTCTCACCCAGTAGCACACTATGACAAGGTCAAAAGAAATTCCAGAAATGATGAGGAAAAAGGTGACTGAAGTCTGGGAAGGGTTACAAAGCTATTTCAAAGGCTCTGGGACTCCAAAGAACCACAGTGAGAGCCATTATCTCCAAATGGAGAAAACCTGGCACAGTAGTGAACCTTCCCAGAAGTGGCCGACCTTCCAAAATTCCTCCAAGAGCACAGCAACGACTCATCCAGGAAGTCACAAAAAAGCCAAGGACAACATCCAAGGAACTGCAGGCCTCTCTCTCATCAATAAAGGTCAATGTTCATGACCCCACTATCAGAAAGACACTGGCCAAAAAAATCCATCCATGGAAGAGTGGCGAGGTGAAAATAACTGCTAACCCAGAAGAACATTAAGGATCGTCTGAATTTTGCCAAAACACACCTTGATGATCCTCAAACCTTTTGAGAGAATGTTTTGTGGACTGATGAGTTGAAAGTGGAACTGTTTGCAAGACAGGGGTCCCATTACATCTGGCGTAATTGAGGGAAATATGAATTCTGGTCTCTACCAGAAAATCCTAAAGGAGAACATCCGGTCATCAGTCCATGAGTCAAGTGCAAGTGGATTATGCAGCAAGACAATGATCCAAAGCAGGTGGCCTAGTCAATGTCCTGACTTGAACCCAATTAAGATGCTGTGGCAGGACCTTAAATGGGCAGTTCATGCTCGAAAACCCTCCAATGTGGCTGAACTAAAGCAGTTCTGCAAAAAAGAGTGGGCCAAAATTCCACCCTTCATTGTGAAAGACTGGTCTCCAGTTATCGGAAGCGTTTGGTTGCAGTTGTTGCTGCTAAAGGTGGCACAACCAGCTATTAAATTTAAGGGGGCAGTTAGTTTTTCACATGGGTAAAAAAGGTGTTGGATAACTTTTTTGCTTCAATAAAATATATATATATATTTGAAAACTGTATTTTGTGTTTACACAGGTTGCCTTTGTTTTATATCTCGTTTGAACATCTAAAACAATTTAGTATGAAAATTACACAAAAATAGAAGAAATCAGGAAGGTGGCAAATAATATTTCACAGCACTGTGTGTGTGTGTATGTATATATATATACACACACATACAACACACACACACACACACACACACACACACACACCCCTACACACTGTATACATATATTAACTACATGCATACATTTTCCAGGCCTGGAAAACACAACTTTAACTTTTTTATAACTTTTGAAATGCCAAAGTAATATGTCATACATCCTTTTTTGTCCAAGACTTGCTCTTTATTTGCTGCAAGGTAGCTTATTTGCTAGTTTGCTTGCTAATGATACACTGAAAAACCTAATAAGTTGACTTGACTCAACTGATTGAGTAAACTCATTCCCTCAGTTGAACTGAGTAATGGAATCTCCAAAACTTGTGTAATTGATTTGGTGTTCATATAGAATTATCTTATTTAGAAAATCTGAGTTAAGTCTACCTGGATATAGTTACCTTAAATTAAATAGTTATTTAAATGTTATTTGTACTTAATAATTTTAGTTGAATTGACTCAAATTTAGATCATACAACAATACAGCTCAAAATAAAGAAGTTTATAACTGATTCCAGGTCAATCATTAAATAAACCTAAATAAAAATTCTCCACTGAAATACATACAACCTGTACTTCAGTTACACATGCACAAGATTAACTGAAATAGAATTTACAGGGTCAAACTTAACCAGTTGAGACAGATTACCCTAATGGTGACATTACAAGAAACAACTATTTGCAGCAAAACAACATAAATAATCCTACAAAAGAGCTAAAAACTCTATGAATTCTTAATAATAACTATTTATATGCCCCCATAAGTTTCCTTTGACCAAAGAAACAATTAAATAATGCAAGCGCAAAGGATTATGGATATTCCCCATATCTTCAATGTTGTAGTCAATAGTTTGAGTTAACACTTAAAATCTTAAGTCTATACATTTATTTTAAGATAAATAAGTTAATTAAGATAAATAAGTTCAATGAGCATAGATATTTGAGGTGAGCTCAAAACTTGACATTTCAACTAGTAATGATTGATTAAGACTTGATTTTTCCAGTAATGACAACCTTAGGGTTTATGGTGTATTTTGAGAGCCCCTTCTAAATACTATTAAAGGTCAAAATGGTAAATCTTTACCACAGCAATGAACTAAAGTTGTGTTAAGTAGCTACATTGATAAGAAAAAGCTGTATAGCTAAAAGAACTGGAAGTCTTCGACAAAAAAGGTTTCAACACGAATGTTCATACAATAGCGAACATATGTATACATATTTATATTATGTTTATACTTTTTACTTCATATAGAATATGCACATAGTGCTACATTAATACACCATTGCCCATTCCTGCGGACAATTCCTGTTAACAGATGCAGCAGGATCACGTCCTTTCCCGGCTGGGACAGAAACGGAATGTTAACCCAAGGTCAGAGAGTGAATCATCCACACCTCAGTGAAAATTTCCACCTGTAGCCCAACAAACACACCCAGCCGCCAGCACAAACCAGCACTCCATCCTTTCACAACCTATACAACATCCCATCTGAGAGATGCTGCTTCATCTAAAAAGTGTCTTTAAAACCCTGTTTTTTTCCCTTTCTGACAGCAGCGCTATCTCCAATCCTCTAAAAAACAATTAAAAAAGCAGATATTATTTGGATGTCAGGAGCACATGGAAACGGCTCTATTAATCTGCAGCAGGCTGGATGTGTTCGGTGGACCTGTGTTTTTGGTTGCCGTGACTGATGGCTGGGGTGCATCTGCTCCTCAGACATCCGTCCCTTGATTTGTTGCTGCTCTGATCCCCTCCTTCCCTGATTGCATCAAGAGCACTGTGAGCAATGTTTGAGCTGATTGGTGATTATATGTCGGGTGGGCGTGTGGCAAAGACATGAATGTACGTTTAAACCGGTGCAGGATTTGATTGTGCACATGAAAACAAGAGTCAAAGAGATAGTTCACCCAAAAATAAATTTTTTGTCTTCATTTATACACCCTCATGGCACTCCTAGCCTACATAACTCCTCCGTGGAACACAAAATAAGATATTCTGAAGAAAGTTTATGCTGCTCTTTTCCATGGTGCAGTCAAGCTCCAAAAAAAAAGAGGGAAAAAAAGCATTCAGACCAATACTTAAGATGTTATTAATTTAAAATTAGGTCTCAATCTCATTTGCGTTTCCCCATATTAAACTTAATGTGTTGCGTTCATTTACGAGACACGCGAGAACCTATTATGTCAAACCTGGTGTGACTTCTTTAGTTTGAATATTCGCATGCACGAATGAATTACATGGCAAAAAATCATTTTCTTAATTGGTATTTTTGTCTTGTTTTTCATTAAAAAATATCTAAATCTTAAAACAAGATGCATTTACTTAAGCAAAATGGCATAAGATATTTTGTTTTGTTTTCAGAGAAATCTAACAAAATTTAGTGAGGTTTATGCATAAAACAAGAAAAACCTATTTGCCAATGGGGTGAGAAAAATAACAATTTTCTAAAGGGAAAACAAGTTTATTTTTCTCACCCTATTGGCAGATTTTTTTTCTTGCTTTAAGCATAAAGTTTACAAAATTTTGTCAGATTTCTCTGAAAACAAGACTTAATATCTTATGCCAATTTGCTTGTAAATATATCTTGTTTTAAGAATATTAAAATATATTTTTTTTCAGGAAAACAAGACAAAAATACCAATATATATATACAGGTGCATCTCAATAAATTAGAATGTCGTGGAAAAGTTCATTTATTTCAGTAATTCAACTCAAATTGTGAAACTCGTGTATTAAATAAATTCAATGCACACAGACTGAAGTAGTTTAAGTCTTTGGTTCTTTTAATTGTGATGATTTTGGCTCACATTTAACAAAAACCCACCAATTCACTATCTCAAAAAATTAGAATACATCATAAGACCAATATAAAAAATATTTTTAGTGAAGTTGGCCTTCTGGAAAGTATGTTCATTTACTGTATATGTACTCAATACTTGGTAGGGGCTCCTTTTGCTTTAATTACTGCCTCAATTCGGCGTGGCATGGAGGCGATCAGTTTGTGGCACTGCAGAGGTGGTATGGAAGCCCAGGTTTCTTTGACAGTGGCCTTCAGCTCATCTGCATTTTTCGGTCTCTTGTTTCTCATTTTCCTCTTGACAATACCAAGTTCGGTTCAGGTCTGGTGAGTTTACTGGCCAGTCAAGCACACCAACACCATGGTCATTTAACCAACTTTTGGTGCTTTTGGCAGTGTGTGCAGGTGCCAAATCCTGCTGGAAAATGAAATCAGCATCTTTAAAAAGTTGGTCAGCAGAAGGAAGCATGAAGTGCTCCAAAATTAATTGGTAAACGGGTGCAGTAACTTTGATTTTCAAAAAACACATTGGACCAAAACCAGCAGATGCCATTGCACCCCAAATCATCACAGACTGTGGAAACTTAACACTGGACTTCAAGCAACTTGGGCTATGAGCTTCTCCACCCAGACTCTAGGACCTTGGTTTCCAAATTAAATACAAAACTTGCTCTCATCTGAAAAGAGGACTTTGGACCACTGGGCAACAGTCCAGTTCTTCTTCTCCTTAGCCCAGGTAAGATGCCTCTGACGTTGTCTGTGGTTCAGGAGTGGCTTAACAAGAGGAATACGACAACTGTAGCCAAATTCCTTGACATGTCTGTGTGTGGTGGCTCTTGGTGCCTTGACCCCAGCCTCAGTCCATTCCTTGTGAAGTTCACCCAAATTCTTGAATCGATCTTGCTTGACAATCCTCATAAGGCTGCGGTTCTCTCGGTTGGTTGTGCATCTTTTTCTCCCACACTTTTTCCTTCCACTCAACTTTCTGTTAATATGCTTGGATACAGCACTCTGTGAACAGCCAGCTTCTTTGGCAATGAATGTTTGTGGCTTACCCTCCTTGTGAAGGGTGTCAATGATTGTCTTCTGGACAACTGTCAGATCAGCAGTCTTCCCCATGATTGTGTAGCCTAGTGAACCAAACTGGGAGACCATTTTGAAGGCTCAGGAAACCTTTGCAGGTGTTTTGAGTTGATTAGCTGATTGGCATGTCACCATATTCTAATTTTTTGAGATAGTGAATTGGTGGGTTTTTGTTAAATGTGAGCCAAAATCATCACAATTAAAAGAACCAAAGACTTAAACTACTTCAGTCTGTGTGCACTGAATTTAAAAAAAATACACGAGTTTCACAATTTGAGTTGAATTACTGAAATGAATGAACTTTTCCACGACATTCTAATTTATTGAGATGCACCTGTATATATATATTATTTTTTTTGCAGTGTAGCAAAAAAGGTTAGAAATAAAATTCAGTTAATTTTCACTTAGAAAATCTCTGCCTACTCCTTGTACAAAGCTATCGTATGTCTTCAGAAGGCTTGGAATATAGTGCATGTGGACTACCTATGGTGCTTTTTTGTCCTTTTTGGAGCTTGACAGCCCTTTGTTACTTCGAGCTTTCATTTTCTAGAAAAGAGCAGCTTGAACTTTTCTAAAACATCTCCTTTTTGCATTCCACAGAAGAAAGGAAAGTCATACAGGTTTGGAATGACATTAGGGTGAGTAAATGATGACAGAACTTTCCTTTTTAGATGAAATGTTCCTTTAATATTATATTTTATTTGCCCCCATGTCATTTACAGATTTGCTCTCCACCACCCTGAGATGCCAAAATGACAAATCCATCACCTATTTGCTGCCTGTCTTGTGCTTTTAGGCCGTGAGCATCTAACAGCAGTGCACTATTAGTATGACCTGTACTCGCCTGAAAATTTCAGTAAATGCTGAGAAAACATGAGCATATAGCCGAATTAAACACCTAAAGCCAGATGAATGAAGGAGTGGCCTTGACTGAGCATCTTTAGATTTAGATGCATGAGTCAGAGCGCTGCAGGCAGACTGTTTTTGGCAGACTGAATTGAGACCAGTGGCGAGAGGTGAGTTCTGGTCATTTTGGCAGCACAACAGGAGAGCGTTTGCCTGCCTGATCCACACAACATGCTGCAAATTAGAGTTTTGAGGCAGCTCTGAGAATCCTACTTTTTTAAACAGCCGTCCAAAAGTGTTTTCGTCTTTCTTCTGTAAAATGGCCAAAACCAAATGAAAAGTCAGTAGGGATGTAGCTCTTTTGAAGTGGAAAAAAGCAACTTAAATAATTATCTTTTTAAAGGGGTCATTAACATGCCTTTTTTAATTATTTTAATTCACATATGATAGTAAAGTTTTTTGCACAAAAAATTAATATACTGTATTTGTAAAACAACCATTTTCCACCCTCATTCTGATCCTCCATCAGAAACTTATAGTTTTGGTGCTGTTTCTCCTTTAAGACATAACAGTAAACAGCCACTGTTATGATTAGCTCTCTGCTCTTGACTGGCCTGCTCTCTTATTGCCATTTCACTGCTCACCACTGCTGGGCAGGGCTACGGAAGTAACAAGGTAAAGTAGGCATTGATGTGTTGTTGTGGAAGCGGTCAGATGCAAATGTGGACCACAGTGTGACATCACAATGTGGAGGAAGAAGAGAACAAGTCGTTTTGGCAGCTTGCAGTGAGGAGAAAGTTTTGAAACTTAGAATATGTTTTTACAGTACAACGACCTCTTCGATGTTAATAGATGAAGGAAAATTTGATTCCTCATGTCATGACCCCTTTAATAATTTAATGCATGAACTGCACATATGGGATAATGTACAGTCAGCCGGTCATTGCTGCAAAATAAACCACAGCAGGGTGATCAGGACCCTGACGTGAAGCAGATACTGACCATCTGACTGTTCAATTTCCTGCTTGTTACACGGCTACTTACCAAATATATAAAAACATGGACTTGAAATATTAATTACTATGCAATCCAAGAAACGTTTCTATGGACAAATTAGCTAACGTATTTAGCTACAATGCAATGCCTTCGTTTCTTTTAAGTTTTCTCTCATCCAGCTCTTTTGTGTACAGTATATTATTTCAAAGTACTCTAGAGAGCCGTGTAATAAGCAGATTTAGAGTAATATGGACTGATTCTCATGCAACCTGTCATGAAAATGTCCTGGTCCATTTTTACTCCAAAATAGAAAAAAAAAAAAAAAAAAACAAGAAATTATATTTTGCTTAAAATTAATCCTCTTTTAAGGACCATTATGATTTTTTACATTGTGCCATTATTTTTCGTGACAGTTCCACACATTTTACCCCCAATTCTCATTACTGCATTATCAAATATATATAAATGATTTACATTGTAAAAGAGTATTTAGAAAATATTCAGAAGTATTTATATACATCATCACAGCACTCCCGTTGTACTGCCTTTAATTTTCATTGATTTCAATTTTTTAAAAATCTATGTACAACAGAATTATAATACAGTAAATATTACTTGTTATGGTAATGAGAATTATCATTGAAAACAATGAGAGTAGTAAAAGTAAAATAGTAAATAGTAACAGGAATGAGAATTGGGGGCTAAAATGTGCTTAAGTGTCCTGAAAACAATGTCACAATGCAAAACATCTTAACTGTCTTCAGTGTAGGCTTGCAAAATATATCTTTTTGTTTTGTTTTTGCATTGATTTGGGGTTAAATACAACCAGGACATTTTCTTGACTGGTTTCTTGAGAATCACCCTGAGAGACAAATATTTATATGCAAGGTATTTGTGTTCTCTGTGTTACTAATGGTTGCGTGCAAATGTGTGTGTGCTTGGTGTGTACTGACCTTGCTGCACGAGTCTACGTTGAGTAGACACACTCCGCACGCCAGCTCTTTCGCATTCTTAATGCTGTGCCTCAGTATGCAAGAGGAGAATTCCAGGGAGCTCTCGTTGGGCTAGAGGAAAAAAAAAAAAAAAAACACACATACAGAGCATGAAGGCTGCTCTTAAAAAGCAATCGTGACTCTATCCCATCCTCCACATAAACCCCTGGCTATCAGTCAAACGTCAAATCACAGCGGTAACTGAACCAGCCCATCAACCTCACAACAGCTGATTGGCCATGCAGATCAATACATCAGCTACAAAATCCCCCCAAACCAGCAGGCTCAGGGCCATGACAAACCCTCAATACATTCATTTTCATTATTCTCCAGAGCTGTTTGCGGTTGTCAGGTGCTTTTCTGCAATGTGCAAAGACTGCAGTCTCCCAAGCGGACATAATCTGACCGTACAAATCTACAGTAGCAATAATATAAGCTGGCATTGATATTCTTCCAGGAATACACTGGAAGACAAAATACTGGTTGGCATTCAGACCACAGTTTACCTGCCATTGGATATAGTTCCACCCCAAACTCACACAATTAGTCAATGTTGCTATGGTGGACTGGACGACATGCTCAATCAGTCAGTGCAATGTTTTAATAGCGCCACAGAGCCACTTTTTGTATTGTCTAATCAATGCTTCACTTGTCTGCCACAATAATCCAACACATTCGATCTGAATATCTGAATTATTGTATTTATTTATAATACATTTTGTTTTGTACTACTATTGTACTATACTATAACTTAATAAATGTGTTACCGCTTAGTTTAAAAAAGATGAACTCACAGTAAGGTTGGCAAGTGACATGAAGCCCATGAGGTTGTTCCACACGCGGCTGATGTCTTTAAGCAGCTCTTGTAGTTTTTCGGAGCAAACAGCAGTGGCTTTGATACCCAGCTCCACACGCTTAGTCACGCGATACACCTCCACCACACCTAACGCAGATAAAAAGAACAGCATCTCAGTCATAAATCTTTCCAAAAGCATGGAGAACACATTGCCATGGCAATGGCAAAACCACCAGTGTGAATGAACATAATTTTTATTTTTTGAAGATAACGATTGTCCTAATTGGTCCACTTAAGAAATAGCAGAGACTATTTAGCAGAGATGGGCCACTTCTATTAAAATGAATGGGAGAAATTGGAACACCAAACCAGATAAAAGAGCCAATCATCTTTTAGATACAGGCATCGCCTGTCAATCAGCTCGAGAATGTGCATGTGCATTAACAAAACAAACCTATTAAAATTTATAATACCAGTGTTGTTTGATTTTACTGCTGATTTGAAATACGTCATTTAAACGTCAGCTTGGCCAACAGTTTTTGAGATTTCGGTGTTCCCCCATTCAAGTAGATAGGAGCTGTACTGTCATGACTGGAAATAGCCTCCTGGTAGCGTTCCAAAGATGGCGGACAGTGGACTGACTTCCTAAAAAGACTTTGGAAATAGTCACAGAGGGCTATTCATTACAGCAGCCAACAAGAAAAGGGAAAATGAAAACATGTTTCTTCCAAATATGAAAGCAAAAGAATAGGGAGGGTGCTGTTTTTGCGTGTTAAAGTAACCAGATAATAAAAACAATAGCACAGCGGTTTTGTTCCCAGCATTCCCTGAATGTGCTGAATGTCCTTATTAGAGCAGAATTGAGTATTTGCTAGGCTCTGAAACACTAGCCTCCCCAGATCAGGCCCAGAATGCCCTACTCTGTCTCCTTTCACAATCATTAGAGCAGGTTCAAAGAGCTTTAACGGTTTGTTTCTATGGAACAACAGCACCCCGTGTTCCTCTCTATGCCAGCAGAAGCATGTACAGCTCATTTAAACAACCTTGCTTCTGTGAGTGTTTGTGTGTAGAAATAGGGAGCAGATAAGGCAGAACACCTGGCCTGTCTGTTTGACTAAAGACTGCAGGGGCACATGAGGAGCTGGTATGAATGTGGATGAAGGAAAAGACGTTGTGAGATGTGGTTGCCCTTTAATGTTGATCTGATATCAGTTTTACTGTTATCTTTTATGGTGGTTAAGGGTAAGAGTGAAGTTTGTCTCTGATCAGTAAATAAGAAAGGCAAAGATAGGTCTTGTAGTCGAGGTCTTACCCAGCAGGTACTCCATCCCTTGTGCTGATTGGATGATCTCGGTGCACACTGAGGAACTGCTGATGCCATTAAGGGTGTTATTTGCAGTGGTGATCACCTGAAAGGGAAAGGTGTAAAATAAAGATTTAAAGAGGCCATATTCTACACTTTTGCATTTTTAAGTACATTTATAATTAGGGATGTCCCCATACCATTTTTTTGAGAACGAGTACAAGTAACGATACTTCATTTTTGGTACTCACCAATACAGAATACGATACCTGTTTTTTTTTTTTTTTTACTCCATTATTAACAGTTTATTTCAGTTTTATCATCAAAATGGTGTTTAAATAAATGAATTCATTAAAACTTTAATCAAATGAAAATATAACAATTAACTGTCAACATAATATTGTATTATTTTTTATCAAATGAAGTGCTTATATACAGAACCTCACAGCACATTCCAAAATACAACATTGGAGTTATATTTGGTTAAATAAAGTGCTGCATAATAGAGCATCACAGATGTTAGATACTGCTTAAGTATAATAAAATTACTACTGATTTATTAGTAGTAGTATTACAGTGAATATTACATAACTTTACAGTAGTGATATATTTCTGTCATACTTTTTTCCTATAAATGCTTTTTAGCTTTTATTCCGAAGTGTTTCTGTGTTGTTTTTTTACCAAGAAGCTCTGACGTTATGACGGCAGATTCCCACTCTGGAAAAGCCGGTCGCTACGTGACTCAAAGTGATTATTAAACCGCAAAAGGCTGCTGTTTAATTAAATAAGTCTGTACTCTATATGTGCCTCGTGCTACAACATGAATTTGCACACTGTTTACGGTCATCTGCTACAAACAGAGAGCGTGATGCTCATGATGGTGTTTTTCCTGTATGAGCCAAGGAGTAGCTTTAAGAGGTATTTGCAGCCGGCATCAGCACAACACTGTCTCCACACATTCACAAGCGCTCACATTTGAAATACGTGCAAACTATATATTTATCTCATTAAATCGCAGCTTTTGCGGTTAAATAATCTCACTAGGATATAACGTGATTTTAATTTGTGGACTGAATGTTTACGTAATGATATTCGTACATCAGACCCGATACCAATACCAGTATCGGTATCAGGACATCTCTACTTATAATGTAAGTCAAGGTTTTTTGCACCAAAATCAGGCACAGTTTAGTTTTCAATTACAAATTTCCACCCTCTCACTGACCTTGACAATTAAAACAAGCTGGTTTTTCCAACTGTACCTTTCAGAATGTTATATGCAAATGATCTCTACAACAATTGAGTATCGTTTTCACAAGTAATATGAGTCACAACAGCCCCTCCAAACTGCTGAATGTGCATTTATAAGTTAATAAGGGCAGCCATAGGACAATGCATTCGTGACACTCGTGATTGTGAATAGAGATTGCCGATACTGATTTTTTTACAACCCATACCGATACGGATTATCTTTGTTTACATGTCTGATAACCGCTTTTCATTACATACCTACCAGATGGCGACATTTATCGGTAGATTCTATATTTAAAAATACAATAACCGATTAAACAGAAACGTGTAAATATCAGTTAAAAACACTGATAAAACCGATCATCCATTGATCTCTAATTGTGAAGTCCTAACTAAGATAATTTCTGAATGACCCATATTCGGAGCTTAGTTTCCAGTGGTCTGGGTCGACTAGGGAGGGAGCTCTGCATTGAGAACGTAAGAGTATGGCCAGAAGCATACTTTACACAAGTACACATAAACAAATAATTGGCAAATCCACTGAAAGTGTGTGGTCAAGTTCTAGATGCTTAACGTTCATTCTTGCGTTAAAGTGACGGAAACTCAGTACAAAAGTGGGCGACAGAGTTACCTTCAAATGTAAACTCTATGCCATTAAACTGAATGACTAGCTAGCTATAAGCATCAAGACAGTTTAACTAACTTTAAATAACTTGTTCAGCAAGGCCTAAACTTTGGTTATCTGCGTGATGTAAATTTAGTCACGCGTACAGTCCACATGGAGCCCAATATTTCTTGACAAGTGGACAGTCCTTGTCTGTGTGCATTGTCTGCCCTAAAGAACATCACAAAGCTGTAGTAGTGCACGTGACGAATGCGTCCATATGGGGTCATGGTCAAAATAGTATACTTTGAAAGGTTGAGCGCTCCACTGTGTGCAAGACAAAATGCCACGTAGAAAAACAAAGGATACCCCAGGCTTTAAAACTGTTATTCTGTCATGACAGCAGTTGACATGAAAGAGAAAACTGACCATAGAAGAAGACTATTTACACTAATGCACGCTCACTAGTGTCCCTTGAGGCAATGCTGGGAATGTGTTATGAACTGTGTGCTAACACATTTCAGAATGCAATGAAATCATTCACATACCAGAGTATACATAGAGTATGTCTTGGGCCAATGTAGTACATTAAACTATTTCAAAATAGCAAACAAAGTCCTGTTTTCCCCTTTAAGAATATCCAGAGACTGAACTAACAGAGCTTTAAAGTGTATGCAAACCTCTTTATGAATGTATGAGTGTGGAGGTGTATGTTACCTGCAGAGAGCTCTCCAAACATCTCTGCCATTCGTATGCATATCGCTCACTCTCCTGCCAGCAGTGAATGGATAAGAGACAGTGGGAGAGGCAATGGCAGAGAGACAGAGAGAAAGATTAAACAGAATGAGAGCTTTGTTCATTCAAAACTAGTATTCAGCAGAGAGAAACCTCTGCCGTTCTATGTGTCAGTTCTTCCAGCTCAAAGAGAAGGCATGTACCTGGGATGGGAGGAAAGGAACAGAAAGAGAGAGAGCGAGCCACTGACCTCCACCTCTCCAGTGAGGTCCTTGTACTTGTCGCGGATGATCGGCAGTGCTGGTTTTTCATTTAGGGTGTTGGAACGGTCTCTGAATGGCTGCTCAGGGGCAGGGGAAGGTATGGAGTGGCCGATTTCTTTCTCTCCCAGACTGTGGCTACGTTTATGAGAACCTTTGCACCAATAAAGAGAGATAGGGGTCTCATTCAGGATGCTGGCTTGGTTATTTTCAATGGCAATGATGTTCAGTGGCCAAAAAAATGGGATAGATTAAGGTTCTTCCAATTGTAATATCTCAAAATGTACTGTTATTTGTTGTTAAGTCATGTTACATCACTTTTCGGAGTGACTTTTTCCAATTACTTTTAACCAAAAGGTAAGGTCGTGAGCTGATTGTAAGTGGATGTCAGGGGCGGTTCAAAGCCCTGAATTTTGAGGCTAAATATTTGTCGCTTAACAGCCCTAAACTGTTAAGCAATAATTATAGATTTCATAATTATATTATTTAAATTTTTGTGTAATTTTATCTGATTCCAGGGGCCTGGGTAGCTCAGTGGTAAAAGACGCTGGCTACCACACCTGGAGTTCGCTAGTTCGAATCCCAGGGCGTGCTGAATGACTCCAGCCAGGTCTCCTAAGCAACCAAATTGGCTCAGTTGCTAGGGAAGGTAGAGTCACATGGGGTAACCTCCTCATGGTCGCTATAATGTAATTCGTTCTTGGTGGGGCGCGTGGTGAGTTGAGCGCGGATGCCGCGGTGGATGGCGTGAAGCCTCCACACGTGCTATGTCTCCATGGCAACGTGCTCAACAAGCCACGTGATAAGATGCGCGGGTTGATGGTCTCAGACGCGGAGGCAACTGGGATTCATCCTCCGCCGGATTGAGGCGAATCACTACGCGACCACGAAGACTTAAAAAAGCGCACTGGGAATTGGGCATTCCAAATTGGGTGAAAAATCTCAACAAAAAAAAAAAATAAATAAAAATAAATCCAAAAAACAAACAAAAAAAATATATCCGATTCCTTTTTGTGAGGAAGAAAAGCTAGCAAAGTTTCTGACTAGCCTTCCCACAGCCTTCCCAAAACACACACACACTGCGATTACATGAACGCCTAGTTTCTGTCTCCGTGATATCCATGTGTGTTCACGTAGCCTATAACAGGCTTTCACTTGATCTGATCTGGATGCATAAAATTATTGTGTGTGTGTGTGTTGTATCTACGTGTTTGTGTATAATAACAATAGATGACATAATATTGAATGTGTGCTTGTTGAATGGGTGAGGACACTTTATTATACAGCTCTGGAAAAAATTAAAGAGACCACTCCAAATGTTTCTTAAAACAGCATCTCTACATGTATGGCAGCCATTCCATTCCAGTGTCTGTTGAATTCCTGGAATTTTTGAGCCAGGAGTGGCATAAAATCACCCAAAGCAATGTGAAAGACTGAAGGAAAGCGAAACTCTTCTTAAGTTAAAACATTAGTATTGTATTGTTTAAAAATGAATATGAACTTGTTTTCTTTGCATTATTCTAGGTCTGAAAACACAGCATCTTTTTTGTTATTTTGACCAGTTGTCATTTTCTGCAAATAAATGCTCTAATTTAGTATTATTAAGGAGGATTGCGGATGATTGTCTGTAGTAGTGGCATAAAGCAGTTGGTAAATCTTAAAAGTTTTCAATTCAACTCATTTTATGCTCAGGCATAAATTTTATGTCTTGTTTTCATTTAAACAATATTGAAATATTTACTTCATTTAAAAATGGACTGCCAGTGTAACTTTTAAACAAAGCGTATCCAGTGTATAATGATGTATACATCGATGTCCCTGGGCTAAGCCCCAGATTTCCACTGCCCCTAGAACCACCCCTGGTGGATGAATGAAGTCAGCCCCCCTCAAGTTCACAGGTAATCCTATTTTTTAATAATTTAAAACAAACTTCTTTTTGTGAAATGTTTTGTTAGAAATGTGTTTGTGCTATATTTATTTAAAATAAATGCCACTTAGTGAGATATTTTATTTTTTTTAATGCAAAGCCAGCCATAAATTTTTAAGCGTGGCCTAAGTGTTTTTGGGACCACTGTAAATATTTAATGTATGAGCCTAACTGTTTATCCTGCATTATAATTGAACATTTCCGAAGCACTCAAATTGTCATCGCTAATCCATGCGGGACCACAACACAAACCACAAATACCTCATTTGCAACAAATGATAATTACGTGCACAACAGCAGCATGGTAATATAGATATGCATTATTCATCAGCCATCACACAGTCAATCTGGCACAAAACACACGCCGCGCACACACATGCACGGCAGAGATGGCGATCCACTGGGAGACGGACAGGTAATCACACAACCCGCTGGAAAACACACTGGTCTCCATGTGGTCTCTAACAGCGCTAATCCATTCCTACTTGAACCCAACTCCTCATATAAACTGTCTGTCATAGAGGGCTGGTGGAGGAGTAAACCCCCTTTTGCTTAAACAAGTGAAATTTAGCAGCTGTGGGTGGGGATCACTATGAAGCAAATAAGCTTTTATGTTATTGAGTAAGCACTAATACAATGTGTGTGGCAGGTGGTAAGAATGAAAAGTGAATGGGAGAAATTGAGGTGTTGATTGGGGATTTGTGGCAGTGTTTATCTATTGACATTGTTGAACGCTTCAGGCGCGACACTGCCATCTGTTGACGTTCTGAGAAAATGTAGCTGTGTAAATGATTGATGAATAGTCCAGTAAAAACTAGCCCAATTTGAGTCCAAACAAATCAACACAAAGCACAACAGTCTGGTTCCTGGAAGTAAAAATCACATCTGTTGTTTCCATATGGGAATAAATGAATAACGATAACTTAAAAGACAGACATACCATGAGCTCCAAGGTTATTAATCGATTGTACATGCTTCTGTTGAAGCCAACAGTCTCTGTTATTTCAACTTAGTTTCTAGGAAAATACTTCCGGAACCAAGACGGCTAAAAAAAAGTGGGCGGGCACTGTTCCACTCTAATAGGTCCTTTTTGCCAATAGCTTATTCTGAGTATTGCCAGAGACAATCCAGGTAGGGGAGATGGGCCATTTGCAGAAAGACGAAAGGGAACAATCATAACCCTCAATATGGCGGCTTTAGGAATGGAAGTCCCACCTTCCAGTAAAAAGAGCCAAATCCTAAATATTTTCTGCAGTTTTATTGTCTATTTGTGTGTCTTTGTCAGTTGGCTTTTGACCACTGGATTGCTTGTTTGTGTCTGGTGGGGGGGGGGTTAATGTTCGGGGGGGAAAGTTATGATTTCATGTGGTTTGATTTTGCATTTTCTGTTTTGTCTATTTGATTTGCTGCATGGAAACAATATAAAAAAATAAAAACAAAAAAAGAGCCAATCACCTTTTTGATAGAAATGTGTCTAAAAATAAAAAAATAGTCTTTTAGAATGATTTGAGCTAAATAAGCTAAATTTATAATCCCATTGTTTTTCAATGGATAAAAAAAAAAAAAAAAAAAAAAAATACGTTTTATTGCTGATTTTACATGTAGAAGTGTTAGCTTGTGAAACTGATGTTAACTTAAAGGGACTTTGGTATTGCTCAAAATATTGTGATGACACTTACCCTGCACACACAAGTCAAAGGTGGCGAGCTCGTTTTTGATCATCTCCTCACTGGATTTCACCTTGGGCTGCGCACTGGCTTTCAGGAAGTCAGACTTGCCAAATCTGGGCTTGTCTCCTTGGAAGGCTCCAAACTCGTCTGTCATTTCAGCCTGGTTGCACTCTGAGCCTGCTTCTGTGGTACCAGGAGGGGAGTCGGATTTCTCAGAAACCATAGTGGCAAAGTCGCCAAAGTCATTGTCGTTGTCTTGTCCAGACCGCTCAACTGAGCTAAAGTCAGCAAAGGCTTCAAACCTGCTCTCGGTGGAGGTGCCACTGTCTTCGATTGGGAAGGTGGTCACCTTGACAACCGTGGTGTGGGTGACGTTCTCTGAGCTTCCAAAAGATGTCTCCTTCCTGGGTACCACGGCTGAAGATGGAAGTCCACACAGGGACCCTCCATGGAGCCTCTTACCTTGACCAGAGAGATCTTCCTTGTCCAACCAGTCACAGCTTCCCAGACTGCTAACAGTTGACGTGCCAAAGGGGTCAAATTTTAAATCTTCAGCCTCTGTAAGGACAAGATGGGACACTCCATTCAAATAAAAAAGCATGCTGTCGCTTACCAGAGGAAACTACAACTACAAGAAATTAAAAACTGCATTTGCAGCAATGCACTTATAATGTAAGCCTATGGGGAAAGGAATTCAGTAGGGTTTAAAAGCAGAATTGTGAAACTTCCTTACAAATGTGTAAGTCCTTCTTTGAATACATTTGTTATTTGTTAATCTTTTAGCAGTTGGACAACTGTTGTACCTGGATGAATTTTCGATTATGTGTTATGATGTAATTCAGAATAAAAACAGTTTTCACCTATCTTTGCACATACCATGTGGAAGTTACCATGTTTACTGGAACTTTGCACAGACGAGGTTACTTGGTGATTTAATCACACAAGTGTCATGTTAACATGTATAGTGTTTAACGTTTTTTGGCTATACTATTAAAACAGTATGCATTTGGCAAAGTCTTGCCCAATGGACTTCCATTGTAAGTACACTTCTGAAGACAAATTCTTTGCTTGTTTTCACCAACTGAATTATGATTATAACTTATTTTTTGTGGTTTTCGACAGCATGCCACAAATTACATCAATAAAGCTTAACTAATATGGAACCAGGAACATTTCTTTAATAGGGGAAAGAGCAGAATGCTAATTTGCAAGAAAAAAAAAGGCAAAGGGTCACTGAGACCCTCTAGTTACTCGGCTATATCTATACTAGTCAGGGTTTTTTTCCTGCAAGATTTTTAATTTTTATTCAGTATATGCATACTATCCACCCAGTTCACCCAAAGCCCAACCTAGTATGAATTTAACCACGTTTACTGACCTATGAAGTAGGTCAAAATTGTGTTGTTTTGATGAACACCTACAAAAGGGTTTATATATATATATATATATATATATATATATATATAGGAATGACCATGCTTGTATTTATTCATGATCTTTCCCTTTCATAGAGTCCTGTATGAGAACAATTAGCATATTTGTGATACATTAATGATACATGCTAGGATGACTTAAATCTATGTTGAAATCTACGTCCCTGTTGGTGACGAATTATTCCTGATAACATCATATGACGGAGCCCCGGTTTACCAGGGGTTACCTAGATGCCACTGGATTGGGATGAGTGATGTCTGTATGGAGAACTGTGGGCAAGTACTTTGCACAAGCTTTATACGTGTATGTTATGTGCAAATAAAAAAATAAATAAAATAAAAAATAATAAATTTGTAAACAATAATGCTTACATATTTGTTACAATAATACTTTTTGTCTGTTTCGTATGTGTTTCAATGTCAAAACAATGTTAAGTGAAACAGTGTAAACCTTTACTTTTAATTTTTTCTTAAACGAATAACTGATTTGAATGAAAATTTTTCTGTCCGTGTCTGTCTGCTTTTCAGTGTAGTGACAACATGCAATCATTCACACTCCCATACAATCATCCACACTTACAGACTGTTAAATGAAATGCAGAGCTGCATTGTACTGTGCTCTTTGAAGCCAGGGCTTGATCTTATTTCAAATAAAGTATTATATACTGACCACATTAACTGGCTTCATTTTAAAATTGCGGCAAAAGAAAAAAAAAAGAAAAAGAAAATTATGAACGTGAACAGTCAATGTTTTTTGTTCCCTCATTTAAACTCAAAATGCACCCTATTTACTTTCTTAATGTACTTTTGACTTGTGAATGATTCATTGGTGCATGTTATTCTGCATTCAGGTCAGGCTCCATTCTTGTACGCAACGCCCACTTTTCCCGCCATCCAATCAATCTCTGATGGATGAATAAAGTCCCACCCACATTTTTTCCCCATTGAATATTCAGTTTTACTCAGAAAAAGCACGAAATTACTCAGAATTAGCACTAAATTACACAAGTAAAATGGGTTGCGAAAATTTCACACTGATTTTAAACTAATTACGACATGTCTTAAGTAACTGGATTTTAATCATAATGATATGAATAAAGAAACATACACACATGCAAACAGCTATTTCCCTTACCATAGTTGCACAGCTGAGCAGGACACAGCTGTTTACACATTCAATCAATTTGTGAAATTGACAAGGAGCTGGTGAGTGTGCTAATTCTGACAGCTAAATCTGCTTTGGCAAGATTGAAGGATGGAGAGAGAAATCAAGACGGCACGCATGTCTGCTGTACCATTATTCATGTTTATTACGACAACATTGGCAGAGAGAGAAAGAGAGAGAGGTCACAAAATACCATGAAAGATCTGTTACAGTAGTTTTGCCAAACTAACAATTAAAACGTTTTTTCCCCTTTATTAAGCATTATAAGAATACAAGGACATGCAAGTCAGAAAAAGCAGAAGTGTGAAAAACAAAAAAACAACAACAACAAAAAAAAAAACAGGACAGAATCCCAAAACCAGATGCAGAACCCAGCATTGAGAAGGCACATTCACAGATTAAGATTAGATTAGATCTCATAGGTTAAAGACACTGTATTTGGACTATAAAAGCAAAAAGCAACCAGAAACAAAAGGAAAGTAATACAGAACATTTAAGCAAGATCAAGGTGAAGCTAATATTGGCTCTTGCAGTTTAGCAAACCCTTTGAGAACCCAAGAGCTTCTTGGGGGAGAATTCTCTCAAGTTTTGTGACTTGAAATTGGAGCTCATACTACTAAATAAAAGTCTGAAAGTCAGAAAAGGTTTACGTCAATTAGACTCGACAGTCAGTATGTTAGGTGCTCAAAGGGATAAAAGAAACCAGGGAAATCTATCCTATCAGAGCATTTATCAGTTTAAGCGACAGGTAAAGAACAGACAAAAAGAGACTGTACCCTTTTTCTCTCACCATCCTGTACTTCGTGGTAGGAGTTTTTTTTGACGCACGCAATAAGTACAAAAAAAGGTAACATTTTCATTTCAAGCAAAGCAATATTCGCCTCATAAATACAAATAATACACTTTAACACAACCAGGAGTATTAATCAAGTCTATCTATATTCAAAATAAATAAGAGTTTATTTTCCTGTAATAAAAATACACTATTCAATTTGCATGTATACATTTCCATTCTTGATAAAAACAACCTATTTTCTAAGTATGCCAGAAAAAATTTACTCCTACTAATAATTTACTGCGTGTCAATTTCACAAATTGAAGGCTGGCACATACTGGAGCGTAAAAAAGCAACGTTGAAAAGAGTTCTACTTTCATGTGTGGTCTCATGCACTGTAACACCTGAAATAAAGACATGTTCCGGTGGAAGGACCACCTTTAGCGGCTCTGGCCCGGGAAAGAGATACTCAAAGGAGGTTAGCTACACATCCAGGGGCGTAGTGCAAACATTAAGAAACCCAACACTCTGAATCTGCTAAAATATTTATGCTTGGGCTCTAGAGGTGTCCAGTAACCAAACTAGAAGCATTAGTATGAGGTGGAATAAAAATAAATAGTGTTTTGAGGAATAAGTATTAAGTGAGGCCACAAGCTCTTTAAAGTTCTCAAAATCAGGTGGCAATTTTCAAGAGGGAATCCTTATTTGGAGCATCAGAAAATGTTCGACCTGGTATGAAATATATGGGATTCAACATTTGCAAAAGTGGAAAAGAAAAAAGTTAGGATTCTTGCAGACCTCAGACAGAGTACGTAGATGGCATATTTAATAGGACATGAATGAAAACGAACCGTGAGGGTCAAATGTTGTTCAAAATGTCGTATTCTCTGCACCTGGGCATTGATAGCTCAGCTGATGAAATATTAAAAATATTCCTACTTCGCTAATTCCAGAGAACAAAAGAACTCTTGAAAGCATGGTTTGTGAAGATTAGACACCATTTAAGACCATACAGTGTGACACGTTAAAAAAAAACTATACTTTAATTTCTATCAACCAAGTCATGTCAAATTAGAGATGCCGTCTACTTTAGCTAAGATCTATTGTTGCATTCATGTCAGATTTATTGCAATCGCGACATGTGAACATCCTCAAACTCCGAAATTATTACTTTGTGTTAACGGCTCACACCACCAAAACAGATCCATGGGTGGCTTTGTTTTTGATACTTAATCACTAATACCTACAGTAATACTTAATACATAATTCTTTGGCAAAAAAAAAAAAACGAAACAAAAGTGGTTACAGTGAGGCACTTACAATGGAAAAGTGAAGAGGGCCAGTTAATAAATGTTAGAATACATACCTTTTCAAAAATATAGCAACAATATGTAAACATTACATGTAGTAACATTATTTTAGTGTGATAAAAATCTGTGTTCTACTTTATTTTAGTTTGAAAAAACCGATTACGAAGTTGACCGGAATTATGTCGTCATGGCAATAAAGTAGTACTAGATGTAACTTTACACTGATTAGGTTAGTAAGCGATTTTTTGAAACAAAAACTATGTTTACATCTTGTGACTATACTTTTGAAATTGTGTGTATTTGAATGTTTATGAAATGGCCCCATACACTTCCAGTGAAAGTGTCTTACTGCAACATTCCACCACAAATGTTGTCGATTGAACTTGACTTGTATTGAACCCAGAACATTCCTTTAAATGTTGAAGCCGCAGCCATTTTATTTGTTTTTATATGACGTCACAACAGTCAAGTGGCATAAGTCCAAGCTTTCAAGAATTTCCCAGCTTCTAATTACAAGCTTGTACTAGTCAGAAATTCGTAATTACAGTAATTTCACCATAGCGTCAACGCACCATATATAAATCAGGCCTGCTGTATATATTCAGGTCTTGTTGTAGAAATCATCAGGGTAGGGTTGCAACAGCTTTCCGTAAGGTCTAACTTAAGTAGGGACGTAAAGATCAAATTAAGGGCTTAGTAACTACTAGTTAGTTTGTAACTTAGTGTTTAATTTGGTTGCACCACCTGTTCTTAAGGCAGACTTGGCTAGTAGGTCAAAAGCTCTCCGTAAAGTAATGCGTAGTCGCATAAGACGTTTACCTTTATTGATCCAATAAGCAGTCTTCAAATTTGTACACAGAAGTGTTCAAAAGCCATGCATTTTAGTTTTATCTTGTTATGGTTGATGTTCAAACCTTGTTGCTCACGTAACTGTCAGCTGTGATAAATTATATTCCCATTGAAATACGACAGGTAATAAAAGTAGATTTAATTAGTATATTTAGCCTATGTAAATAACATTTTTCAGGAACTGTGTCTAAAATTAATAAGGGCAATTAATAAATAAATAATACAACAGGCTGGAAAAATATACATTTATTCATTTTAATATCCTATTATTTTGTATGTGATGAAACTTGACAATGGGCAACACACCCCAGAAAGTGCACCAATCGATTTCATCATTAAATCAGTCTGCTTTTTTTATTCCGACTGTTACTCCCGGTCGGCGTTTTCCATAAATATTTAGTTCATACGTAGGGTTACGTCCTACCTAAGTTTAATGGTGCAATGCTCAAATATTGAGTAGTGCATAATTTGTGACTTAGTGCCAATTTATGCCACAACTAGGCTAAGTTGCAACTTACGTTTGGCTGGTGTAACCGCCCCCAGGGCTCTGGCGAGACCACACAAGCGTGTCGGAACTCTTCCTACAGTGCTTTCTATATGGTAACCAGTCTGTGTACAAGAGAGCTCATATGACAGATGAAGCTGACTGAATGAAATACTGTGAATGAAATACTGTGACTGTGTTCTCACCCTGATACATGAAGTGATTGATGAAGTGTTGTGCACACACACACACACATCCAGCATGCCTTACCTGCAGACCAGATAACATGAGTAGCACAGAATGAGAATGCTGAGTGTAAATAAATGATGACTGATGTTAGGACATAAGAGTTAATATATACAGGCCAATCTATTACGAGCTACTGGCATTCATATAAGTGTGTCTACGGAGCAGCCGCTAAGGGGAAGAGCTTACCAACTTGGCATCCCATGTGCTCTCTGATTTCTCTTTGTTGACTGCCATCGTATGAAGCTCTAGTATAGGGCAACCAGTTCATGCTTTAATTATATGAATTGGGTTAAGTAAGGTAGTGTTGTGAATTTTTTGCTCATGTATGCACTTTGGCAAGGCATCAAGGATTCCCCATGCACATGCAAACATGGATAAACATCATACAACAGATGAACAAGCACGTGACAAAACGACTGTGTCCTGAGTGTATAAGAATGATATTAACACTTGTTCTTTGTTATAACAATAGAGGGGATGAGATATGATTTAAAGTGGATTTGTGCATCAGTACGGGCAGATTGAGGAGACAAATGTCAAGCTCATTTATCATGCTAAGACAAATCTAGTTGATTGCTCTGCTTTCCGGAAAACAGACAAGAAATTATTGTCATTAGCATATTAATCTGGCTGTTTACATATTCCATCAGTAATTCTGATGAGTGCAAAATGTGCGCAAAATGGCTCTGTGTGTAAAACCAGAGCAAATGTAAAGCCAGATGTGTTGGTGCAGCAGAAGTTAAATGATACTGCCATCTTGTGCAATAATCTTTATCCTATTAGTTAATCTTCTACTCAAAGATTTAAAGGATTTAAAATTTGTAAACATTCTAAAATGGAACATTCTTACATCAAATGCAATGTCAGCTTGGCATTGATTAGACAAGCAGGGGAAAAAATCTGATATTTTGGCATATCCAAAAACGGCAACAAAAAAAAAAAAAACGCATGAAATCTGATTCTTACAAACCCAATACAAATCAGATTTGTATATGGTTTAAAATCCAATTCAAATCTGCTTTTTGAAAATGCATTTCAATCTTTAAAGTCATAGGATTTTAAGTGGGGTATTTATTTCATAATTTGGGACGTAACGCGGTAGTATGCAGTAATTTCAACAGCTTTTTCTGAATTCAAAGTTTAGCTCACTCCTTCCCCATATAGTGAGCGATACAAAAATTGTAATAAAAAATAGTGAATAACTAAACAAGTGAGCAGTTCTGGACCAAGAATTTACATCAGTGTGTAAATTTAAGGTAAATGCACTTTACGAATCCACGTAGGACAAATTAATTATGTTCCTCATTTGGATGTCACATTGGATAAAAGCATCTGTTAAATGACTTAATGTAAATGCAGTAATGCCTATGAAGTCTTCTTTTTTTTTCTCCCCAATTTGGAATGCCCAATTCCCAATGCGCTCCAAGTCCTCATGGTGGCGTAGTGACTCGCCTCAAACCGGGTGGAGGAGGACGAATCTCAGTTGCCTCCGTGTCTGAGACAGTCAATCCACGCATCTTATCATGTGGCTTGTTGAGCGCGTTACTGCGGAGACATGGCGCGTGAGGAGGCTTCACACTATTCTCCGCGGCATCCACGCACTACTCACCACGTGCCCCACCGTGATTGAACCACATTATAGTGACCACGAGGTTACCCCATGTGACTCTACCCTCCCTAGCAATCGGGCCAATTTGGTTGCTTAGGAGACCTGGCTGGAGTCACTCAGCATGCCCTGGATTCGAACTAGTGACTGCAGGGGTGGTGGTCAGCATCTTTACTCGCTGAGCTACCCAGGTCCCCCGCCTATGAAGTCTCTTGAGGCAAAGTCATTACTATGGCAACTGATGTAGTAGGTATACCAGATATTGACTACATGGACTGAACAATCGGACTAGATTTCATTACTTGCAAAATGACAGTGTGGACAGTCAGACCTAAAGACTGGAATTGAAAACAAATTGGAACTGGATATAAACAAAGTGTTTGTGCATTCTAACATTATGAAGTGTTTCTGTTGATGTCACAACTAAATCATGGGAATCTGAGGGGAAGCCAACCAATGAGAGCTGGCAGCAGGAACAACAAGAACACACAGATTACAAAAGAAAACCAAGTCGCTAGCTATTTGAATTAAATGCTGCATAAAAATGTGCTTTTAAAGCAGATCACCTGATAACACTGGGAGTTATTAATACCAGTTATTGTGCTGTAAGCGATAATAGTAAGCACAAGTTTTGACTGATAAATATGCTAAAATAAATAACTAAACGGATATAAACAACAATAAATACTGCAGATTTACAACTGTGCATGATTAAACTGGAAATATATCTAAATAGAATGGGAAAGAATGGCATGATATGTAACTGGTTTTTGATATGTAACTAGAACCCAATAAAACAGAACACACACAGTGTTCCATTTGGGCGTTGTTGAGAGTTTGAGAGGCCAAAGTAGTGGACTTAGTGTGCTTGAGAGAAAGTGGCAACAGACAAAGTGGGCCGGACTTCACCAGAGCAAGCGTACTAATTCCTCACCTGCAGCAGGGGGTTGATGGGATGACAAACCAGGGAGATCTAAGGAGCTATCAGACATCACATGCTTCAGATCTCCACCCATGTCCGACAGCTTCATGTCCAGCTGTACTGAGAGCGCATCTTCCGAGTCCTCCTTCCCTACACTGCTGCCCCCGATGGACGGGAGGTCGAGGGATTTCACAGAGACAGAGTCCTCTTTGGCCTGCTTGAAGGCGGCTACTTTGTCCACCAGACTCTTGTCAGACGCCCCCAGCGCAGTGCAGAATTTGGAGGACTGGAAATCTGCAAAGTCATCTGTGTCGCTCTTGAGCGACGAGAAAGAGCCCCCGCCACTTTCTTTGCTGTCGTCATAGGCCAGGCCACCTTCCAGGGAAAGCTGTTTGAAGACATCGTACTTATCAGCATTGGCTTGCTGACGCTGCTGGGATGCGTCACCTTGGCCCTCACTGCCACCCTCTCCAGAGCCGGCCTTGTTTCTCTGGTCTCTCGAGCTACCGAATGCCATAAAGTCAGCGAATTCATCCTGAACGGTCGCCCCAGCTCCTCTCCCCACTGCAGAGGTGGTGGGCGCAACTTCTGAAGATGAGGAGCCAAAAAGAGCATAATCACCAAAGTCATCGGCCCCCACGGTGGGAGGTTTGGGGACTGTATTAGGCAGGATAAAAGATGGAGGTGTCGAGGGGAACAGGCTGACTTTGGAGTCAGCAGTGGAGGTGGGTGCCAGAGGAGCAATTGTGGTGAAGAGGTCCAGGTCTGCCATATTGAGAGGATTTCTAGGTTGAGCCAGAGAGGCTGGCTGAGATTGGGACAGCGGTAGAGACTGAGAGGAAGTGAAAGGAGGAGCAAAAATTGCCTGGAACTTGGCTTGGTCTGGTGGCTCTAGTGAAGAGACAGTGTCGGCTGTTTTAAAGTCTGTGAAGCCATCGTTGGCACTGACAGACTTGAAATCAGCAAATCCCTCCCCTGTAAAAAACAACAAAAAACAATTGAAGAGCATTGCAAAACCCATTTCACACCGAAACAACAAAGAACAGAGAACTGGCACAGCACAAAACAGAGTTAGTCTACAAGTGGCCCAGAGCTCCATTTCACGGGCCTGAAAAGGGAAAAACAGATTAGCAATGCTTAACACAAGCTGCATATGACTGCAGAATTGAAATAAAAAGGTGGTCCAATAACACAAGAATTTCAGTGCAAAGAAAGAAAACTGTATTTACAGAACAAACAGACGAACATAATGTTTACGTATGCAACATATGAAAATGAAAATAATTGTACAATGCATTGCAATTCCATTGCATTTACACCGATCAGCCACAACATTAAAACCACCTGCCTAATATTGTGTAGATTCCGCATCTCAGAATAGCATTCTGAGATGATATTCTTCTCACCACAATTGTTCAGAGTGGTTCTGAGTTACCATAGACTTTGTCAGATCGAACCAGTCTGGTCATTCGCTGTTATCCTCTCTCATCAGCAAGGCATCTCCGTCCACAGAACTGCCGCTCACTGGATGTTTTTTGTTTTTGGCACCGTTCGGAGTAAATTCTAAAGACTGTTGTGTGTGAAAATCCCAGGAGATCAGCAGTTACAGAAATACTCAAACCAGCCCATCTGGCACCAACAATCATCCATGTGATTATCTAGCCGGCGAATCATGTGGCAGCAATGCAGTGCATAAAATCATGCAGATACGGGTCAGGAGCTTCAGTTAATATTCACATCAACCATCAAAACGGGGGTAAAATGTGATCTCAGTGATTTGGACCGTGGCATGATTGTTGGTGCCAGATGGGCTGGTTTGAGTATTTTTGTAACTGCTGATCTCCTGGCACAACAGTATCTAGAATTTATCCCGAATGGTGCAAAAAAAAACAAAAATAAATAAATAAATAAAAAATAAAAAAAATAAAAAACATCCAGTGAGCGGCAGTTCTGTGGACGGAAATGCCTTGTTGATGAGAGAGGTCAACCTAGAATTGCCAGACTGACAAAGTCCCTGGTAACTCAGATAACCACTCTGTACAATTGTGGTGAGAAGAATATAATCTCAGAATGCTATTCTGAGATGCGGGTTGGCGCTGTTTTGGCGGCACAAGGGGGACCTACACAATATTAGGCAGGTGGTTTTAATGTTGTGGCTGATCGGTGTACTTAATGTGCATTTTGCATTACTTTGGCAATAACAAACCTCAAAACTCAAGGCGTGATAGAGTTAGCTTCAAATGTCTGCACCAATAAATTAGTGCCCGGCTGCTTTCAGTCGGCCGATATTATTGGCCAATATTAGTCTTTAACAGATATATCGGTATCGGCGTATATGTTTTCCGATATGCGCAGATGTGAAAACTTATTTTTTCAGAAGATATAATGCAGAAAACAATGCTTTGGGTGATTCAGAGTTGGTGTCATAACGTAGTTTGTCCAGCAGAGTGCGCTCCAACTCCATTGTTTACAGAGCTGAGCTGACGGTGGTTCTGGTGACATTGCGGAGTTAAGCGGTATCTTCACGGTAATTTACTAACTAGTTTGTGAAATACATACTGGAAAGTTATTAAACAATGACCCCATCATATTCCCTTTTCAATATAACATTAACCCTGTCCCTAACACTCATGTCACTCATGTTTATCACATCTGTTTGCTATGTTAGCCAGATATAGTAATGTAGTAGATTGAAAGGTAAGCATCATAGCATCTTTTTGCAGCTCTGCAGACAACGGTGCGGTGGTGGATTGTGTCTGTTGAGTGTTGATTTCATGCTATGTTGTTACCTAGTTGGAGACACAATGCTGGAAAGTAAATAAAGTCCATCTTTTACCCTCCGTGACAACGAGCTTATAGCTAACTAGCTACTTTCATTGCTTGTCAGTTGAGTGGAAGCTAATGTGTAAACATGTATTCAACAAACTGTTTTGTTCAGGATTCACAGTTTGGTACCCCCTTCAACTCAACAATTCCAGTCACTGCATTTACAAAATGTAATATTTAAAAGTCTGGTTTTCCACCGTTGAAAGTTAACCCTGAACTTGTATAGCAGAATAAGGTGTAACACCGCTGCCGCTGTTTATCTCTTGACTCGGCAGGTGTAAATGCTTCTTGTTTTACAACCTGCCCCTAATTGACAGACAATATTCATATAGTCAGCATTTGACTGATACTAAACAGTACTACTAATGTTTATTTAGTTATTTTATTTTTATTTATTTTTTATTTAAATGGTCAGCATTTCACTGATACTAAACAGTACTGATGTTTATTTAGCTATTTATTTTATTTTAATTTTTTCTTTATTTAAATGGTCAGCAATTGACTGATACTAAACAGTACTGATGTTTATTTAGCTATTTATTGTATTTTTATTTATTCTTTATTTTCTCAGTGTTCATTTCTAGAATTGGTTGACAATGTATAATAATAATGTCAAATATTCTTTGATAAAAAGATTTAAGAAAGCAGCCTTCTGAGTACCTTTGCATAGTCCACAATCCACAGAGAAAAGGTCCGTTTTCATTCCAGCTCAAAAATTATCTATATCGGCCACCATATCAGTAATCTGTGAATTTTCCTGTGTCTGTGTCTCAAAAATCTCATATCAGTCAGGCTCTACAATAAATCAAATGTGTTTTCATTCAGGTAGATAACATGTCGACAACTCAATTAAATTTAACTAACTTGCTCAGGAAGGTTTTCTTAAACTGTATATCCACCATGACTAGTTTTTGACCTTTAAAGTACGGTGGCCTTGAAGTGCAAAACAAAAGAGCAAATCTAAAAACACAATGGCAAATCCAAAGACAAAATAACAATTCAGGAACACAAACAAATCAGAAAACACAACAGTAAATCAGAAAACAAAAGAGCAAATCAGAAAACACAACAACAAATCAGAAAACACAACAGCAATTCAGTCGAAATGGAAAGGGTAGGTACCATAGCTATCAAAATCCATGCCAAAAGGTCACTGACAGAAAACCTAAATCATTTGGAGTGTTTTCTCTCCTGGAAAACAAACAGGAAACTTTATAACACAGAGAGTAAAAACAGCGAGAGGGAAAAGTTAGTTTTTGGTATGATTTTAGGTTCATCTATGGTCTCATGGTTCATCTAATGTGTAAGGGACCATCTTAAAGTCCACAAACTGTGCCAAAACGTTGGTGGCATCCAATTGTTCATTCAATTTGCATGTTCCAATTTAAAAAACACTGTTGTTTAAAAAAAATATATAATTAATAATAACATTTTATATATATATAAGGTTCCGTTTGCTGCCAATGGATAGATTTTCCAAGTATATCTAATTATATGAATACAGTATTCAATTATTTTAGAAAAAACACTACTAAAATTCATCAATATGTCATTTTTACATTACAAAGGTTGAAGCAGGCTGCCAGTGGGGTGAAAGACTAACATATATTGTTTTATTATAATTATTATTATTTAAAAAAATAACAGAATACTGTATATGTATAATATGAGAAAATCTCACCCAGAGTAAATCATTATATCTAATAGCAGCCTTCTACAACTTTTACAATATGAATATAATATCTTATTATATTCAATTTTTTTCTAAAATAATTGAACACTATACTCATAATTGGACATGCTGGCTTCAAATGTAGAAAGTGAGCCTTCAGGCCGGCAGTCTACTGCAACCTTTAGAATGAGAAAACACTTTTTTAACACCTTTAACATTTTTTTTAACAGTGTTTGTTATGTTAGAATATGCAAGTCAATTGAATGAATGCTTGGACACCGGCATTTTGGCGCAGTTTGTGGAATTTTTAGACGGTCCCTTACACACTGTAGACGAACACTGTGCCTAAAACTTTTCCCACTCACTGTTTTTGCTCTCTGTGTTATAAAGTGTCCCATTACTGATTTACTGAGTGACAAACCTCTCACAATTTTCAGTAATTAAGCATTTGGAATTAATTTTGAAATAATTGCGCAAGTGGGCAGAGAACCATTCCTGAGGAAAGGAGGTATTCTCTATAGAGCCAATCAGGTGAGAAGCTATGGTACCCACCCTTTCTCTTTCGACTGAATTGCTGTTGTGTTTTCTGATTTGCCGTTGTGTTTTATGATTTGTTAATGTGTTTCTGAATTGTTATTTTGTCTTTGGATTTGCCGTTGTGTTTTTAGATTGGTTGTTTTGTTTCACACTTCATGGCCACCATACTAAAGAGAGAAGTTGCCAGCTACAGCGTCCCCTTACGGCAATGAGAACATTGTATCATTCAACACATAACTGTGTTATGATTTTTGCTTGGATACATTTTGGAATGCTAGAAGCTGGAATAGCTAGAAGTTTATGGGTTTAGATGCTTGCATAAAGTATATTCCTAAAGCATTTCTCAATCTTAGCATGCACATAATAAAAAACCACACAAACATCACAGTTTGAATCACGGTTTTGGTACGGTTCGGTATTTGCTTTGTTCAGAAAAAAAAAAAAAACAATATTACTGCCAAATCCAAAGAATAATCTATTTGGTAAACACTTCAACAGGTTTGCCCTTAAATAACAATCATTGTTTTATAACAGTAACCATAGTTTAACCATGGCATTTGTAGTAAAATCATAGTAAGCACAATATAAACATGATTACTGTCATGG